>NC_069502.1:645828232-646144899 GCF_027579735.1 Bombina bombina | reverse complement strand
CGGTAGACCCTTTCCTGCCTGACTCTAAATTCCAGCGAGCGTTAAAAAGCAGCGTTAGGACCCCTTACCGCTGCTTTTTAACCCTAACGCAGAACTCTAAATCTAGCCCTAAGGTTTTCTCACCTGCAGCTAATTAAGGTCAATTAACTCTTGTTAAATAGTGTGTGCTGAGGCTGTTAGTTATAACCTGTATGTGAAAAACAGAGGATATGGAGTTGTGCTGCTGTCTAGAAGTTCTAGGCCTGTGAGGTTTGCAATCGGTTTTGTAATTTTGCAAGTTGTGTGGAAAAACCACACAATTTTCTTTTGCCATATTTGATGTTTGCAATTAGAGAAGTGCCACAAGCTACTGTTTTTTACCCTTCGAGTTACTTTATGGTAGACATCCCAGGGGTTTATTGGACATAACTACAGAGACATGGGAAAAGGAGGCTACTCCACATCGCATTGTAATTGAACATATTTCTCAGATGCAGGCGCGGATGGCAGCTATTATGTCTATAGTTAACTAAGCAACACATGTAAAAGGACAAACAAGATCAAAAGAAAAGCTACAATAAGAATGCTAGGGTCTGTGCATTTCAACCAGGAGACAGAGTTCAAGTTTTAGTTCCCACTGTAGAAAACAAATTGTTGACAACCTGGCAGATACCCTATGAGGTAATTAAAAGAATAGGTTAAAGTAAATTACAAAATGAGGCAGCCAGGTAGAAAAAAAGGAGGAGCAGATTTACCATGTTAATTTAATGAAGCCATAGAAAGAAAGGGAGGTTCTGGTTACTACAGAGTTAAAGGGACATGAAACCCACAAAAATATTTCATGATTCAGATAGAGAATACAATTTTAAACAACTTTCCAATTTACTTCTATCATTTAATTTGCTTCCTTCTCTTGTTATCCTATGCTGAAAGGTTTATCTAGGTAAGCGCAGAAACAGCAAAGAACCTAGGTGCTGATTGGTGGCTGCATATATATACCGATTGTTATTGGATCACCCATGTGTTCAGTTACCTCCCAGTAGTGCATTGCTGCTTCTTCAACAAATGATACCAAGAGAATGAAGCAAATTTGATAAAAGAAGTAAACTGGAAAGTTGTTTAAAATTATATGATCTACCTAAATCATGAAAGAAACATTTTGGGTTTCATGTTCCTATAACCCCTTAGTGACCAGAGCAGAGAGAGTATGGGACCAGGGCTATTTTTACATTTCTGCAGTGTTTGTGTTTAGCTGTAATTTTCCTCTTACTCATAGGATAACCTATCCACATTCAGCATTGCACCAGCATTTCTTGTGAACTGCTGGTGCAACGCCGCCTGCAGAGTCGCAGTCAATCGGCCGCTAGCAGGGGGTGTCAATCAACCTGATCGTATTTGATTGGGTTAAATTGCTGTGATGTCTGTCCGCCTCCTCAGAGCAGGTGGAAAGGTTATGGAGCAGCGGTCTTTAGAACGCTGCTTCATAACTAATGTTTCTGACGAGCCTGAAGGAACTTGATAGATAGGCCCCATTGTCTTCACAGCAGAGAAACACTTCAAACACACTGGATTAGGTGTAAAAGCCTTGGCCTGTTTATTAACAGACAATTTGCAGGAATACAGTTTTAACATAGACAAAAGAACAAATTTAATCCTTGCACAATGGTGCTTACTAAACATAATTAAGCATTTCTAACTAAAGTGGCGGGGCTTTTCCACACAACTGCAAAATTACAAAAAGGATTGCAAACATCACAGGCCTAAGAACCTAGGGCGAGATTACATATATGGCGCAAGCTTCAGCACAAGTGCTGAAACCCACGCCGCCCGGGTTCATATACTTTATTAGGTTTATTGCAATGTGGGTTAATGGCGGATTAAGGGTTCATATACTTTATTAGTTTTATTGAGATGTGGGTTAATAGCGGATTAGGGGTTAATATACTTTATTAGTTATTGTGGTGGGGGATTGCGGTTGACAGGGAGATAGATATTGATATAGGTGTTAGTTAATATTTTCAGGCAGTTACGGGACATACAGTGCCCAAATTTTCAGTGTAAGATTTTGCTGTACCTGCCTATGGCCTAGATTTGGAGTTTGGCGTTAGCCGTGAAAACCAGCGTTAGAGGCTCCTAACGCTGGTTTTAGGCTACCGCCGGAATTTGGAGTCAGTGATTAAAGGGTCTAACGCTCACTTTTCAGCCGCGACTTTTCCATACCGCAGATCCCCTTACGTCAATTGCGTATCCTATCTTTTCAATGGGATCTTTCTAACGCCGGTATTTAGAGTCGTTTCTGAAGTGAGCGTTAGAGCTCTAACGACAAAACTCCAGCCGCCGGAAAATAGCAGGAGTTAAGAGCTTTCTGGGCTAACGCCGGTTTATAAAGCTCTTAACTACTATACTATAAAGTACACTAACACCCATAAACTACCTATGTACCCCTAAACCGAGGTCCCCCCACATCGCCGCCACTCGATTTAAATTTTTTAACCCCTAATCTGCCGACCGCCACCTACGTTATACTTATGTACCCCTAATCTGCTGCCCCTAACACCGCCGACCCCTATATTATATTTATTAACCCCTAATCTGCCCCCCACAACGTCGCCGACACCTGCCTACACTTATTAACCCCTAATCTGCCGAGCGGACCTGAGCGCTACTATAATAAAGTTATTAACCCCTAATCCGCCTCACTAACCCTATCATAAATAGTATTAACCCCTAATCTGCCCTCCCTAACATCGCCGACACCTAACTTCAATTATTAACCCCTAATCTGACGACCGGAGCTCACCGCTACTATAATAAATGGATTAACCCCTAAAGCTAAGTCTAACCCTAACCCTAACACCCCCCTAAGTTAAATATAATTTAAATCTAACGAAATAAATTAACTCTTATTAAATAAATTATTCCTATTTAAAGCTAAATACTTACCTGTAAAATACATCCTAATATAGCTACAATATAAATTATAATTACATAGTAGCTATTTTAGGATTAATATTTATTTTACAGGCAACTTTGTAATTATTTTACCAGGTACAATAGCTATTAAATAGTTACCTAGTTAAAATAATAACAAATTTACCTGTAAAATAAATCCTAACCTAAGATATAATTAAACCTAACACTACCCTATCAATAAATGAATTAAATAAACTACCTACAATTACCTACAATTAACCTAACACTACACTATCAATAAATTAATTAAATACAATTCCTACAAATAAATACAATTAAATAAACTAGCTAAAGTACAAAAAATAAAAAAGAACTAAGTTACAAAAAATAAAAAAATATTTACAAACATAAGAAAAATATTACAACAATTTTAAACTAATTACACCTACTCTAAGCCCCCTAATAAAATAACAAAGCCCCCCAAAATAAAAAATTCCCTACCCTATTCTAAATTAAAAAAGGTAAAAGCTCTTTTACCTTACCAGCCTTGAACAGGGCCCTTTGCGGGGCATGCCCCAAGAATTTCAGCTCTTTTGCCTGTAAAAAAAAACATACAATACCCCCCCCCCCAACATTACAACCCACCACCCACATACCCCTAATCTAACCCAAACCCCCCTTAAATAAACCTAACACTAAGCCCCTGAAGATCTTCCTACCTTTTCTTCACCATCCAGGTTCACCGATCCGTCCTGAAGAGCTCCTCCGATGTCCTGATCCAAGCCCAAGCGGGGGGCTGAAGAGGTCCATGATCCGGTCAAAGTCTTCATCCAAGCGGGGCAGAAGAGGATCTTCCATCCGATTGAAGTCTTCATCCAGGCGGCATCTTCTATGGTCTTCTATCCGGAGCGAAGTGGCAGGATCCTGAAGACCTCCAGCGCGGAACATCCATCCGGCCCGACGACTGAACGACGAATGACTGTTCCTTTAAGGGACGTCATCCAAGATGGCGTCCCTCGAATTCCGATTGGCTGATAGGATTCTATCAGCCAATCGGAATTAAGGTAGGAATTTTCTGATTGGCTGATGGAATCAGCCAATCAGAATCAAGTTCAATCCGATTGGCTGATCCAATCAGCCTATCAGATTGAGCTCGCATTCTATTGGCTGATCGGAACAGCCAATAGAATGCGAGCTCAATCTGATTGGCTGATTGGATCAGCCAATCGGATTGAACTTGATTCTGATTGGCTGATTCCATCAGCCAATCAGAAAATTCCTACCTTAATTCCGATTGGCTGATAGAATCCTATCAGCCAATCGGAATTCGAGGGACGCCATCTTGGATGACGTCCCTTAAAGGAACAGTCATTCGTCGTTCAGTCGTCGGGCCGGATGGATGTTCCGCGCTGGAGTCGGGCCGGATGGATGTTCCGCGCTGATAGAATCCTATCAGCCAATCGGAATTCGAGGGACGCCATCTTGGATGACGTCCCTTAAAGGAACAGTCATTCGTCGTTCAGTCGTCGGGCCGGATGGATGTTCCGCGCTGGAGTCGGGCCGGATGGATGTTCCGCGCTGATAGAATCCTATCAGCCAATCGGAATTCGAGGGACGCCATCTTGGATGACGTCCCTTAAAGGAACAGTCATTCGTCGTTCAGTCGTTGGGCCGGATGGATGTTCCGCGCTGGAGGTCTTCAGGATCCTGCCGCTTCGCTCCGGATAGAAGACCATAGAAGATGCCGCCTGGATGAAGACTTCAATCGGATGGAAGATCCTCTTCTGCCCCGCTTGGATGAAGACTTTGACCGGATCATGGACCTCTTCAGCCCCCCGCTTGGGCTTGGATCAGGACATCGGAGGAGCTCTTCAGGACGGATCGGTGAACCTGGATGTTGAAGACAAGGTAGGAAGATCTTCAGGGGCTTAGTGTTAGGTTTATTTAAGGGGGGTTTGGGTTAGATTAGGGGTATGTGGGTGGTGGGTTGTAATGTTGGGGGGGGTATTGTATGTTTTTTTTTACAGGCAAAAGAGCTGAAATTCTTGGGGCATGCCCCGCAAAGGGCCCTGTTCAGGGCTGGTAAGGTAAAAGAGCTTTTACCTTTTTTAATTTAGAATAGGGTAGGGAATTTTTTATTTTGGGGGGCTTTGTTATTTTATTAGGGGGCTTAGAGTAGGTGTAATTAGTTTAAAATTGTTGTAATATTTTTCTTATGTTTGTAAATATTTTTTTATTTTTTGTAACTTAGTTCTTTTTTATTTTTTGTACTTTAGCTAGTTTATTTAATTGTATTTATTTGTAGGAATTGTGTTTAATTAATTTATTGATAGTGTAGTGTTAGGTTAATTGTAGGTAATTGTAGGTAGTTTATTTAATTAATTTATTGATAGGGTAGTGTTAGGTTTAATTATATCTTAGGTTAGGATTTATTTTACAGGTAAATTTGTTATTATTTTAACTAGGTAACTATTAAATAGATATTGTACCTGGTTAAAATAATTACCAAGTTGCCTGTAAACTAAATATAAATCCTAAAATAGCTATAATATAATTATAATTTATATTGTAGCTATATTAGGATGTATTTTACAGGTAAGTATTTAGCTTTAAATAGGAATAATTTATTTAATAAGAGTTAATTTATTTCGTTAGATTTAAATTATATTTAACTTAGGGGGGTGTTAGTGTTAGGGTTAGACTTAGCTTTAGGGGTTAATCCATTTATTATAGTAGCGGTGAGCTCCGGTCGTCAGATTAGGGGTTAATAATTGAAGTTAGGTGTCGGCGATGTTAGGGAGGGCAGATTAGGGGTTAATACTATTTATGATAGGGTTAGTGAGGCGGATTAGGGGTTAATAACTTTATTATAGTAGCGCTCAGGGCAGATTAGGGGTTAATAAGTGTAGGCAGGTGTCGGCGACGTTGTGGGGGGCAGATTAGGGGTTAATAAATATAATATAGGGGTCGGCGATGTTAGGGCAGCAGATTAGGGCTACATAGGGATAATGTAAGTAGCGGCGGTTTACGGAGCGGCAGATTAGGGGTTAATAATAATATGCAGGGGTCAGCGATAGCGGGAGCGGCAGATTAGGGGTTAATAAGTGTAAGGTTAGGGGTGTTTAGACTCGGGGTACATGTTAGAGTGTTAGGTGCAGACGTAGGAAGTGTTTCCCCATAGGAAACAATGGGGCTGCGTTAGGAGCTGAACGCTGCTTTTTTGCAGGTGTTAGGTTTTTTTTCAGCTCAAACAGCCCCATTGTTTTCCTATGGGAGAATCGTGCACAAGCACGTTTTTGAGGCTGGCCGCGTCCGTAAGCAACTCTGGTATCGAGAGTTGCATTTGCGGTAAAAATGCTCTACGCTCCTTTTTTGGAGCCTAACGCAGCATTTGTTTGAACTCTCGATACCAGAGTTAAATTTATGGTGCGGCCAGAAAAAAGCCTGCGGAGCGTTAACAGCCCTTCTACCGCCAAACTCCAAATCTAGGCCTATGTGTGGCAAGGTGTAAATGGAGTAAAATTTCTAATTTTTCCTTGCACTGAATATGTGATACTGATTTGCGACGCAGTTCTATTTTAGCTTATGGGAGTAAAAATTGCGTCCGACGGGTGAAATTTATGTGCCGCATTTATATGCGGCGCTGTATATATCATACCAAAACCGCGTAAAAACCGGCGTCGTCGGCTTTTGTGGGCGACTCTGCATATGTAATCTTGCACCTAGAGAGTAGTACAACGTCATATCCTCTGTCTTTCACATACAGATTCTAACTAACAGCCTGAGCACACACTATTTAACAAGAGGTAAATTATGTTAATTAGCTGCAGGTGAAAAAACCTTAGCTTGTGGGGAAAACCTGAAATGGATTTCTCACCTGCAATTTTCTGCCTCATCCAAACTGTGGAATGGATTACCATCCCGAAATACACAATCACATAATGTATTTTCAATACAAAAGTACAAGCAGTCCTGAATTCAATTTGAAATGCTTGTTTAACAGCTAACCCTAGCAAGTGTACAATTGGCCTCAAACCAAGGATTTCATTTGTTCTTTTGTCTATGTTAAAACTGTATTCCTGGAAATTGTCTGTTAATAAACAGGCCAATGCTTTTACACCTAATCCAATGTGTTTGAAGTGTTTCTCTGCTGTGAAGACATGGGGGCCGAATTATCATTGTGCGAGCAGACATGATCCAATATCGTGGATCATGTCTGCTGCACATCGATAAATGCCGACAGCATACGCTCTCTTCATTTATCATTGCTGCCCCCTGCAGATTTGCGGTCAATCGGCCGCTAGCAGGGGTGTAAACCAACCTGATCGTATTCGATCTGGTTGATTTCTAGCGATGTCTGTCCGCCGCCTCAGAGCAGACAAAATTCCCAGGGAGAGGGTTATCTTTGTCACAACATGTATGTATATGTATATATATATATATATATATACATCCATAAATGGTCAGCACACCTTCACAAACTTTTCTGCTGCAGTCATTCCAAACATTTATAAGAATCATGAAAACACAGCTCCTTCTTTTGCAAACATTATGTGTTTAATCACATAACACATACTCAGTCAGATTACGAATTTTGCATTATGGCTGCTCACTAATTACTTGTACGTTATTTTTACCGCTCACCTTTCATAGTGCTGCTATTACAGGTTTGCAAAAAGCAGGCTTGTACGGGCAATATGGTTGCGTTGAGCTCCATACCTCACCCAAATACAAGCACTGCTTTGATGTGCTCGTGCACAATTTCCCCATAGACATCAAAGGGGAGAGCACCCAACCACCTACATAAAACTATTAACCACTAATCTGCTGCCCATAACATTGCCGCCACATAAATAAAACTATTAACCCTAATCTGCTGCCCCTAACATCGTCGCCACTTACATTACAGTTATTAACCCCTAAACCGCCGCCCTCCCACATCGCAAACACTATTTAAAGATTATTAACCCCTAATCTGCAGTCCGCCCACACTGCCACTATAATAAACCTATTAACCCCTAAATCTAACCCTAACGTAACCCTAACCCTAACACCCCCTAACTTAAATATAATTAAATCCAATCAGCCAATAGGATGAAAGCTCAATCCTATTGGCAGATTGCAACAGTCAATATGATTTTTTACCCTTTAATTCCTATTGGCTGATAGAATTATATCAGCCAATCAGAATGTAAGGGACGCCATCTTGGATGACGTACCGTAAAAGGGAAACTTAATTCTTCGTTGACCATCGGAAGAAGAGGTGCCGGTTGTCTTGAAGATGGACCCGCTCCGCGCCGGATGGATGAAGATAGAAGATGCCGTCTGGGTGAAGACCTCTGCCCGCTTCGAGAAGGACTTCTGCACACTTGGATGAAGTCTTCTGCCGCCTCGATGAGGATGGATGTCCGGTCTTCGAAAACTGTAAGTGGATCGTCGGGGGTTAGTGTTAGTATTTTTTAAGGGTTTATTGGGTGGGTTTTAATTTTAGGTTAGGGACTTTGGGCAGTAAAGCAATGCCCATCCAAATGCCCTTTTCAGGGCAATGGGGAGATTTTTTTTTTTTTTTTTTTGATAGGGCTATTAGATTAGGAGTAATTATTTTTTATTTTTGATCATTTTGTTTTTTATTTTGTGTAATTTACTGTTTATTTTTTGTAATTTAGATAAATGTATTTGATTAATTTAATTTATTTTATTTTATTGTAATGTTAGGTTTTAGTGTAAGACAGGTTAGGTTTTATTTTACAGGTAACTTTGTATTTATTTTAGCTAGGTAGTTATTAAATAGTTAATAACTATTTACTAACTAGTCTACCTAGTTAAAATAAGTACAAACTTACCTGTGAAATAAAAATAAAACCTAAGATAGATACAATGTAACTATTAGTTATATTGTAGCTAGCTTAGGTTTTATTTTACAGGTATTTAGTTTTAAATAGGAATTATTTAGGTAATAATTGTAAGTTTTATTTAGATTTATTTTAATTATATTTAAGTTAGGGGGTGTTAGGGTTAGGGTTACGTTAGGGTTAGGTTTAGGGGTTAATAGGTGTATTATAGCGGCGGTGTGGGCGGACGGCAGATTAGGGGTTAATAATCTTTAAATAGTCTTTGTGATGCGGGAGGGCGGCGGTTTAGGGGTTACTAATTTTATTATAGTGGCGACGATGTCGGGGAGTGGAGGAATAGGGGTTAAACATTTTTGAAGTTTCAGCGATGTCCGGAGCGGCAGATTAGGGGTTAATAATTTTATTTTAGTGTTTGCGATGCGGGTGGGCCTCGGTTTAGGGGTTAATAGGTAGCTTATGGGTGTTAGTGCACTTTGTGACAGTTCAGTTATGTTACAGCTCTGTAGCATAAAACTCATAACTACTGACTACGGATCTTGTCATTTTAGGCTGTATCTCTCACTTTTTGGCCTCACAGCAAAACTTGTAATATCGGCGCTATGGAAGTCCCATTGAAAGAGGACTTTCTTAAAGTGCGGTACTGACGTTGTGTGACGGCTAAAAAGGTGTGCAATGCAGCTATTCTGACAAGACTTGCAATACCGGCTTTAATGAAAAAGCATCATTATGAAGCATAACAATGCTTTTCCACTCATAACGCAAAACTTGTAATCTGGCTGAATGTTTGCAAAAGAAGGAGCTGTGTCTTCATGATTCATATATATGTATTTATATATATATTAAGAAACACAAAACATTTTCTTCCAAGTGAAGAACATTGGAATGTAAAATATTTTCAGTAAAAACACTGTACAAAATTTTAAAAAATGTTAAAATTGATTTTTCATTTGTTAAATGTGTCTGATTGGAGAGTGCTCAAAAGTGTATATACAGGTGAACCTCGAAAAATTAGAATATTGTGCAAAAGTTAATTTATTTCACTAATGCAACTTAAAACGTAAAACTAATATATGAGATAGACTCATTACATGCAAAGCAAGATAGTTCAAGCTGTGATTTGTCATAATTGTGATGATTATGGCTTACAGCTCATGAAAACCCCAAATCCACAATCTCAGAAAATTAGAATATTGTGAAAAGGTGCAATATTCTAGGCTCAAAGTGTCCCACTCTAATCAGCTAATTAAGCCATAACACCTGCAAAGGGTTCCTGAGCCTTTAAATGGTCTCTCAGTCTGGTTCAGTAGGAATCGCAATCATGGGAAAGACTGCTGACCTGAAAGTTGCGCAGAAAACCATCATTGACACCCTACATAAGAAGGGAAAGCCTCAAAAGGTAATTGCAAAAGAAGTTGGATGTTCCCAAAGTGCTGTATCAAAGCACACTAATAGAAAGTTATGTGGAAGGGAAAAGTGTGGAAGAAAAGGGTGCACAAGCAGCAGGGATGACCGCAGCCTGAAGAGGATTG
This sequence comes from Bombina bombina, assembly GCF_027579735.1. Classification (NCBI taxonomy): domain Eukaryota; kingdom Metazoa; phylum Chordata; class Amphibia; order Anura; family Bombinatoridae; genus Bombina; species Bombina bombina. The sequence continues at coordinate 646,134,626 of NC_069502.1, read as the reverse complement.
TCAGGAAAAGGCCATTCAAAAGTGTTGGGGACTTTCACAAGAGCCACCACACACAGACGGATCCTGGACATGGGCTTCAAATGTCGTATTCCTCTTGTCAAGCCACTCCTAAACAACAAACAATGTCAGAAGCATCTTACCTGGGCTAAAGAAAAACAGACCTGGTCTGTTGCTCAGTGGTCCAAAGTCCTCTTTTCTGATGAGAGCAAATTTTGCATCTCATTTGGAAACCAAGGACCCAGAGTATGGAGGAAGAATTGAGAGTCACACACTGCAAGATGCTTGAAGTCCAGTGTGAAGTTTCCACAGTCTGTATTGATTTGGGGATTCATGCCATCTGCTGGTGTTGGTCCAATGTGCTTCATTAAGTCCAGGGTCAATGCAGCCATCTACCAGGAGATTTTGGAGCACTTCATGCTTCCTTCCGCAGTCAAGCTCTATGGGGATGCTGACTTCATTTTCCAGCAGGACTTGGCACCTGCCCACACTGGCAAAAGCACCAAAACCTGATTCAATGGACCGTGGGATTACTGTGCTTGATTGACCAGCAAACTCGCCTGACCTGAACCCCATAGAGAATCTATGGGGCATTGCCAAGAGAAAGAAGACATGAGACCAAACAATGCAGAAGAGCTGAAGGCCGCTATTGAAGCATCCTGGTCTTCCATAACACCTCAGCAGTGCCACAGGCTGATAGCTTCCATGCCACACCGCATTGAGGCAGTAATTGCTGCAAAAGGGGCCCAAACCAAGTACTGAGTACATACAGTATGCATGTTTATACTTTTCAGAGTTCCGATATTGTTCTACAGGTATGTACAATCCTTGTTTTATTGATTGCATGTAATATTCTAATTTTCTGAGATTGTGGATTTGGGGTTTTCATGAGCTGTAAGTCATAATCATCACAATTATGACAAATCACAGCTTGAACTATCTTCCTTTGAATGTAATGAGTATATCTCATATATTAGTTTTACCTTTTAAAGGGACATTAAACCCAAATATTGTCTTTCATGATTTAGATAGAGCATGCATATGTAAACAACTTTTCAATTTACTTCTATAATAAATTTTGCTTCATTCTATTAGAATCCTTTCTTGAAGAAGCAGCAATGCATTACTGGGAACTAGCTGAACACATTGGTAAGCCAATCACAAGAGGCATATATGTGCAGCCACCAATCAGTAGCTAGCTCCCAGCTTCTGAGCCTATCTAGATATGCTTTTAAACAAAGTATACAAAGGAAACAAAGCAAATTAGATAAAAGAAGTGCATTGGAAAGTTGTTTAAATTTGTGTGCTCTGACTAAATCATGAAAGGATGTTTTGGGGTTTCATGTCCCTTTAAGTTGCATTAGTGAATTAAATGAACTTTTGCACGATATTCTAATTTTTCGAGTTTCATCTGTATATAGATATGTGTATACATGTCTATATGTGTTTATATGTATATATAGGTACAAATGAGTATTCCTCATTTAGTGGTCACATTATATGTATATATCTTTATCTCATTTTACCACTTATATACAATAGGGTTTCGGTTTTATTACATTCAGTTATAGCCCCCCAGAACACACACATACTATGTATGTAATAGATAATGACTGCCCAATTTTTATATTTTTGTTGCTACTACTTATTTTTTATATCTAATAGTCAGCATGGATGTTTATATATATATACATATTCATGTATGTTCTTCCTAAGCTGCAGCATTATTAATCTTGGACCCCATTCACCTGTGTTCACTATAACATAATCTATCAAGATTTGTATATGCAGGATCGATGTCTATTTTGCTAAATTTTGTTCTATACATTTTTTCATTAATGAATGTTCATTATTGCAATAGGATGGTTGTGTGTATACAAATATATAGCAACACAAGAGCGCTAGGACCTAGGGTTGATCTTATTATTGTTTGTTGTGTTAGACAATTATTCTGACAGGTTCAGTGTCTCATTAGATACAATTGTGTGATGTCATAAAGGAGTACCCTTATTTGAATATGTTTTAACCAATAGGGGGTTTACACACCCTTTTTAAGTTAAGCTCATTGAGTGTTCTTTAGCAGTAGTGATTACGGCACAACGCCGAAACGCGTATACTGTCATATTTCACTTGTATCTTTGTACCTCCATGAACTTTTTAATGCCTTTGCATCAATAAAAGCTACGTTTTATTTTACCTCATCGTTGCTGCTCATTGCTCTTTCTTTTTGGGTTGGATAGGTACACATATATACACACACACCTACACCTGTATTTATACATATATACATATATATACATTATAGCCAGTTCCAGTCAAATAACTTGTCATATACCTTTTAACCTTTATAAAATGTTTTAATAATATTATATGTAACATTTTCATCAGAAAGTGTTTATGTGGGTGTAATAGTTTATTTGAATGTACAGTATTTATGTTGTGTTTGGTCAATTTTTTTTTTTAACCATTACACTTAACGCTTAGGGACTGATTTAACAAGCCCGGAATCTGGTCATCTCGCCCTGTTTCTGCTCGCCAGAAACAGCAGTTATGAAGCAGCGGTCTTAACTGTATCAGCCGCCTCTGAAGGGCGTACAGCAATCAATCCAATCCTATACGATTGGGTTAATTGACACCCCTGCTAGCAGCAAATCTGCAGGGGGCAGCATTGAACAAGTAGCTCACTAGAACTGCTTGTGCAATTCTGGCTGTCCGCATTCAGCAATGTCTGGCGGACATGATAGGCTGCAGCATATCATGTCTGCCAGGCAATAATAAATTGGCCCCTAGGTCTTCACTTGTGTTAACCAGATAAGCGCAAACTTTGTTTGCGCTCAAGCACACTTATTTACTTTCAACTTGTAATATGTGTGCTTGTTACCACAGTTGTTATATTGCTTGTGGAGTCCCACACTAACAATAACGCGCTACTTGTAATCTAGCCCAAAATGAGTGATAAAGCCACATATTACAATAACCAGAGTGAGGTTAAACTGACTCTAGAGGTGTCTAGATACCCCCTAAATCTCACCTAGGAACTAATGACTCAGGAATGTTTTGGTGGAGAGCAAACATTTTACAAGGAAATAAATGGAGATAAAATACATTGCTACTTTTTGTTACACTTTTAATCTTCATATAAGATTTCATACTACTTTATGACTATTCACAAATGCCTTGAGGACCCCTTCACCTTCTGAAATTCTCGTTTTGTGGACACTTTGATTATATAACGCTATAAAGGTAAACCAATTACTGGAATACACATTTTGTACATAATACATTTTGTAGTAAAACTATTTTTATATATATTTGCATGTTTATCTATATTTTTGTACATTTTTTTAATTAGTATAAATAGAATAAAGTTAGACAATTTTTTGAGAACCCTTTAAAGGCACATTAAACACAAAGGCCTAGATTACAAGTGGAGCTCACCTGAAATAAACAGTGTGTTATCCATATTGTGGCCCTGCGCAAAGAACAATGCAAGACCTGGTCTTACAATTGAATGAGAAAAAAGATTTGCCAGAGAAACTAAATGTGTTCGACATTTTTTTTTGCTTGCCCTATATCTTGAATAGATGGCACAGGTTGCACTATGAACCCGCAGGAAAATGTAGCAGACAACTTTCTACCTTGCTCCACAAGACTCTCCCGTAGTTTTCAAAGTTTTAAGTGCTCCTTAAAGACTCTACTGTTCAGGGATGCCTATAATATACACTAACATTTTCTTATCTTAGTTCCTCTCCTCCTTTTGTCATCCCCTTGAACCCCCCCAGCATGTAAGCCTACAAGCCCAGCTGTCCAGTAGATCGCCTTTATGAGTGCTGATTTAAAACAGTGCAACTCTTTGCAGGGCCTTGTACCCATTTGACTCCTATACATGCTTGCATAGTATACCTATGTTTATAGCACTGTGGAATCTGTTGATGCACTACAAATAACTAATAGTAATAATGTAAAATATCTTAAGGTATTTCATTCATATTGATACATATTAAATGCAAATGAAAGATTTTTTTATAAAGAATGTTTTCAAAATAATTTAAAGGGATATGGTATATGACAATGTATTGGAATAGGAAGGGCTCATAGGTGTATTTGCATGTGTGTATTTTTGTGTGTATGTTTATGCATGTTTGTGTACATATGTAAGTGTTTTCAAATTATATTACAATACAATATATTTTTCAGTGTAGGTTTCGATACAACAGGCAACAGTAGCTAATTCAAATAACAAAATGAAGGTAAAGGAGCTGTTTGCAAGCAATTAAATACACTCCAGCGAATAAAATGGAACATTCAGAACACATTAAAGGGGATAACATTTTAGAAAACAATGTTGCCTTAATCTTATATGGTTTAGTCGTATGTTATTGAAATTTGATTTTCCCCTTCTTATCTTTCTAGATTCATACATCAATAATTAATGGGAGACCAAGTGCTGAGGATCCAACACCAACACTTCTTGAATTTACTTCAGCTCGCTATATCCGTCTGAGATTTCAAAGAATTCGAACTCTGAATGCTGATTTAATGACGCTGACTTACAAAGATCCAAAAGATATTGATCCTATTGTAACCAGAAGGGTATGTATACTTAAACAAATATTGTACATTCGCTAAGCCACAATTTTTTGTTGCCCTTTAGTTTTGCAAGATAACATATTTCATACTCACCAAGTTGTACAAGTCTTTTATGCATGGGTATTTACATTTTATTGTTGGGAAATTAGCCCTGGCAGGTATTGTATATTTGCTGATATCTTATGAGTGAATACAACTTTGCAAGGATACAATATGCAGTTTCACCAACAAAATCATATTCTCTATAAGATCTTACATTTAGGAGTGTTTCATCTCAAGAAATAAATATAAAACTAATTTCTTGCCTTTATCATAACAATTGTAACTGCATGAACGAATCAAAATGATTTTTTTGCATGCATTCATTTGTTAAAGGGGTCACTCTGTGTTTTTCAAAAAAATGCAATGAGTACAGCAAAATTAGTGATCTTTTTTCATTTGCATTAAAGGAATAATCTAGTCAAAATTAAACTTTTTTTTTTAAACAAGCTTTATTGACATTGAAAAGAAAAAAATAACAACATATAATAAGCGACATTCTTGCAAAAGGTTACAGGTATAGACAGTGATATTGTTATTCATGTGTCTTTCAGTATTACATTCAAAGTGTTGTCAATCATATTGAGTGATTCTGAGCTTGTCTTGGCGAGGACGCATCCTCACAAGTTTTAACTAATAGTCTTATTCTCTGAAACCAAACACCAGGGGCTTATATAACGTTTGAGTCTGTTTGCCCAGCTTGCGTAAATCATACAGCTGGGCTCTAACCTGTCTCCTGGTGTTTTAGCCCATGAAGGGCATTAACTATATACTCAGAAAGTAACAGGAAGACAAAGAGAGAAATGAGAAGAGGTGTGAGAAGAAAGAGAGAGAAGGGGAAAAAAAAAGGGGGGCGGTAGGGAAGGAAGATGGAGCTGGTGGACGGTGCCAACACTTGCCACTAGGATAGCAGATTTCACTAATTAAATACCCTTTCCCTCCCAGGTAAGTAACATCATTTCGTTCGTTGCTAGTTTGCCAACTTTCGAAAAGTGATATCTTTCAAGGTTAAGGAGATCCACTACTCTGGATCTCCACTCTCAAATGTCAGGGGCCTGCGGTTTCTTCCAAAGTTTCGGGATAAGTCCCTTAGCTCTGTTGAGCATCAACATGAAGAGTAGATATTTGTCTTCCCCTATTATTTTGGGGAGTTCATGATAAATAAGGTAAGATGGCTTTGGAGGTATTATAATTTTAAGGATTCTGCTCATCTCCCCCAGCACCTCCTCCCAGAAATGTTTTATGGCAGGGCAATTCCACCAAATGTGCAACAGTGTTCCACTCTCCCCACAACCCCTCCAGCACTCCCCCGTTGTGTTTGGGTATATTCTCTGGAGCCTACTAGGAGTCAAGTACCATCTACTCAGAAATTTATAATGCATCTCCTGTAGTCTCATTGAGATGGATGCTTTTTTTGCCTTTCTAAATATTTTAATCCAATCCTTCGTGTCTATTTCCTGTCCGAGTTCTGTTTGCCAAGCGTGTGCGTAAGATGGAATCAATGTGCCCCCTTGGTAAGTAGGAGCTTGTATAACTTTGATATAAGGTGAGTCGGCGCTTGTGATGCCATGCAAAACGCTTCAAAGGGCGTTCTGTTTCTGGACATGTCTGTTTTGTGTTTATGTGTGTTGTAAAAATGTGAGATTTGTGCAACTCTGTACCATGATCCAAATCTAGCCGGGTCCCACTCCACCATCTCCGTCTCGGTTTGAGCTTATCCTGCTGTAGGATATTGGATATGGCCGAGTCATCCAGGCGGTAATAAGCCCCTGACCAGAACGGACCAGTCTCCATACCCAAGTCTGGGTTCTCCCTGACCGGGGTGTTTGGCGAGGCAGGCGTGGAGATGCAAGATTCCGCTTTGAGTAGCGCATCCCAGCTCTGGAGTACTTCTTTGATCATGGGATACTTCATGGCCAAGTTTGGGCGGCTGTTAGGAGAAATCCAAGCCAGAGAACCCAAGTAACCCCTTCGGACGATCTCATTGTCAATTTGTATCCATGCCTTGTTGCTGGAGCCCTGGCTCCATTCAACCAATTTCTGAAGAGAGATGGCTCTCTGGTATTCCCTCAAAAGTGGGACTCCAAGTCCTCCTCTTTCTCTGGGTAGATAGATCATGTGTTTTCTGATTCTTGGTTTTATACCATTCCAGATATAGGCTTCGATAGCGGCTTGAACCTGTTGGACATATGGTAAGGGCGGTGCCAATGGGACCGCTTGCATTACATAGAGCATTCTCGGGAGCACGTTCATCTTAATTACTCCCACCCGTCCCATCCATGAGATAGATTTTTTTTTCCAGTTTGCTAGATCTTTGAGTATGTCATCTCTGATATTTTTATAATTGAGATCAGAGATCTCCGCCAAGTTAGGCGTAATCAGTACCCCTAGATACTTGATCTGGTGGGTGGCTACTTTGATGGGGCATGTGTTTTTGAGTATGTCAAATAGGGACGGTGATTCCGTGATATTTAAAATCTCAGACTTCTGTGGGTTAAGCAAGAAGTTCGAAACCGTACCAAATGCTGAGAATTCCAGCATTGCTTCGGCCAGGGAGCTCGCTGAATCTGAGATTGTTAATAGCACATCGTCTGCATACATGGAGAGCTTGTGCTCCGTATTTCCTATTACGAAACCCTTTATCTTAGGGTTGTGTCTGATTTTGGCTGCCAGGCAAAGAGGAGAGGTGAGAGGGGACAGCCCTGCCTGGTTCCATTTTTAATCTGAAAGGTATCAGACAGCATCCCGTTGGCTCTGACCCTAGCATTAGGTGTGGAGTACAGGGACATCGTCCGATTGATAAAGCCTGTTCCGAAACCAAATTTCTCTAACGTTTGCCACATGAACAACCAGCTCACGCGGTCAAACGCCTTCTCAGCGTCCGTTGTTACCAAGGACAACGGGGCTCCTGTGACATGTGCGTGTGTAATCATCTGTAGCACTTTCAAGGTGTTATCCCTGGCTTCTCGAGCTGGAATAAAGCCCACTTGGTCAGTTGATATAATGCTTGGTAGGAGTCTATTCAGCCGGTTCGCCAGGATCCTCGCCAAGATTTTAACGTCTGAATTTAAGAGCGAAATAGGTCTAAAATTCTCAGGTCTGTCTTGCGGTTTCCCGGACTTCGGGATTACCGCTATAAAAGCCTCTAACATGGAGCTTGGCAGTGTAGGGTTATGGGCCAGCAAGTTAAAGAGCGTCACTAATTCCGGCGCTAAGATGTCAGTGAATGTCTTATAGTATTTAAGACCAAAGCCGTCCGACCCTGGGCTTTTCCCTGAGGGTAGGTCCTTTATAGCCTTCTTAACTTCATCTAGGGTGATAGGAGAGTCTAGAGCCTCTGCCTCCTCTGCTGTAATCTGTGGGAGGTGAATATTGTCCAGGTATTTCTGGACCTCCTCCGCTGTCTGCAGCGGTGGTGGGTTACTTGCTCTATCCCCAGAGGATCTCTGCAAATCATACAATGATTCGTAATATTCTTTGAAGATTTTCGCGATCGAAGCTCCATCTGCCCTAACTGCCCTGTCTCTCCCCTGCATGTGGTGAAGAGCATGCAATTTTAAGCAACTTTCTAATGTACTCCTATTATAATTTTTTCTTATTTCTCTTGGTATCTTTATTAGAAAAAGCAAGAATGTGAGCTTACAAGGCGGCCCATTTTTGTTTCAGCACCTGGGTAGCGCTTGCTGATTGGTAGCTACATTTAAACACCAATCAGCAAGGGCTACCCAGGTGCTGAACTAAAAAATGGGCCGGCTTCTAAGCTTACATTCTTGCTTTTTCAAATAAAGCTACCAAGTTAACGAAGAAAAATTGATAATAGGAGTAAATTAGAAAGTTGCTTAAAAATGCATTCTCTATCTGAATCATGAAAGTTTAATTTTGACTATACTATTCCTTTAAGTACCCAGTACATAAAATCTAGGAAATGAAAAAGAGAACGTATTACTAAGTCTTCAAAAGAATTATAACTGCAACAAATTAAGAAACATTCTTTAAATATGTTTGTCTGTTTTTTTTTAAAAAAAAAGTAGTTTCTCTAGATAAAATAAGAGACATCTTAAAAACCTCATGAATGAAGAATCCTGTGACCTAATCCTAATTGCTTTCTGTGGTTGGGGACAATTTTCCACTAAATTGTAGTATTGCTTTTGGGTTGTTGTGTTTTTTTATTTTTTTATGAAATAAGTAATTAATTATATTTTATATTTTAATTGTTTTATGTCAATCTTGTATGTACTTAAATAATTAATATAAAAAAAAAATATTTGACCAATATTGAAATAGACTACATTTAATTAAATTAGGAGGATTGTGAATAAAACGAAATAAAAATAACTGTTTATAGACAAAATAATATTCATCACCAGAAAAAAAAAAAAGTTTGAAACAGAAATACAGTAAATATTATTGTGTCAACATAACAAAATAAAAGTTTGCTGTCTAGCTGAATAGATTTTTTGGTTCAAATGTTATTGCAATCTTAATCATACTGTACTGTTAGATAATTGCATTTGCTTTAGGATTTAGGACATCATTAATCAGTAACAAAAGTGAATGTTTTACATTCCAGTTGACACCAGGTTCTAACTAAAATTTATGTACAGAACAGTCAGTAAGAACTTCTTTAATTACTACAGACAACAGTAAATGACAGACTGAGCTCACAAACTCTAAAAATCTGTTTTAATTTGAGAAGCTTTGTAACATATATATATACCTGTATAACATATTAGCTTTTTTATTTAGGGCCAGATTACAAGTGGAGCACAAAATATTGCTTTCGCTAAAGTGATAATTGTGCTCCCCTTTGTAATACCAGTGCACGCAAATGTGTGCTGGTATTACGAGTTAGGTCATGTTAGCATTGCACGGAAGCATTGCAGTCACAAGAGCGTGCTTCCATAGGCTCCAATGGGAACCTCTTTCTCATGCCCAACACCCCACAGCCGTCAACTTTAGCCCCCAAAAACTGCCTAGTGCATTTATTTTTTTAAATAAAATATGCTACTAAGAAGCCCCAAGGCAGAACATACAGTGAAGTGAGATGCATCATGTTTGCAGAAAGAACAGGACACATGCAGGAACTGTTAGAGATTTAACTTTGCAGCACTGCTCCACATCAGGCTGTTCTCTTCAAACAGTGCTGTGCTCTGGCTGCACAGTGTAAGTTTTCCTTATCACAGTACACCCAGAGCAAAGTGTTGTTTGAATATACAGTAGATTTCTATATTAGACCAAGAGAATAAGGAAAAATAAATATTCAAGAGACAATTTATTTTTTTTGGGTGCATCTAATTTGCAATTCAATTTTAAACTACTATACTATATTATAAAATATTTTTAAATTGCTTTATTCTCCAGTTAATCAACACATTGCAATAAAACGTGTGCTTAAGTGTAACTGCCTAATTTAAAATGTTATTTTATTTAAAAATGAGCTGCAGAATTTTTTTACTAAGAACTACACATTGTATTTTGGGGCAATTGGTGCACATTTAAAAAATTAATTTGAAGTCTGACCTCTGGTTAGTTTTTTGAGCACTAATTGCTACCGCCAGCTTGTGGTAGCAACAACCAGCCACTTATTATTCCTAGTTATTTATCATGCGCCTGCAAATGGGAGAATTTGCCGTTTGCGGGCACGCAATAAATTTGAACTCCACTTATAATCTAGGCCATTATAAGGGCAAATTATTTAGTCATTAAGTAAAAACAAGCAACATTACTGCATTTACTACCATTTACATTGATTTACATCACATTTGAAGAAACGCCATCTTCAGTGGTGCTTTCATCTCCAGGTAAATGTCACTTGTAGCATCTTCCTGATAATCCTGTGGATGCATTACAGCCCTTCTGTGCAACTAATGGGTTAACTTTAAACTTATTCCTAAACTATGTGAGTGGCAATAATAAGTTAAAAGACAAACCAACGGAAGTTGAAATGCATCCACCAATTTTTTTTATTTTTTTTTTAAATATTTCTTTATTAGTTTTTAAATAGAGTACAAACATAAAAAGAAAAGTTACAGTGACAACATCGACTTGCTTGTTGTAAATAAATGCTGTCATTAATTCATAAACTGTTTGTTAATATTTGAATAACCAGTATATACATGTATAGGCTTTCATCCATACACAGTGGTGCAGTTTAGAATTATGTATCTTGAAATATTATGTATATTTTTATTAGAGCTTGACTAAGACAATGAGGTAAAAATAAATGCAGATATGGATAAATATTTTGGAAAATATACTGACCATGTCGACTTGCTTGTTGTACATAAGTGCTGTCATTAATCCATAAACCATTTGTTAATCTTTAAGTCACCAGTATATACATACACAGGCCTACACATATTCACAGTAATACAATTTTGAATCATGTATCTGTAGATATTATGTATCATTTTGATGATGTTGGACTAAGACAATGAGATAAAAATAAATGCAGATAAAGAGAAATATTTTGAGCATTATTTTGAGAGGGTAAAATAGAGGGAAAAATTATTGTGTTGATTAAGTGTAATAAAGGGAAGGAGATAGGATAGGCGAGAGAAAAAAACAAAACAAAACTTTATTCTCGGTCCACACCAACAGCTCCCCCCGGAAGCAGACCAACCCAAAGAGTTGAGTCAAATGTATTTTATTCCATGATTGGCCTGCAGTCTAGGATTACCAATTACAGAAGTGCAACTGTTTCAATTCCTCTTTAAAATACTATATGTTCCCCAAGCATCGTCTCCACAGGTCCCAACTCATGCAGTGGATCTCTATTTTGTTATTGGTTGCAAAAATAGTGCTTTCCATTGATTCTATGTGAGTGAGATTATTTTTTTTTTTGTTTAAATAATTTTTATTGAAAATCGGTACATTGAAAATGAACAAGATATATAGTTTCAGTTACTCAGCAGTAGCATAACAGCAGTTCACTATAAAGACAGTCATCGTTGATGATTAATCCAATTTCTATAGGTATTTTCAAGATTGTTTAAAAGAGGAAATGAGTCATAACATGACATTAGAAGATATAAAAGGATTTAGTGGGTGAAATAAGGCAAGGGTTAGGGTGGTGAGGTTTAGAAGGGGGAATAGAAGGGGAGGTAGTGTCCCATCCGGTCCATCCTCTCTATAGTCACGGAAAGGGGTATAAGTGTAGCTTTAAAAGTTTCAGGTATAAGATGTCGAGTAAACTGTTTAAGTGTGGTCGTCGTAAGATCCCTGTTCCCATATAAATTGAATATTGGAGATCATGTCTTGTTTACCTAGATAACAGTAATGCATCTTTTCTAATGTGAGGACGTGATTTACTTCAAGTTTCCATTGGGCAATGGTAGGTATCTCACATGTCTTCCATTTCCTAGGGATTAAACGTTTAGCACAGGAGAGCATTAAGAGAAGTAGTTTCTTGCGGTATACGCAAGCGATTTTGGGGATGAGATTAAGAATTATGATTGGTGGAGAAAGTTTGATAACTACACCCAGAATATTGGCTATTTGTTTTTCTACTTGGTTCCAGAAGGTGTGTAGAAGAGCACATGACCACCATATGTGGGCAAGGGTACCCTCCTCCCCGCATCTTCTCCAGCAACTGGAGGAGGCAGTAGGGTATATGGTCCTCAGGCGTTGAGGGGTTAGATACCACCGAGCTAGTATTTTGTAATTCAATTCAGATATGGTCAAGGATAGAGAGGTAGAGTGTGCGTGGCGGAAGCATTGCCTCCAGGTTTCAGTGTCTAGATCACTTTGGAGTTCATCTGCCCACTTTGTCAGATATGTGGGTCGTTTTTCCGGGAAAGAACCCCTGAGCATTCTGTACGCCAGGGAAAGGTGTGCTCTATTTATATTCGGGTTGATACATAACTGCTCGAAAATGGTTAGGGGTCTAAGTATCATTTCTTTGTGCGGGCAGTGGTTAATCGCATGTCTGATCTGTAGATAGGAGTACCAATGGTGAAAGGGTGGGCCTAGTTCTTCACTGAGGGTAAGTCTGTCCTTAACTCCCGAGGTATCGGTCACTAAGTATATTGGTAGGGACCTATGGAGCCTATTAGTTGGGTTATGAGTGAATTGGGTGTGTTTGAGAAAGAGGTGATTTCGAAGAAGGGGAGTCAGGGGAGAAAATATGGTAGAAATTCCCTTTGTGTGAGTGAGTACGTCATCCCACACATCTAGGGTGGTTTTGATATAGTCATTGTCTTGTATAGTGCGAGGTCTGGACTCTTTAGGAATCCAGGGTAAGTCTCTCATGGGGTCAACCTGTGCTAGATGGCTCTCCATCTGTATCCATAGCTTCGAGGGGTTGGCATGGTTCCAAGCTATAACTCTGGCTAAATGTGCGGCTTTGTAGTAATTAGTAAGATTGGGGACACCGAGGCCTCCATCTTCCTTACTCAAATACATGGTGTGTTGAGCTATCCTCTGGCGTTTATAAGACCAGATAAAGGAATTAATCATTTTTTGTTGTGCTAAGAGGAAGGACTTCGGTAAGGGCAGAGGGAGGGCTTGAAACAAGTATAAGTATCTGGGGACTATCATCATCTTCACCGTGTTGATTCGCCCTAGCCATGATAAATGTCCCTGTCTATGCCAGTTCTCTAGCGATGTTTTAACGCTCGTTTGGAGGCTGTTAAAGTTATCTGGAAAGAGTGTGTGTGGATCTTTGGAGATTATCAAGCCTAGATATTTAAGTTTATCTGATAGTGTGAACTTTGTTTGTCGTGTGATAGATAGCATTTCTTGAGGGGTTAGATTTATCGGCAAAAGTCCCAACTTCTCCATATTAATGGAGAAGATTGAAACCTGCTTGTATGCTTCTAAGATTTGTATGAGAGCGGGAAGGGAGGTGGTTGGGGATTGTAAAGTGAGAATCACATCGTCCGAAAAAACAGAAGGCATTTTTGGGTAGTGTCTCCGAATTTTAGGCCTTGTATATGGTGACAATGTCTAATTTGCAGTGCCAGTATTTCAACTGTAATAGCGAATAATAAAGGTTAGAGCGGGCACCCTTGACGTGTGCCATTGGAAATGGGGAAAGGCTGGGATATGTTATTGTTGATTTTAATCTTTGCGCTCGGGTTGTGATAAAGGGCCTTAATTCTGGAAATGAAGAGCTTGGAAAAGCCGAACTTTGACAGGGTGGACCACATAAATTGCCAGTCCACCCTGTCAAATGCCTTCTCAGCATCTGTCGAGAGCAAGGTTAGAGGTGAATGGGTAAGGTGGGCTTGTTGCAGTGAGTGGAGTAATCTGGTGGTGTTATCCTTCGCCTCTCTCCCCCTAATGAAGCCCACCTGGTCAGGGGGGACTATGCTGGGCAATATTGCATTCAAATGGTTGGCTAAAATTTTGGCATATATTTTCATATCAATATTTATAAGTGAGATTGGTCTGTAGTTGCTGACCACGTCATTGGGTTTGCCCGGCTTAGGAATCACCGTGATTACTGCTTCTAAGAGGGAACTGGGTAGGACAGCACCTCGATCTATGTCGTTAAAGAGTGTCAGGAGCTGGGGGTTTATATGTTCTTGTAGGAGCTGATAAAATTTGGATGTGAGGCCATCTGGGCTTGGAGATTTGCCATTCGGCAAGGACTTAATAACTAGATTGATGTCTCTTAGGGTGATGGGAGAGTCCAAGAATTGTTTGTTATCCTCTGTGATAGAGGGTGTAAGGACGGTGTTTAAGTATGTTTCTATTTTCTCTTTCTTGTCTTGTGACGTGGAGTCTGCTAGATTGTATAATTGCTTATAGTAAGAAACAAATGAATTGATAATTTCTTCATTTTTGTGGGTTACCTCACCAGATGGGTGGCGAATTGTCCTAATGAAATTGGAGAGCCTTTGTTTTTTAAGGGACCTGGCCAATAGGCGGCCTGATTTGTTACTTTCTACGAAAAACTTAGATTTGGAGGTTAACGCCCTCATATGGGCTTTTTGGATCAGAAATTTATTTAGAGCTTCTCTAGCATCAGTCAGTTTGGAGAGCTTGGTCGCGGAGGATGGGTCTGCTCTGAGAATGGTTTCACAGGTAGTTAATTCGTTAGATAGTGAAGTGAACTGGGCATTGTGAATCTTGCGTTGTGTGGCGGTGTGTTTTATTATTACCCCCCTTATAAAACATTTATATGCCTCCCAGTTGTTCGCGGGTGTCGTGTCCTCAGGTTTGTTTAGGGCGAAAAATTCGGCCGAGTGTTTTTAATGTCATCAACTGTTATTTGGTTAGTCAGTATATGGTCGTTGAGTCTCCAGTTGAATGTGGTATGGGGTTTGCTAGTCCATTTGAATTCTGTAGAAACCATACTGTGGTCAGACCAAGAGGTGTGTGTGATTCTAGAGTGTACAAGGGCAGAAAGCAGAGCCTGATCACACAGTATGTAATCTAACCTGGAATACGTGTGTTGTGGGTGCGAGAAGAAGGTGTAATCTCTTCTGTTAGTGTGTACTACTCGCCAGGTATCAAATAGGTTGATAGTTCGTAAGGCTGCGCAGTTAGAGTTAAGAGTATTATTGCATAGATAGGATTTTCCACTGGAGGTGTCTAGTATTGGATTCATGGGGAAATTAAAATCTCCGCCTGCAATGATGGGCCCCTTAGCTAGGTCTAGTATCTTGTTAACTAGGGGTTTAAAGAAGTTGGGGGTGGGTCTGTTTGGTGCATAGGTGTTTACCAGTGTGACCGGGGTGCCGTAGCATAGGCCAACAAGAATTAGGATCCTGCCCTCAGTGTCTGTATATTTCTGCAGTAGTTCGAATGGGAAGCCACGTCTAAATGAAATGCTGACCCCGTTTTTCCTATGTGTACCAGAACTACAGTAGTGTTGGTCGAAATATCTTTTGGATAAAGTAGGTTCACGTTTTTTCTTAAAGTGTGTTTCCTGGACCATAATAACGTCAATTTTTCGTTTGTAAAAATCATGAAACGCTATAGAGCGTTTTTCGGCTGAGAGGAAGCCCTTAACATTTTGGGTGGCTATGTGTAAGGTTTCTTCTTTATGGCTTGCTATAGGATTCATCATAATGTCAAGTGTCTAGCGCTATCCCACTGCTCGGTATATGGGGACCAGATGGGACACTAAGTAGAAGAGGGAGAGGGTTCCTACTGCTAGTATTGGAAAGGAGGAGTATCAGTAGGAATGCTAGTCAGTAGGAGTCAATGAAGATGGGAAAGGAAAAGAGATAGGTTATGACTTTAAAAACGGTGTTAGAGTAAATAACAATATTTATGACAATATTAATTCAATTAGCATTAATGTAAAATACAAGTCTTGCGCTGAGGGAGAAGAGAAAAGAAATTATACAACAGAATCTCAGCTCGTAACCTGTAACTTTGAACTCGGGGGCCGTTGTTACAGGCCGGGTATCAATGTGGAGTAAGGTAATGTGGAAGTCGACTAATTTTGTATGGTATTGTTCTGGCAAGGAGGGGCTCATAAATTACTAGGGTTGAGTCAAAAGATGGGAAGTCACGGGTATTTAAGTAGTCAATGTGTCGTGGAACTATTTGACCTCAGCAAAGTCCCAGGTTGTGTATAGGAGATTGTATAAAATCTCTAGAGGGATCTCTCTGTGAGAGCCTTATGCATATGTTCAGTTTTGGGGTCCTAAAGAAGGGGATGGTTAGGTCCATTAGTATGGTTGAGAGTGTAGTAGTGGTGAGATATTGTCTTGTGACATGTTTAGAGTTCAAAAGCAATGTGTCAGCGCTTGCAGGGAAATGTAAAACATCAGTGCAGGTATAACATATCAAACTCAGTGAATAACATAACATAACATAATAGAACTTATCTTAATATGAAGCATAGCTCAATACAAACAGAATATAGTGCCCTTAGGTGGTTATAGCACCATAGTCTATATGTGACGGGCATCCTATGAATGACGACCAGAGCCTAGAAAAAGAAAAAGGAGAAAGGGCGTATAATGGCGAACAGTACATTGCATTTATTCATCTGGTGAAGCCTGGGTCCATGGTGTCTCTTTGGTTCAGAAAGCCTGTTCAGTTTTATTGTGTTCTGTCTATTGAGTTATGGGGATTAGTAGAGGGTGTTGTGTGGATTTCTTATACTGTCGAAATGTGTTCACTTTTCAGAGATGATGAAATGTATACACATTGTCCAAGTTATTGGGGTTGAGTCTAAAGTTGGCTAGTCACGGGAGCTTAAATAGTCAATGTATTATGTCACTATTTAACCTCAGCAAAGTCCCAGGTTGTGTATAGGAGATTGTATAAAATCTATAAAGGGATCTCTCTGTGAGAGCCATATGCATATGTTCAGTTTTGAGGTCCTAAGAAAGGGGATGGCTAGGTCCATTGGTATGGTTAAGTGTGTAGTAGAGGAGAGATATTGTCTTGTGACAAGTTTAGAGTTCAAGAGCAAAGTGTCAACGTTTGCAGGGAAACATAAAACATCAGAACATATATAACATATCAAACTCTGTGAATAGCATAACATAACAGAATGGGGCTTATCTTAATATGAAACATAGCTCAATACAAACAGAATATATTGCCCTTAAGTGGTTATAGCACCATAGTCTATATGTGATGGGCATCCTATGCGTGGTGGTCAGAGCCTAGTGAAAAAAAGAGGCATATAAAGACAAACAGTACAATGCATTTACTCATCTGGTGGAGCCTGAGTCCATGGTGTCTGAGTTGGTGGAAGATATTTGCCTTCTCTTGTTCTGTTTAGAGTCGGTGTCTGGGTCTGGTCTCCGCTGGGATTTGGAGCCGGTAGAACCATCTTGAGGTCTTTGAGACGATTGATGATTTGTTGTATCCGGCGATGATATTTTTAAAATGTTGCAGAATCTGTGAATGTCAGATGGAGAAGAGCATTCCATCTTCTTCCCGTTTTTCATCACTATGACTGAGGTAGGAAATCCCCATCTGTAAGGGATATGAAGTGAGTGGAGATGTGATGTTAGGGGTTGAAAGTCTCGCCTCTTCTGTAGTGTTCTGAGTGATAGGTCCTGGTAAATTTGGATTCGATGGTCTTAGAAATGTATAATTTGTTTTTTCCTGGCAGCATTATATATTTCCTCTTTTTGACAATAATTTTGGAAATGTACCACAATGTCTCTTGGAGGGGAGTCATCTGAAGGCTTTGGAAGTAGTGCTCTATGAGCTCTATCTAGTGGAATGTCAAGATTTTCAGGGGAGTTTTCTCTTAGTATGTCTGCAAATAAAACCTGGAGATAGTCTCGTATATCATTGTTTAATACCGACTCTGGTATCCCCCTGAAGCGAAGGTTTCCCCTTCTGGTGCGATTTTCCAAATCGTCAATTTTGTCTTCAAGTTCTGAGATATGATGATCTTGTTGAGTTTGACTCGTTGAGAGGTGTGCTAGTTTTTGTGCTACCACAAACTCATGCTCCTCCAAGGTGTCTACCCTGTGGCCCAGGTCGCTGATCTCTTTCTTCAGATCAGCGCAATCATCCTTGATGCATGTCTTAACCTGCTCAATTAAGGTTGCAATAGCTTTGTATGTTATTGGTGTGTCCTCCTCCTGGGCCATGATTGTAGTTGCCGCTTCAATGGTTATAGGTGGACTATTGACTTGCTCCTCTTCTGTAACGTCCGAAGTGGACTCTGTTGTTTTAGTCGTAG
This sequence comes from Bombina bombina, assembly GCF_027579735.1. Taxonomy (NCBI): domain Eukaryota; kingdom Metazoa; phylum Chordata; class Amphibia; order Anura; family Bombinatoridae; genus Bombina; species Bombina bombina. The sequence continues at coordinate 646,116,388 of NC_069502.1, read as the reverse complement.
GTGGGTGGTCTGTCTGCTTGAAGAAAGCATGAACTGCAGGCTGATTAGTTTGTAGCAGCTTTTGAGGTTTATCTTGACGAGTGTTTTTTCTTTGTGACATAATGCCAGGAAGTGGTGTTGGGTCACTTGGTTTAACTGAAAGTGTCGCCACACACTGCACCTCCTGGGGATTTTACCCTCACAGGGCGATCACGGTGGAGGGAAAATGGGGTATGACCCGCCGCACCGTGGTGTGGCGGGAAAGGGAGCGGGGGTACGTGTGTGAGGCGCACAACGATTAAAGTCTCAGAATTAGGAGCATATGTGCTTAAATTGTTTGTCTGCAGCCATGAGATTCTTACAGTCTATATACACCATTAGCACTGAGGAAGGGGTAATTTCTTTCATGGGCTTGGGGCTCTGATGCTTAATGTCAAAAAGGATAAGTTAGGCCCCGACTGTGCTCCTGATAAGAATGTCTACTTATTGAGATATATAGAAAAATGTTATTAGGCTGTGGCTGTGTGTATTAGTGAGACAGCGTATATGAAGTTATGGAGGTGTACAGGGTAACCTTATCCGCTCTGGCGCCCAAGGAGCGGCGCATTTTGCAGTGAGCACAGCGTTATCAGTTAGGATGGCTTATTTATATGAGAGAAAAGAGTGACTTCTGATGCGTCCCTTAATTTGGGGTATTTAATGTTGCCCCAAGTGGCTTTGAGGTTGAAGAGGGTGCCCTCTGTAAAACAGTCCTTATGTATAGGTAATTTTCCTACACGTTAGTGTTCAAAGTAGTGCAGCAACAAGATGATTACAGCAGTTGCGTGCCTCATACATGTATCTTTGATCTCTTTTTTGTCTGGGGTTGTATGCGCCTTTGCAGAAGCACAATCAGTGTATGAATTGTGGTTAGGGCGAGGTGTAAGATGAAACGTGTAGGTCTTATGGCTTACCGGGCGTTGTGAAGCGTGGTCCGGTCTCAGGAAAAATCACAAGCTGCAACGTTAGAAGTGCAGAGTGTTAGGAGCTGCGAGAGAAGTTTCCCAAGTGATCATCAAGTAATGTCCCTGATCTTGCTTGTTCCGATCTATGTGCTGTTAGATCCGGGTTTCAGGAGTGTTACTTGCTGCGGTGAAGGCCGCAAGCCTGAGAGGTCACTGCGATAGCGTACACGGTGAGGAGCTGAGCCACCGGGTCCCCAAACCGGCTACCAGATGTTAGATATATCTTACAGTTGTTATGGGCTTATTATCCGAGCGTTTAGTCGTGTTTAAGGGCATTAGTACCCGGCCCGCATTCAGAGCATCAGTGAAGTGCGGCCATTATGCTCGGCTGCTCGCTCCGCCCCCATCGTGAGTGAGATTATTTATCACCTGGCTCCACCTAGGGCCCTTAGGCTGTCGCCAGGTTTTAGCAATGGCCAGTTTAATGGCCATAAATAAGTAAATGCACATGTTGAGTATGTATTGCTGTGTTTTTTTCTGGGAATATGTGGAATAGCACTACCTGGGACCTCTCTCTAATGGTGACACCAAATTTCGAACAATAGTAAAAACTTCTGGCCCATAATTTTTGGACATTCCCACCACATGTGGGTCGCTGTTCCTATTTTACCACACCCCCTCCAGCACAATGGTTAGTTTATATGAGATATTTGAAATAGTTTAAGTGGGGTATAGTGCCATTGTGTGAGTAACTTAAAATAGAGCTAATAAAGTGTGGTCCCGTGTATTGCTTTTTTAGTAGAGACTGATGCAAGATGCCAAAGGGTCTAAGGCTTTGTTCCCAATGTTTTTTATATGGTGTTTTATAGAAGAGAGGGAGCTGTGTTATATCAACATAGGAATGAGAAAACATTCTAGGAATTTGAGTTTTAGCCAACCACCTTTGTTCCCAGATAGTGTTTTGTCTGGGTGGTGAAGTAAGGAAACCCCAGGATTTCAGAAAACTTTTTAACCTAAAAACTTTGAATTGGAATAGTGTTGATGGGAAGAATCTTTCTTGGAACTGAGTGGTTGTCAAAATATGGTTATTGACAAATAGGCTGTTTACTGTTTCTATTTGAATCTCTTCCCACTTGGTGGGATGAGCATCTACAAGGGCTGATAGTAAACCTGAGAGAGTGAATTGGGGATGGGTGAGAAGATATTCCCTATCTATTTCTAATCTTATCCCAAAACTTAAGGTTGGAAGCTACAATGTAGTTACCAGTGATGTCAGGTTTTCAAATATGTTTTGGTACTCAAATTAAGTCCCGCATGGGGAAGGAGAAGTTGATGGAATCCTGTTCTAATGATGCTCATTTCATAGTCTGTATTCCTGTACCCCAAGCAAAAATGTGCGTTAGTCTGGCTGCCTCGAGGTATGCCAACGAGGTGTTTTAATTTTTCCGTGGACCAAGTAAAGAAAAATTGTCATTGTGTATTGAGTAATTCCTCCTGAGGGAGATTTAGAGCATAGGCCGATGTCTTTATATAGTTTAATTTATAGCAACTGATCGTTGCAAAGTTTTTTAGTAAAGAAAAGAGGACAGGCATAGAGGATGATGGGTTTGAAATAAATATAGTTAAATCATCGGCAAAAAGTGCCACTTTTTGTGTGTTGCCATGAATTTGGACTCCCTCTATATCTAAGGAGGTCCTAATAGCCTCTGCCAATGGTTCTATTGCAAGAACAAACAATAAAGGGGAAAGGGGGCACCTCTGTCTGGTACCTTTAGTTATTGTGAATTCAGGGGAGCAAAATCATAAGCCACGAACCATTGCTGATAGAGAGGAGTATAACACCATAATTTTTGTACATAAATCTGAAGAGAATCCGAATTTCCGCAGTACCCCCTGTAAGTAAAGTCAGTCCATTCAGTTAAAAGCTTTTTCCACGTCTAAAGATAGAGTTAGACAAGTTTGACCGAGTCGACTGGCCTCAAGAAAAATATTAAGCAGATGGCGAGTGTTATCTGGTCCCTCCCTACCCTGAACAAAACCCACCTGATCAGGATGTACCAAACATGGAATGACATTTTGCAGTCTATTGGCTTGAATTTTTGCGTACAACTTGGTATCTAAATTATAAGTGATATGGGCCTAAAATGCGCACAGACATCTGGTGTTTTACCTGGTTTGGGTAACGTGATAATCATAGCCTGAAGAAATTCTTTTGGGAACAACCCTGACTGTCCTGCTTTATTAAAGACTATCAATAAAAGTGGGGCTAGCTAAGCAGAGAAGGATTTCTAAAAGAGATCGGTGTATCCATCGGGACCCGTGGATTTACGAGACTTCAGCTTAGTTATTACCCTACAAATTTCCTCTAAACTGAATGGAGCGTTAAAGGGACGTAAAACCCAGTTTTGTTCTTTCATGATTGAGATAGAACATAACATTTTAAACAACTTTCTAATTTACTTCTATTATCATATTTTTTTAATTTCCTGTTATACTTATTTGAAAAGCAGAAATGTAAGCTCAAGGGTGTGCACGTGTCGGCAGCACTAAATAGCAGCAGTTTTGCAACAATGTTATACATTAGCAGTAACACTAGTTGGCAGCACTATTTCCTGTTGTGTAGTGCTTCAGGCATGTACACGCTACCTAACTAGGTATCTCTTTAACAAAGAATAACATGAGAATGAAAAATTTTTGATAAAAGAAGTAAATTAGAAACTTTTTAAAAATTGTATTCTCTATCTGAATAATGAAAGAAAAGTCTTGGGTTTAATGTCCCTTTAAGGCTATCACTATGGTCCTGCGTGAGGCTTGGTAAGTTTAGTTGTGAGAGAAATGCATTAATAGAGTCCTTATGTGGTTTAGGTTAGTCTTTGGAAGTGTGGAGATTGTAAAGTTGGGTGTAATAATTGGCTAATTCTTTCCCTATGTCTTGCGGGTTAGTGACGTTCCGTCCTCTAGAGTGTAAATAAGGTATCCTGGCTTGCGCAGTGCATTCTCTCAGTTTTCTATCTAGCTTTATTACCCTCTGAATAAAACAAACACCTACTCTCTCTTATTTTATCTTGCACTTTCTGATTTTCCAAGACCTGTAGGGCATGATTGATTTGTATGATTTGTTGCATAATGTTTGGGTCTAATGAGGATTTATGTTAGTTTAATAAGGAGCGTAAAGTTTGATGCAGGGAAGCCAAAGAGGATGAAGATCGCTTCCTAGATTGTGCTCTACCTTAATGAATATTCCCCTAAGGAATGCTTTTAATGCTCCCCAGACTTGGTGTCCCCTACACTATTACACTATTACCAAGAAGGCCTGCAACGTAGAGATGTAATCCATATATGGCCTTAATGTGATTGTTTCGATGGAAGGGTAATAGATCAGCCACTTGATGTTACAGGCCTGTTAAGCTACAAACATGTAAGGATCCTAAATGTACCAACTTAACAGCTAACATATCTTGCCACTAGCGGATGGGCTCCCTATACCACTTTTGAGCAGTGTGAGACACAGCATTAGAGCGACAAACTTCCCCAGTAAAGATCGTACATAAGGAGGCTAGTGCCTGTCCCCCTAAGCAATTCCAATGGCGCACAGCCAAAGAAAGAAGTCAAAACTACCACTTACTCAGAAAAAAACAGTCATGGACCACTTCCATCTCACTTCAGCCACACAACCGGATGGCTCAGAGGATGAACTTTCCGATTCAAATATTCCCCTTGAGACCAACCTAAGAGCCTCCCTAACCTCCTCACGTAATACCAAAGGGGCAATATCTGAAGACTCATCTTCTATGATGGATGCTATCAAAAGGCTTTTAGCTAACCATCACGACTCATTATCGAGGAAATTTGACAAATCGACTGCAGAGCTTAAACGAGATATTGCCTCTATAGGGGACAGGACTGACACCCTTGAACGAAAACAGGAGGACCTCATTATTGACCATACAAACCTTTTAGCTTACTCCGAGAACCTGGCCTCACAAATATCCTCACTTGAAGGGAAGCTTGCAGATCTAGAGGATAGGTCACGAAAATTACCTGAGAGATGGTGCCGGAGACCTATTGATCGATAGAGCTCACAAGAGTAGCTAGACCACAAGCGATAGCTGCAGATAAGCCAAGAGATGTTGTTCTTAGGCTTCATTATTTTTCTTTTAAGAATAAGCTGATCAATGTCAGGTACAGATATTCCCTGATCTATCTGCTCACACTCTGTTCTTGAGAAAGACATTTGCTAACTACACCAAAATCCTCAGAGCAAACAACATCAGATACCGCTGGGGTTTTCCAGTTAAACTCCTTATCACCAAAGACAGTCAGCCATTTATAGCCTCAACCCCACAACAAGCCAAGCAGTTTCTGCAAAGATGGAAGCTGCATCCGCACAGAGCATCCCACCCTGCTAAGAGACAGACGGGGGTACAATGACAACCACTATAAGGCTCTTCCCTGGTTGGACTAACAGAACTTGCCTGTCCTTCTGCCTCTCTCATTGAGGTTGCCCATAGTGAACTTTAATGTTTATCCTTTACAGTTGTCCTGATACTTGGGGCTGACGGGAAATATTCCCTCCTCTGCCCTCCGCTAATTTTTAATTTTTATTGTTTAAGGTTTGTTGTTATGCTACGTTACCTGAACCGTAGCCCTAATTGTTAAAAGATGAGGGTTGATATAACCTAGGGAGCCCACAATGACTGCCTATACTTATCTCAGTTTATAGTTAGATGTTAAGTTAAGTTGCTTTGTTACCTTGCCTTGTTTTCTCTTTTTATTTCAGATTTAATGTATCTATGTATCTAGGATCTCATGTAAAATTGAGTAAATAACCTTATTACATATCCCCACAAAAAGGGGAACTACATACTGAAAAAAAAAAAAAAAGATGAAGAGAAAAACCTTTGGGCCCCCAGGATAACCTTAGGCAGTGCGATTCTGCGCTGACCACTTTGCAATAACTTGTGACAGTTACAATGTGTAACCAATTATTAGAAACCAACTACTTGTTTCCCATTGCCCCTTTCCACTTCCTCCTTTCTTCTGCTGCCCTGTCTTTCCCCCTCCCCCAGACTAGAACACACTGTTGCCCACTGATGACTAATTACTTAAAGAAATGCAGCCCCTGACAATATCTACTCTTAACTGTAAGGGATTAAATACTCCCACGAGTTGCTGAAATCCCTCAGATATCACAAAATAGACCCATCCCCACACACAATTAGATCTTCCCTGTATCCGTCCTGCGAAACAGCCTCATATACTAAAAAAAGAGAGGGGTGACCGTACTTATCCATAGGAATGTCTCATACTCGCCAATAGTTGTAGACAGGGACACTGAGGGCCCCTATTTCATCATAGTATGTAAATTAAATGATGCCCTATACACATTAGTCAACATATACGCCCCAAATGACCACCAGCACTAATTTTTAAACCAAGTACTCATTAAGGTGGCCCAAATTAGGAGAAGGTCACTCCTCATGGCGGGAGACTACAATGTTACATGGGACCCTATTGTAGACAGAAGGGCCTCAAAGGGTAAGGTAATTGATCCCAGAACCTCACTGCTCTCTAAGATATTCAGAAATGCTATGCTTAGACACAACCTATTTGATGTTTGGCGGTGTCTCCACACTACTGAACGTGATTACACGTTCTACTCGACTGCCCACCACACATATTCTCGTATAGACGCTATTTTTAGTGACTCCTGGACCTTAAACAAAGTAAAGGACGCGAAAATAACTACCTGCCTCTGGTCTGACCATGACATGGTTATAGCGGCCTTAAATTCTACTATCCCGGACGCTGGTACTCAATCATGGCGACTCCAGGACTTTCTAATAGCTGACCCCTGGACAGCACAGACAGACGCTGACTTACAAGAGTTTTTCCCCCTAAACGATAATAGTGTAATTCTAGATGATATCCTCTGGGCATCCATGAAGGCTTATGTAAGGGGTACACTAATTAAAAGAGCAGCACAAATTCGGAGGGACAGTGGAGCCAAGTTGGTACAACTGTTCGGGGACCTTAGAAACTTGGAAAAAGTAAATAAAGCAGATCCGAATCCTATCCTGGCTTCCCATATAGGGGCCATTCGGGGCAGAGATAACAGCAAAAGAGGTACTTAGAGTTAAGAACAACCTCCTGAAACTCCGTAAACTTTACTATTATCATGGGACTAGGGCTGACAGACTCTTAGCTAATAAGCTTAGAGCCCACACCAAAGCAAATAGAATACTAAAGATAAAGTCCAAAGATGGAGTTGTTTACTCCCCTAAAGATATAGGTAAAACGTTCCGGGATTATTACAGCACCCTTTATAACCTACGCACACACCTAGAATCAACACAAGCGGACTCGCACTCTGTAACAGAGTTTTTAATCTTACTTACACTCCCGAAACTAGATGACCAACAGACGATGTGCTTAGCTGAGCCCATTTCCCTAATAGAAGTCAAAAAAGCAATTAAGACTCTGAAACTACATAAAGCCCCGGGCCCAGACGGTTTTACCCCTCTTTTCTACAGAACCTATATTCACCTGTTGGCCCCATATCTCCAAAAATAGTATTCTAGAGCTCTTGAGACAGGTTCCCTGGCTCCGGAGTTCTTGGAGGCAATGATAACCACGATACCCAAAGAGGGTAAGGACCCTTAGCTGTGTCCTAGTTACCAACCAATCTCCCTAATTAATGTGGACATTAAGGTGTTCACTAAGATATTGGCTACTAGACTAGGTCCATTGCTCCCAGGAATAATACACAGAGATCAGGTAGGATTTGTATATAATAGACAGGGAACAGACAGTACTAGGTGGCTCCTTGATATCTTCATGGAGGCTGAACGATTGAAAATTCCCCTGCTCACCCTGGCGTTCGATGCCGAGAAGGCGTTCGACAGGGTGCGCTAGGACTATATGATGAAGGTCCTTGAGGTGGTGGGACTCCCTGGGGTGTTTCGGAGAGCCTTGGGAGCCTTATATTCGAGCCCTACAGCCAGGCTAAGGGGTCCGGGATTTTGCTCTGACCCCTTCAACATGTATAATGGTACTAGACAGGCATGCCCCCTATCCCCACTACTTTTTGTTCTTGCCATTGAACCGCTGGCAGCAGCCATTAGGTCAAATCGGGACAAGGCATTTACATTCACGGTACTTACCAAAAGCTCGGCCTCTTTGCGGACGACCTAACAGTTTTCCTAACAGATCCGTTATCTTCCCTGCCGCACCTACTCAAATTATTCCAACAGTTTGGTTCGCTCTCGTATTACAAATTGAATGTAGATAAGACAGAGTCATACCCCCTCTTTATACCCAAAGCTCAACTTCGGGCCTTACAACTTCAGTATAAATTTAAATGGAAAGCAAAAGGAATTAGACACCTAGGGGTAACCCTGTCGCATGACACTTCACATATTATCTCGGCTAACTATCATCCACTTTTGCAAACTTTTAAACAAATGCTAATACTCCCCAGACACAAAGACATATCATGGATGGGCAGAATATCTGCCTTCAAAATGATGCTTCTCCCAAAGCTCACTTACTTATTCAGATCCCTACCCTTAAAACTCCCAACAACACTGCTAGATAAATACCAGTCTGCCATAAACATATATTTGGGCGGGTGCACGCCCTAGAATAGCACGACAGATACTTCAGGCACCCATCGACAGAGGAGGCTTGAGCCTTCCTAACCTTAAAAAATACTATGAAGCAGCAATGCTGACTCACATATCGGGATGGGGATTAGCCGTAGAATATCCTAGGTGGTATGAGATAGAGCAAGCATCCCTCCCACACAACATATATCTAGCTGACTTAATTTGGTTACCGCGTCACCAAACCCTCACCATGCCACAACTTAGTCCAGTCATAAAAGATTGCCTCTCACTATGGCATACCTTGCAACACTTTCCACTCATTGCCCCACACCCCTCTCCGATTCACAGCGTCAGAGGTTTACTAGTAAGCTTGTCAGAGTCTCACCCTAATCAGTGGACTAAATTCAAAATAATGAAAGTGAGCGATTTATACACAGGTTTGGCGTGGCCCTCCCACGAGGAAATGGTAAGGAGAAACAATCTCCCCCTAAAACTTAACTTTGAAACGTTGCGCTTCAGATCTTTCCTACACAGTTGGGGATTCTTACATACTAGGCCGCGGTCACTGACACCATGGGAGTCTAGATGGTCCACAGGACAACAAAGAATTAAACCACTTTCCATGCATTATCAATATTTAATAGATACCCCCACCCTACCTAAAACGCACAATATCTTAGCCTGGGAAAGAGATTGACAGATAGTGGTAGAACCTAAAACTTGGACAAAAGCCATAACAGACACTAAACAAGTAATATATTGTGTGACACTTTTTGAGCTATTCTATAAGCTATTGACAAGATGGCATTGGGTCCCAAAAAGACTGAGTAGGATATAACCCACTACCACAGCAAAATGCTGGAAAGACTGTGACCACATAGGGGACGAAGTACACATATGGTGGGGGTGCCCAAATATTAAAAAGTTGTAGAACGAGGTCATAAATTTATACAGGCAGTTGGGACTTCCAACAGGGGTAGGTCCTGAAACATACCTCCTGCACATTAATATCCCCAAGCTTCCTAAAGCCCAATTTTTTTTATATATTTATATTCTAATGGCGACCAAATTGATAATAGCCAGAAATTGGAAACAACAATCCACTCCTTCCCTCCAAAAAGTGACCAAACTATTATCATACATAAAAACAATGGAAGAAGCGGTATTCCTTAGTAAGGGAATCCTAGACCTCCATTCAGAGATTTGGGCCCCATGGGATGACTTTACACGCCTTCCCCCACCCTAATTGGAACAGGAGAACACACACCCACTCAGGTCCTACCTCCTTCTTTCCTACCCCACTTCCCCCTCCCTCTTCTCTCTCTCTCTTCTCTTTCTCCCCCTTCTTTGGAAACATGATAGGTTTACATTTATGTACCTCTACAATTGTTATGCTGTTATTTGCACATTCGACCCAAGAAGCTGGATTATCGGTCATTAGATGATAATTGGCCGATTTGCCCTACTGGTTCTATTCTATTTTTGTTAAGTTATTTCTACATCTGTTAAATGTAATGATTGAAGTGACCTTTAAATGATTCATCATTCTTGCAACTGTTATAAAAAAAAAAAAGGGAAAAATGTATATCATCTTTCTTCCTCCGCGAAATTGTGTGAGGAGACAGAATCTTGCGAGACATGCTTTTCATACTGGATTCTGACATACTATGTAAAATGAAATGGACGCACCTAAATATGTCTCGCACTATTGAATGTTTTCTGTTTTCTTTTTTTTTCTGTATGCCTTGATACCCCAACAGGTCTGATTGCTAATTATAGCAAAATATTTGGTGACCCCTTTTCTTTATTTAAGGTGTTATAAGTGTATTACTGAATGTAGGTAAGGGACTTGTAACATCATGTTTCTGAGGCCCACACTGGATGAGTCTGAGGGCAAGATTTACAAATATAAGTATGGCTCATTTCCTACATTTTACCTCTAGTTACTATTTTCAAAGTCCTTGATTTGGGTTCTGAGTAAGCTATCATATGTGAGAGAGGTAAAAAAAGAAAGAAAAAAAAAGCCAGTATATGGGCATAACAAATAGGTATACTAGTATACAAACTATATATGACTTAGAATGAACATGTGGGGTAGTGTAGAAACTAGTACTTGCCCAGTATAACATTGGATCCTTTAGAAAATGAAAATTAACCACCTTGTAGGCCTGACCAACCTTATTATAAGAGACAATAGTGTTAGTAGGGCATAGGTGTTCAACCACCTTATAGGGCTGACAAACCTTATTACTAGTAAGGGTAGTTTTTGTTGGCGAGTACGTGTGATGCCTGTTGACATTAAGACCCGATCTGCCTATATAGGCAAGGCTGTCAGTCTGTTATAGGCAATTCTATATATGGTCTTACACTAACATGCATGCTTTTGTTATGATGACTCAAAGCCTCTCCACTATTACCTATTGGCAAGTGGGCCTCAGCATAGTTCACCTAGTGGGTTCTTGTTCAAACATAGTAACAGATAATAGCACACAGCTTGCATAATACACTATAAACATGTAGGGAGATAAGAGAGACTGACATATGTCTAATGGAATGCTAGGTCTTACATAGGTTTGTGTAGCTAAATACAAATTAGATTGCCTGTCTAAGCTGCCCCACAATGCTTAAAGTAACATAAGATTGGGTTAGGGTATAATATGTCTCGCTAACTGAATTAGACCATTATTATGTCATTAAGGTACCAAGAATAGCTTAACAATTGTAAGTATAACATATATAAAATTGATTTGCGTAAATACCTTAATGTTAAACTAAAACATGCATAAAAGACACTTGAGATGGTTCTAAACATTGCCAAATAGAGACCAACTACCCCATCTCAAAAAAGGAAAATGTTCAGTGATACTTATCGGTATGTGATCATCAGCTTTATTCACCCAGTGAGTACTTGGTTTCATACAAACCTACAACCTTAGGCTATGATACCAAACATATTAGGTTTAAGAAGTGTAATCTGAATCTTGTCTCCTTCTCTGTGGTTTGGGCTCCCAAGCATGTGCCCCAATCCGTAATGGGCTTTTGGGAGAAGCATGAGACAATTATGAAATGTCCCCAGTCGTGTTAGGTAGGAGGGTTGAAGAGTTCGGAAGTTGGCGCGGTGTCCTGGTGGGACCATGATCTTTCAGTTTCCAGGATTCCAGTAGTTTGGATCCTTGAGCCACATCAGAGATTACATGAGTTTGATCTCCCTTCGTAATAAAGAGTTTTGTTGGGAAACCCCAATGGTACCGAATGTTGTGGTTTCTTAACCTGGAGTGTTCATGGGGCAAGATCAGGAAAAATCTTTAAATCAGTGAATTTTTCTGGTAGAGGTAGGTTCTGCGTACATGCTTTCTGTATACGTTCTTTATATGTATAGAAGTGGAGGCGTACCACTACATCTCTAGGCTTTGCAGTTGAAGGGCCTTTGAAGTTAGGAACTCTGTGTGCCCTGTCTATCATATTTTCTGAATTGGTAGGCGGGGCAGCCATTAATGCAAAAAAACTCTGAGATACCCTTGAACTTTAAGTTGTTTTGACGGGACCTGTTCTCCCAGTCCGTCAGCTTATCTTCAAGGTCAGACATTTGAATTGCAAGATTTTGTATGTAACTAAGGAGGTTGGATTGGTCCACTACAACATCTTCCTGTTTTCTCTCAAGTGTGTCCATCCTCTCATTAGTAGTGGATAGATCTTTCCTGAGGTCTGCAATTGCAGATGTTAATTTTTCAGCAAAGGATTCATGGTGTGTATCAAGTAGTGACTTTAGAGATTGCAGTATGAATGTTGGGGTTACAGATGTGTGGTCAACATTTTGTATATCTTTAGTAATCTCTTCAGACAGAGAGTGATGTTCTGGGCTTGAAGGTGGTGAACTTCTGTCCTCTTGGGTGTAGGAGGGAGAGATTGAGGTTGTGTTAAAATGATCAATCACTGTACGCTTAATAGAATTAGCAGCCTTGGCTCTCTTTTTCTGTGATTGAGACATGTTAGCTCATGCAAATAAGAGCAGTGATCGTTTTGGTGGCTCTCAAGTGTATTAGAATGGCCTCTGCATGGAAACAAAAAAAATTAAGCATGGATCAGGACAATCTTCCACGCTTAATGACATCCTTCTTACTATGACAACACATTCATAAAGAGTTTGATAGATCCAACAGCCCTGCTCATACCTTTCCCCAACGTTCCTCCCCTTAATACCCCCCCCCTTTATGACAAATAGATGGGGTTCTAGATATCCTAGTAGTCATATATTTAAACCTCCTACTACCCCAAAATGTATAAAAAAAATTGAGCCAAGCTGCCATACTATTTAAATTATATTTTAAGATAGAAGTTTAAAATATCAACTTGTTCAGTGCAACAAATGATTATAATAATAATAATGTATTACACTGATACAGAAGAAGATGCAAAACTTTTACTGTAAGTACAAAATAAAAAATAAATTACAGAATAATTGCTAATTTAGGCAATGACACTGAAAAAAACAGTAATATTATTACAACATATGTTATTTACTAAGAAACTAATTTTTTTTATCACTCTTTTTCAGTATTATTATTCCATAAAAGATATTTCTATTGGTGGTATGTGCATCTGCTATGGTCATGCAAGATCATGCCCTTTTAATCCAGCAACTAATGTAAGTATATTAGCAAACTGTGGTTTAATAAAAGTGTATTACATAAGATTATGTAACTTTTACAATGTATTGTGTCAGTTGTATAAATACATAGCATACCAAGTAGGCTAGAGACTCAAACTGCATTTAAATTGTTTACAAAATTAGTCTCCAGATTTGAACTGACATATGTTCACCTTGCAGAGCAAAATTAACACAAAGCTACAGCTCCCCATAGGCAGACATGTGTAGGTTCTCAGCAAACTTCCATATTGGAATAATTTTGCAGATGATTTGAGTCTGGGGGGCTAATGATAAAAGATTCTCCTGCTTGTAGAAACATTATAGTGCAGACATCACAGGGGCTGAACTGAATGAATGCTATAAGAAAAAGGGCGAAACCTCGAAGTCCCAGACTGATAAAAGATGCCTCCAATAAAGCTCACTGCTCATAAGAGATGATCAAAAATGATCAGCCAGCACTGCTAAATCTCTTACAAAATTAGACAGGCAGGCACAGTTTGCTTTGAATCTCTAAGGGATTCTCTGCATTTTTGTATATGATGGAGAGACAAGTCCAGTGCAATATAGCACTGCATGACATGATAATTGTATTACACTTGTGCTTTGTGTTTTATATTAAATTACACTTCAGACTCGGTCCTTTCAATATTATTATATTTAAGTTTGCACTTTCTCTTTTGTATTTTAATGCATTTAGATGTGGATTTAGCAGTGATTTTACAAATTCTGATTATGTTTTGAATGTTTCTGTGTTATTTTAACAATGTAGGATCAAACTGTCTCTATTTGTGTGTATCTTTTGACAAATTACATTGCACTATGTATTTGCTCTATTGTAAAATAACACAGCTTCATAAAGAGGAAGGGATAGGGGAGTTCCCATGGAATGTCTAAAGCTCTCACAATTCTCATGAAATGCTGTAAGCATTTTACACAAGCTGGTGTCATTAAATTCAGCTGTATGCCGGTGAATTTTGCTCAAAATTGATAATACCTTTATTTAACTGACATAAAAGTCATGTATACTAAACTAGAGGCAAAAGCAAGTTAAATTGCTGTGAAAACCTTTCAGTTTAATTTGTATTTGCTGCAAACAGAGACATTATATCAGTCACAGGTGTTCTCCTGTTATCTCCCCTTTCCCCAGTGAAATTTTGTATCCGAGAAAGCATCATTACTTTCTCTCATCTCTGTAGGACTTTCAGGTTCTGCCCTTTTTACTTATGGAATTCTATGATGTTAGTGCCTGTGAAGTATGCACTATAATTCTTCTCCAAACTAGAGCATCTTTGATCATTGGGCCCCTAGGAAGTAATTAAGAGCTCACGATGAATCTGAAGCTGTCAGTTGTAATTTAAATAGAACAAATACAAAGTGAAATGTAATTTGTAAAAGATGCACATAATTATACAAAGTATGACCTTAATGACATGGGTGTGTTGGGGGAGAAGATGGTAGCACACTTTTCAACTATGCAAAGGGGGGGTCAGTCCAAGCATAATAGAACAGAATGATCAGTTTGTGACTATGTCACACCTAGAATATCTCAAGGATGGGATGACAGAAGGGTACACTTAGAAAATGTCAAATTAGAAAGTTTTGAGGAAAGCACACCAAGTAGCAGCAGAAAGAACATGAGAATTAAATGTATGACAGAAAATACAAGAAGCATGATGGGTAAAATGGGGGAGCTGGAGCTCTTAGTTGCAAAAGAGGACTATGGTTATATCAGTATAACTGAAACTTGGTGGAATGATTCACATGACTGGGCACTTAACTTAGAGGGTTATAATTTATTTAGCAGGGACTGGATTAATAAAAGGGGTTGAGTAATTTGCATGTATATTAAACCTGACCTTAAACCTACAATAAGGGAAGATATTTATGATGATATAGGTGATAATGTAGAGACCCTGTGGGTTGAAAAATGAGTGGGAAACATTCTAAAAAAATATTACTAGGAACGTGCTATAAGCCCCCCAACATTAGTGACGTGGAGAAAACTAAACTACTAATGAAAATAGGAAAGGTTGCTAATAATAACAGTGCAATAATTATGGAAGATTTTAACTACCCCAACATATCTTGGGTCAATAAAACTAGTAATACAGCTAAGGTAGATAGATTTGTTAATGTTTTCAGGGTAAACTTCTTGTCACAATTAATAGATCGAGTACCCCATTGATCAGTACTGGTCACTGTCCTTTTTAATATTTTTATTAATGACTTGGAGCAAGGATTAAATAGCAACATCTATATTTTTTCAGATGATGCAAAGTTGTGTAAGGTCATTAGGTCAGGGCACAATGATGTTGATTTACAAGGAGAGCTATAAAAATTAGAAGAATCGGCAGGTAAATGGAAATGAGATTTAATACTGGAAAATGCAAGGTTCAACATTTTGGAAGTAAAAATAAGCAGGCAATCTATTATTAAAATGGAACTAGACTTAGAAAAACAGAGGAGTAAAGAGATTTGGGAGTAGTAATATATACCAAGCCAAAGATTTGTGCAAAATGCAGGGCAGTGGCTAATAAGATACTAGCATGTAATAAAACAGGCATTGATGCAAGGGAGGAAAGCATAATTCTGTCACTATATAATTCCCTGGTAAGGCCTCACCTAGAGTATGCAGTGCAGTTCTGAAGACCAATTTCAAAAACAGACATTGCAGACATAGAAAAAGTTCAGAGAAGGGCCACAAAACTAATAAGGAGAATGGGGAATTTAAACTATGAGTAGAGGTTATCCAAACTGAGTCTGTTCTCTCTAGAAAAAAAGGCCCTTGGCAGGTGACATGATTACTTTATATAAATAAATTCAAGGCCCATATTCAGAGATGGCAGAAGCTCTGTTTATACCAAGAAAATTTTGACAAGTGATCAAAATTTAAGGCTGGAAGAAAGGAGATTTAATCCCCTGCAACCTAAACATTTCTTCATTGTAAGAGCAATAAAATTGTGGAACTTATTATCTGAGGAGGTGGTAAATACTAATAACTTAGATCCATTTAAAAATGGTCTAGATACATTTCTGGCTAGAAACAGAATTCATGGATTTGATTAATTGTGTTAAATGGCTCACCTTTTGTTAATGGGATTAATTTAAGATCAACTAGAGGTTTTTTAAGTTTCTTAAAATTTGTATATGTTGAACTCAATGGACTTCTGTATTTTTCAACCTCATCTACTATGTTACTATGACCCTAATTTGTTAAAAAAAAAAATGTACAGTAACTGTCAAAGCATAATCAGAATTTTTAAAATCACAATATTAAATACAGCTGTATACAGACTCTGTAAGCATAAAAATACAAAATAGAAAGTGCAAAGTATAGCAAAATCAGTTTTTTTAGAATTTCGTGAGGGATCTCACAGTGCTTGATGGATCATTTTATATCATCTAACCTGCGTAGAGAGCTTGATATCATTACACCCTAAATCTGATAAACTTGTGAGTTAGCATATGATAGGATATGCTCCATATTACTCTGACATAAAAATATTAATTTGTTTTGTGATACAGTATAATTTTACAGTTCAATTATGTTGACTTCTTAAAATGCAATTAAATGTGCAAATAAAGTACTTTAGCAATTAAAATGGTAATATACATTTTGTATTTTTTTTTATTTTTACACTAACATTTAGGGCTGATGCTTTGTAACTAAATATTAAGACAGTTGCTATAATGTGCATTGAATTTGCAGTATTATAGGGATATGAATCCCCAAATTTGTATTTTATGATTTAGATAGAGCATGCAATTTTAAACAACTTTCTAATTTACTAGAAGTAAACTGAAAAATGTTGGGTTCCAAATATCTTTAAATTGGTCCTTCACTTGTCCATGATGTCTTTGTATATCTATCTATTTAGGTGCTTGGTTACCATTAAATATGAATTGTCTACTGAACTATTTTATTATTTATTTATTGTGTCACAAATTAATTTTTTTAGAAATCATCTTGTAAATGTGAACACAACACATGTGGAGACAGCTGTGAGAGATGCTGTCCTGGGTTCAACCAAAAACCTTGGCAAGCAGGAACTTTCCTTATGAAACAGGAATGTGAACGTAAGTTAGCATTGTTTAGTCCTTTGATGATTACATAATGAGATGCAGAAACTACAACATCTTGGTCTCAATGACATTTTATCATATTTTTTTCTTTCTTCATTTTATGGTATTAAAAGTGAATGCTACTGCTGATTCTGTAACTATTCTAAATTAAAGACTAGGGGGACGAATTATCAAGCTCCGAATGGATGCCACTGTTTCCGAGCGAGCCTTCAGGCTCGCAGGAAACAGCAGTTGTGAAACAGCGGTCTAAAAGCCGCTGCTCCATAACTTGTCTGCCTGCTCTGAGGCCGTGGACATCAATTCGCCCAATCCTATACGCTCGGGCTGATTGACACCTCTTGCTTGCGGCCGATAGGCCCGAATCTGCAGGGGGCGGCATTGCACAAGCAGTTCACAAGAACTGCTTGTGTAATGGTAAATGCCAACAGAGTATGCTGTCGGCATTTATCAATGTGCGGCGGACATGATACGCTACATTGTATCATGTCCACCCGCACATTAATAAATAGGCCCCTATATGTGTTTCATAATGCAACAAAGAAAATATTAAATATGGAAAATGCATATATATATATATATATATATATATATATACTGTATATATAGATATAGATAGATAGATAGATAGATAGATAGATAGATGATAGATAGATAGATAGATAGATAGATAGATAGATAGATAGATAGATAGATAGATAGATTGAAATATATGTTTGTGTGGTTGTTTGTGTTTGTACATATACACACATACACATACATTTCATATTTAGCTAATGATTATATAAAATGAAAAAAAAAATCCTATAGACATATAGCAGACTCTAGATGCATTTGTAAAAAATAACTAAAGTCTATAATAAAAACATTTTAGAATTACATTCTTTAACAAATAATATGTCTGAGGCTGTAAAAGAAAAGAGCTGACTAGAAAATACACAAAAGTGAAGCCCAGTTTCTTAAGTAGCTGGATATAACTAATTCAGCATTTAAACCATCTGGAAACAAAGTTTGTGCTTCATGTATTCACCTCATGTCTTTTTCACAATAAACTTATTTTTCAAATTATCATTCCTCTTTCACCTTACAACTACATCTTTGTCCAGTTGATTTGTATGTATTTATGTATGTCTGGTCTGTGATTGCTATGATCTTTTTCAAATGTTCAAACAGGGGATTCCTATGATATCTCTGAAGCTCTCTCACAATTCTCATGAAATGCTATTAGAAGTTTACACAAGCTGGTCTCAGTAAATTATCTCGCCAGAGCTCAAAAAAGTTAAATTGTAGTGAAAACATATCAGTTTAATTTGTATTTGCTGCAAACTGTTTATATCAGTCACATATGTTCTCCTGTTATCTTCCCTCCCCCTGTGAAATTCTCTGTCCCAGAATGCCTCATTACTTTCTATGAAAGGCATCTCTCATCTCCTTAGGACTCCCAGGTTCTGGTCTTTTTTCCTATAGAATTTGGTTAATTTAGCCCCTGTGAAGTCTGCACTATATTTTTTTCTACAAAGCAAAAAGTGGAAATGCAGCATAGCTATTATGTCATGCAGTGCTATATTTAACTTGGATTGTCTCTGCTTCACATGGAAAAATGCAGGGAACACCCTTGGAGAATTATAGTAAAATCTGCCTTTTTAGAATCTCGTGTGGGATATTGCAGTGCTGGAGGATCATTTTATATCATATTACCTGAGAGGAGAGCTTAAGAACATCAGGCCATCTCTCTGATGTTGTCTTCTCTTATATCTTAGAAACTGGCGCTTGGAACAAATCCCACTGCAAAAAGTTAGTTCATTTGATACAGGATTATCCATTTTTTAATAAAAGAAATCACAGAAATACTTTTTTTTAAACATGTCTCTTTAATTATGAGATTTCTTCTCACAGTTAAATTGGCACTGGAATGATGTATTTGTATTCCTGAGTACCTGTGCTCCAGACTCACTGTTTCTTATAATAGTCTGCCTCCTGAATCAAAGAAAAACTTATAGGAAGTAACCCCCAAAATGCTACATCTTTCTTGACTATAAAGACAGACATTTTGCTTTCTCTTGAGTGACAGAAATGCTTTTCCTTTGTATCGGTCACTTATATTATATGTTTTCCTAAGTAGGTAAATATTTGTGGTTCAACTAAAATCATTGCATACGTTAGTGCTGTCATAACTGGGCACAAAAGTTTAATAGTTCTTGGAACATCTAGTCACCCTGTGTCTTAAATTCCTATCAGTTTTATTCTGTCACTAGTCGCTTCCAAATATTTCTTGATAATCAATGCTGCTATGTATGCATACTTGACTTCACCAACAAATTCTTGCATCGTAGACCTGTTGCAATTTGAAACACTTCTGCAAAGCTCAATTTTTACACTGATCCAAAGCAGATTTTCTTTAGGCCAGAACCCATATTTACACTTCTATCTATCATTCCTAGAACTACCCCAATCACAAGCTACGTCCTATGATTTTTGTTTATTCTGTGAGATCACATTATTTTAAAAGCTGTTCAGTGTTTAAGAGGACTTTGTGGAAAGTCTAAGTTTAGATCATTATCTGTTTGTAGTAGTATGTCATTAAACAAACGGAACTGTAATATCCCCTGTATATTCTGTATATTGCTGTGCAATATGTAAGTGCATAATAATAATATAAAAAAATGAGAAAATATTTTTATTGTCAATTTGCTTTTGTTCTTTATTATTTATTATGGTTATGTTGTACTTATTTTACAGAGAAGGATATGTAAGTGTAATTTCACTGTTAACATTAAACTTAATATTAATTCTTTATATGTTTAGAAAAATAAAGAACACAGTATAATGTCTTAGATTATGGCTGCTGCCAGCACTAAATTTATTTATTTTGCTGCCCTAGCCACTATTTCCCCCAATTCCCTCCATTACTAACAAATGCACAGAGAGATCATGTACCAACCTGCATAGATAATTATCTATCACTGATTTGTGATGACTTTTAAAAGAACACATTTTGGAGAGCATAGGATCAGAATGTCATCATGCAGTGGAACTACCCATGTAAAAATTCAACCCCTCCCCAATCTGCTCCTTTGGGACATACCTTGTTGGCAGGGATAGGCACAGACAAAGGCCCTCTTCTGGCTATACCCATGTGCCAGTGTCACTACTGTGTCATTATATAGTGCTGGGTGTTATTATACTGATGCAGATACAACTGATCCTATAACCAGCCCTCCTCTGGCTATACCCATGTGCCAGTGTCACTACTGTGTCATTATATAGTACTGGTGTTATTATACTGATGCAGATACTACTGATTCTATAACCAGCCCTTGTCTGGCAATACACATGTGCCAGTGTCACTACTGTGTATATACTCTTTGTATAGAGCTGGGTGTTATTATACTGATGCAGATACTATGGACCATATAACCAGCCCTCCTCTGGCTATACCCATGTGCCAGTGTCACTACTGTGTATATACTCTTTGTATAGAGCTGGGTGTTATTAAACTGATGCAGATATTATGGACCCTATAACAGCCCTCCTCTGGCTATACCCATGTGCCAGTGTCACTACTGTGTCATTATATAGTGCTGGGTGTTATTATACTGATGCAGATACCACTGATTCTTTAACCAGCCCTTGTCTCGCTATACGCATGTGCTAGTGTCCCTACTGTGTATATACACTTTGTATAGAGCTGGGTGTTATTATACAGATGCAGATACACATCTAGTATTTCACTCAGGCTTTATTTATTCCTTAACATATCACCCAATATCGCTAGCAGTCTCTTGACAAGCCACTAACTTTATTCACACTACATATTTTTCTTCTTCCTATTATTTAATCATAAAGAAAAGATATACTAAGGTTGTGGCGGACACTGCAAGGGCTAGTCACGGACACCAGTGTCCGTGTATGGACACCTTGCCTATCCCTGCTTGTTGGTCCAAACTTTACTACTCTTGATCACTGCTTAGATTTGTTCTTCCCTCCATGTTATTGTTTTTGTTTACTACTGGGTAAGATTGCTTCCACAAATGTCTCTACTCTCAAAGCCATTATGTTTCATATTTCCTTTTCTTTATTATCTCCAAGAGATATGCAGCATCAGAAAAGCATGACATATATAGAGTTTATGATTATCCACTAAAACGCACCAGATGTGAATTGGGGAGTCTCTACTCTGATGTTACCATAATGAACGTGTGTTATTCATATTTTATACCCACGCTTTTTGCAGCTTTTATTTTATATTTTGTTTTTCAACAAAGTGCATACTTTTTACATATAGACTAAGCAGGTCTGGGATTACAAAATCTTTTTGAATAAGATCTTTTCCCATTTAAACTGTTGTGTTTTTTTGTTTTGTTTTTAGTAACTCTTTATCCTTTTTCAGCAACATACACGTTTTGTAACAAAAACTAGAACTTTTAAATTATATGATAACTAGTACTAAAGCCTGTGTACACGGGCCATTTTTTGCAGTACAGCGGTCCCACCCCTTGCTCTCTCCCCCCTCTCTTTTGCTCTCTCTCCCCCCTCTCTTTTGCTTTCTGTCCCCCTCTCTTTTGCGCTCTCTCCCCCTCTCCTTTGCGCTCTCTCTCCCCTCTTTTGCTCTCTCCCCTCTTTGGCTCTTTCCCCCCTTTCTTTTGCTCTCTCTGCCCCCTCTTTTTTCTCTCCCCCCTCTTTGGCTCTCCCCCCCTCTTTTGCTCTCTCTCCCCCTCTTTTGCTCTCTCTCCCCCCTCTTTGGCTCTCTCCCCTCTTTTGCTCTCTCTCCTCTTTGGC
Organism: Bombina bombina; assembly: GCF_027579735.1. Taxonomy (NCBI): domain Eukaryota; kingdom Metazoa; phylum Chordata; class Amphibia; order Anura; family Bombinatoridae; genus Bombina; species Bombina bombina. Next base: position 646,094,351 of record NC_069502.1, on the reverse strand, counting down.
TCTCTTTCCTCTTTTGCTCTCTCCTCTTTGGCTCACTTTTCTCTTTTGCTCTCTCTCTTCCCCCTCTTTGGCTCTCTCTCCACCCCTTTGGCTCCCCCCTTTGGCTCTCCCCCCCCCCCCTTTGGCTCTCTCCCCCCTCTATTTGGCTCTCTCCCCCCCCCTCTTTGGCCCTTCTCCCCCCCTCTCTTGCTCCCTCTCTGGCTCTGTCTTTCAAACCCTTTGCCTCTCTGGCCATGCCCCCATCGCGGCACCCCGTCCGGCCACGCCCCATCGCGGTGACACCCACCAGGCCACGCCCCTCATCATGTCTGGCCACGCCCACTTGTCACGCCCGGTCACACCACTCACCATGCTCCCATCGCAATGCTCCCGTCGGCCACGCCCCCTGACACTCTGCTTCAGCCTTGCTCTGTGCTGAGTGTCAGGATCCAAACGGCCAGGTATGTTTGTCACGTGCAGTCTCTACTGCGCATGACTGCATCTGACAAACATACTTGGCCATTTATTATATAGGATTAATATTTTGACCATGCTCTTTTTCTACACAAGCCTTTCTTCATTAGCCCATTCAAGCTTATAAAACAGTTCAACTATATCTGTACACACGGCAATAAGAAAAAAGTGAATGATGCTCACATACGTTTTTTTGGTGGTCTGGTTCATGAAAACCCATCTCTGAGAATGAATAAGGAATGTAAACTCTGTTCCCAGTATCAATTTGTCCTATGAATATGCATGTGGACTTTCCTTGCATATCATACCTGTTGCTTCTATGCATTGGTCTTCTTTGCTAGGATTCCATAGCTATGAAAAGTGTTTCTTCTTTTTTACTAGAACACTGATTCATCAAGATAGGTACATTTCCATTTCTCCTACACACCTGGCCCTGTCATTCTTATCATAAAGGATATTATTGTGGCTTCATTTTATTCTGGATCAAAGTGCACTTGTCACGTGCAAAGTTTACTTTTAAATGTGCATGCTTCTCTTTACATTTGGCCTACCAACCCAGAAAACATACAAACTGACTGCATCATCCAGGCCCATAATCAGTAAAGTTTAACCTTTATCACATATCTCCAAGACAACTGAGTGCAATTCTTCTAATAACCATATTTCATCTCCATCATCTCTATGTCCATTTCAGACATTCCTCTCACAGCCCCATTGATGTCCATGGGGGAAAAAAATGTATGTTTAAACCTAACATCCTAACATAAACCCCGAGTCTAAACACCCCTAATCTGCTGCCCCTGACATTGCCGACACCTACATTACAGTTATTAACCCCTAATCTTCTGCCCCAATGTCGCCACCACCTACATAAATTTATTAACCCCTAATCTGCCGCCTCCAATGTCGCCACCACCTACCTACACTTATTAACCCCTTATCTGCCGCCCCCAATGTCACCACCGCCACTATACTAAAGTTATTAACCCCTAAACCTCTGACCTCCCACATCACTAACACTAAATAAATATATTAACCCCTAACATAACCCTAACCCTAATGTAACCCTTACCCTAACACCCCCTAACTTTAACATAATTAAAATAATTTTAAATAAAACTTACTATTAATAAATAAACAATTCCTATTTAAAAATAAATATTTACTTACCTGTAAAATAAACCCTAAGCTAGCTACAATATAACTAATAGTTACATTGTAGTTAGCTTAGGTGTTATTTTTTATTTCACAGGTAAGTTTGTATTTATTTTAACTAGGTAGACTAGTTAGTAAATAGTTATTAACTATTTACTAGCTACCTAGTTAAAATAAATACAAATTTACCTTTAAAATAAAACATAATCTGAGTTACACTAACACCTAACATTACAATAAAATTAAATAAATTAAATTAACAAAATATAATTATCTAAATAACAAAAAATAAACACTAAATTACACAAAATAAAAAAAGAAATTATCAAAAATAAAAATGAATTACTCCCAATCTAATAACCCTATCAAAATAAAAAAGCCCCCCAAAATAAAAATAAAAAACCCTAGCCTAAACTAAACTGCCAATGGCCCTTAAAAATAAAATACAAACAACCCCCCAACAGTAAAACCCATCACCCACACAACCAAACCCTCCAAATAAAAGCATATCTAAATAAACCTAAGCTCCCCATTGCCCTGAAAAGGACATTTGGATGGGCATTGTCATTAAAAGGGCATTTAGCTCTTTTACATTGCCCAAAACAATAAGCTTAAAATAAAACCAACCAATAAACCCTTAAAAAAAAAAACTAACACTAACCCCCGATGATCCATCCTCATCCAGGCGGCAGAAGTCCTCATCGAAGCCAGCAGAAGTATTCATCCAAGCAGGCAGAAGTCCTCCTCGAAGCCGGTAGAAGTCTTCATCCAGACAGCATCTTCTATCTTCATCCAACCGGCGTGGAGAGGGTCCATCTTCAAAACATTCTGCACGGAGCATCCTCTTCTTACGATGGTTGCTGAAGAATGAAGTTTACCTTTAAATGATGTCATCCAAAATGGCGTCCCTTACCTTCCGTTTGGCTGATAGAATTCTATCAGCCAATAGGAATTAAGGGGGGATCCTATTGGCTGTTGCAATCAGCCAATAGGATTGAGCTTTTATCCTATTGGCTGATCCAATCAGCCAATAGGATTGAGCTCGCATTCTATTAGCTGATTGGAATTGGCTTTGAGGAGGACTTCTGCCAGCTTCGATGAGGACTTCTGCCGCCTGGATGAGGATGGATGTCAGGTCTTCAAAAACTGTAAGTGGATCGTCGGGGGTTAGTGTTAGGTTTTTTTAAGGGTTTATTGGGTGGGTTTTATTTTTAGCTTAGGGTTTTGGGCAATGTAAAAGAACTAAATTTCCTTTAAGGACAATGCCCATCCAAATGCCCTTTTCAGGGCAATGGTGAGCTTAAATTTATTTAGAAAGGGTTTTATTTGGGGGGTTTGGTTGTATGGGTGGTGGGTTTTACTGTTGGGGGTTGTTTGTACTTTATTTTACAGGTAAAAGAGCTGATTTCTTTGGGGCAATGCCCTGCAAAAGGCCCTTTTAAGGGCCATTGGCAGTTTAGTGTAGGCTAGTTTTTTTTTTATTTTTTGGGGGGGGGGGGTTATTTTGATAGGGCTATTAGATTAGGAGTAATTAGTTTTTATTTTTGATAAGTTCTTGTTTTAATTTTGTGTAATTTAGTGTTTATTTTTTTGTAATTTAGAAAATTGTATTTTGTTAATTTAATTTATTTAATTTATTGTAATGTTAAGTGTTAGTGTAACTCAGGTTAGCTTTTATTTTACAGGCAAATTTGTATTTATTTTAACTAGGTAGCTAGTTAATAGTTAATAACTATTTATTAACTAGTCTACCTAGTTAACATAAATACAAACTTAGCTGTGAAATAAAAATAAAACCTAAGATAGATACAATATAACTATTAGATATATTGTAGCCAGCTTAGGGTTTATTTTATAGGTAAGTATTTAGTTTTAAATAGGAATTATTTAGGTAATAATTGTAAGTTTTATTTAGATTTATTTTAATTATATTTAAGTTAGGGGGTGTTAGGGTTACATTAGGGTTAGGGTTAGGTTTAGGGGTTAATAGGTTTCTTATAGGGGTGGAGTGGGCGGACGGCAGATTAGGGGTTCATTATATTTAAATAGTGTTTTTGATGCGGAAGGGCGGCGGTTTAGGGGTTAATAATTTTATTATAATGGTGACAATGTCGGGAAGCAGGGGAATAGGGGTTAATACGTTTTTTAAGTGGCGGCGATGTCCGGAGCGGCAGATTAGGGGTTAATAATTCTATTTTATTATTTGCAATGTGGGAGGGCCTCGGTTTAGGGGTTAATAGGTAGTTTATGGGTGTTAGTGTACTTTGTAGCACTTTAGTTATGACTTTTACAGCTACAGCATTACAGCTTTGTAGCGTAAAACTCATAACTACTGACTTTATATGGCGGTATGGATCTTGTCATTTTAGGCTGTACCACTCACTTTTTAGCCTCCCTGCAAAACTCGTAATACCGGCGCTATGGGAGTCCCATTGAAAAAGGACTTTTTTTTAAAGTGCGGTACTGACGTTGCGTGATGGCTAAAAAAGTGTGCGGTACAGCTATTCTGACAAGACTTGTAATAGCAGCGGTAGGGAAAAAGCGTTGTTATGGGCCATAACGATGCTTTATCACTCATAACGCCAAACTCGTAATCTAGCTGTATGTTAGTAGCTATTTGGTGGGTTCTGAACAGAACTATCCTCTACTAATAAAACTGCTTCTGAGGACCAAAATTACTTTGACCACTACAGAATATTTTTCATGCATTCTATAAGGATTTATGAACTGGATACATCTATTTAAATTTTCTGGAATTAAAATTATGTTTCACTGGCATAACTCATTTGGATGTGGGGTGTATAGCAACATGAAAACCCTCTCTTCTGCACCAATTGCATAAGACATGCAAAAAAATATATCCTGACAATTTGCAATGTGATTATTGGTATGAACCCTCAATATAACAAAGTGTAATTGTAGAGACCTACATTTATTTTTCAAATTGTTTTATGTTATTATTTTGTGTTAGTTTACTCATAGGAAAAACACTAAAAACAATGTAATTTTTTAAAATATTTTCAAATACATAAGTGCCTGCAAACTATTGGATACAATTAGCTTCATGGTAGAAAACAACAACAATAAAAAAAAACAATATGAGCAGCATATATTTAAGTCATAGAAAAATGAATGGCAGATTTAATTCTATCCTTTTGTAATACCAGTTATTATAATAGGACAATGAATGTTGAATATTTTGGAAGATTCAATTATGCAGTTATATATCTATGTATTTTTTATATATATTTTTGCGCAATCATTTTTAATTTACATATAATAATAAATAGATGAAACAGAAATATAGATACAAAATATAAACTTAACATATAATATATAAGCATCCATTATCGGATGCTGGTGATAAAGGTAGCTGTTCTCAGGTACACATCCTAATAAATACATACTCTTTGCTACACTTAAAGTATAATGGGCAGGGCATGCAAAGAAACCCATAAATATAATGAGCTGGTGTGCAAAAAGTTACAGTCAAAGCCACTTAAAGGGGCATGAAACTCAAAATGTTTCTTTTTTGATTCACATCAGAATACAATTTTAAACAACTTTACGATTGACTTGTTTCATCTAAGTGGTTTTGTTCTCATGGAATCCTTTGCTGAAAAGCATACATAGGTAGGCTAAGGAGCAGCAATAGACTACTGGGAGCTAGCTGCTAATTGGTGACTGCACATACATGCCTTTTGCCATTGGCTCACCCAATGTGTTCAGCTAGCTCACAGTATTGTTGTTTATTCAACAAAGGATACCTAGATAATGAAGCAATAATAATAATAATGGAAGTCAATTGGAACAATGTATACTCTATCTGAATCAAGAAAGAATAATATTGTGTTTCATGTCCCTTTATGTGTACATTATCAGACACTGGATGTCAAAATTACAAGATATACACAATTTAGACACCACTTAAAGGAACATAAAATATAATTTTTTTCTTTCATGATTCAGATAGAACATACCATTTTAAACAACTTTCCAATTTACTTCTATTATCAAATTGTCTTTGTTTTCTTGTTATCCTTTGTTGAAAAAGCAGGACAGTAAGTTCAGAAGTGGGCATGTGTCTGCAGCACTATCTTGCTATATATTAGCAAGAGCACTAGATAGCAGCACTATTTCCTGCCATGTAGTTCTTCAGGCATGTGCATGCAACCTATCCTGATATCTCTTCAACAAAGAATAACATGAGATTGAAGCGTATTTGACAATAGAAGCAAAATGAAAACTTTTTTAAAATAGTTTTCTCTATCTGAAAAATAAAATAAAAAATATTGGTTTCATGTCCCTTTAAGGGGCATACAAAGTAACACATATTATTTCATTAATGAGGTTTCACTGCAAGGAAAACAGAAACAGAGGCGCCACATGTGTAGATCAATCAAAACAGACAATATCCAAGTTAGATGAGATACAGGATACTCACAAACGTGAAGGCACTCTCTTGTGCCTGTAGGAGCGGGCTGGTATTTAAACAGCAACCAGCTAGCTGTACCAAGGGATCCCCGTCAGGATATCCTCGCAACAGTAATCCTTCACCAGATTGATTCCAGCAAAAAGGAAAAAATGTTCAGAGGGGAGGAAGGCTAAACAGCCTTATGGTTACTGGCAAGGGAAATGCCACACGAACACCAGACCTGTCAGTCTTTATCTGAAAACTGTCAGCAGCAATTCTTCAGCTTTCTCTCCTTAGTAGCTGCCAGCCATGCTGCTGTAGCTCTCCTACAGGAGAGCTACAGCAGCATGGCTGGCAGCTACTAAGGAGAGAAAGCTGAAGAATTGCTGCTGACAGTTTTCAGATAAAGACTGACAGGTCTGGTGTTCGTGTGGCATTTCCCTTGCCAGTAACCATAAGGCTGTTTAGCCTTCCTCCCCTCTGAACATTTTTTCCTTTTTGCTGGAATCAATCTGGTGAAGGATTACTGTTGCGAGGATATCCTGACGGGGATCCCTTGGTACAGCTAGCTGGTTTGCTGTTTAAATACCAGCCCGCTCCTACAGGCACAAGAGAGTGCCTTCACGTTTGTGAGTATCCTGTATCTCATCTAACTTGGATATTGTCTGTTTTGATTGATCTACACATGTGGCGCCTCTGTTTCTGTTTTCCTTGCAGTGAAACCTCTTTTTGAAGATACACCATCGTTTGGGTGAAGACCGAGAGCTGCCTTCTATTTATACTTCCATTTATTTGGACTTATTTGGACTTCAGTTGGGATCTTCCCCATTTCACCTATTGATACGTCTGTATTCTCATATATATATTTTTTATTCTATCATTATATTTTATGTTTTATATTTTACATTTTACAGATTTTACCATTTATTTTTTATATATTGTTTTATAGGTTTTTTTACATTTTTGGTATCACCAAAGGGGGTTTTTTGATTGTATTTCAGTACTATTTTCTGCCCTGAGTCATTAGCGCCTCCTATAGGGGATTTGTGGTATTACTCTAATATCACAATATCCCTCTTAATACTTATTTCATTAATGTGTGTTTGCCTATGATGAGCATACTTCAATAGTCACATTAGGACCCTTACAAATGGCGCTTATAGGGGCTGTACTTTCATGCATGCTAAGTCTTAATACGTTAACATTATGTGTTTCAAAGGGCTTGCACCTATATTTTTGAATTTGTAAACACTTGTTCTGACTGTGAGATCAATAATGTAGACACAAGCACTTTAAAATGCACTGTTGTGACCATATAAGGATTTAGCATATCCCCTATAAAATCCGGTCAAAAAGGTGTAATCTAGTTTGAAGGTCTCCTTTGCAGATACAATGTTGCTTGTTTTCAGAACATGCCAAAATGGAAACAGTGTTTTAACAAAAAATAAAAAGAAATATTATAAAAAAACAGTTACCATTTATCATGAAAATAGTAGTACGGATGGATATGAAATTCATAATCCCATTTTAAGACCTGATTATAAAGCTGCAAGAACTGTTAGGGACAAACATGACAGTGCCAATGTGACTTAGAATCAAATAATACATTTTTCAAAATAAATAAACATAAAAACACATTATTTGTAGGTATTGGGGTCCTGATGTGATTTTTTCCTGCAGATCACCTTAGGTGTACTGGATATCACATACTCAAAAACTCAACACATATACATTTGTATATGAACCAATAGATATGTAAATGTCTGCCCTGCCCACTGTATACAGCCTATACAATAGGAATGAATGGAACTTTAATAAACTGATACCGTGTGTGTTAGTATACCCCTAGTATTCATCCTGTGGCCATTTCAGAGTGTTTTACACATGTGCAAGATAAAAGACTGCTTCCAAATAGTCTCTAATTAGTTGTAAATATGTAAAAAAAAATGCTCTTTCAATGTTATTTCAAGTGCCTTGAGGTGTTGAATTTGAACAGTCAAAACTGTCCCAAAGGTGTTAAAGGGACATGAAACCCAATTTTTTTCTTTCATGATTTAGAAAGAGCATGTCATTTTAAAGAACGTTCTAATTTACTTCTATTATCTAATTTGCTTCATTCATTGATATTCTTTGCTGAAAAGCATATCTAGATAGGCTCAGTAGCTGCTGATTGGTGGATGCACATAGATGTCTAGTGTGATTGGCTCATCCATGTACATTGCTATTTCTTCAACAAAGGATATCTAAAAAATATGCAAATTAGATAATAGAAGTGAATTGGAATGTTGTTTAAAATTGTATTGTCTAACTGAATCATGAAAGAAAAATTTGAGGTTTAGTGTCCCTTTAAAAATTATTCAAAAATGGATTGTGATTGCTGATAACTTTTCTGATCTATAGTAAAAATAAGGTTTTAAGCGAGGATCCAAAAAGACATTTGTGGGTGTGCAAAGAACCAAAAACACAATATTGTGAAAGGCTTAAATTGAGAAAAGTCTTTTTGCTCAGAAAAATAGCCAAAAGTTCTCACATGAGATATTGTGATCAAGAAGACTTGGTTTGAGTTATAATAGTATATATCCAGGGGTCAAGTCGAGCGGGAACGCATGGGAACTGAGTTCCTGCACTTTTTTGCAGGTGGAACTAAGATCCCCCTGGACAGAGAACAAAAATGCTTCAGTAAACACTGCTGCTGCTGGTTGGAGGAGCTTGAGCACAGTCTGGTTAGAGGGATAGTGAGATCCTCTGGTAATGGACAGTAACACTTCTTACAATACACTAAATGAAAGCCTGTCAGTGGTCCTGCTATGTGATCACCCCCGCACTGTGTGGAACACATGGTGCTTACATTTCTGTGTGTCTTGCTCTGGGGTTATTTAGCTTCCATCAGCAGAAATAGGACTATTGCACCCTTAAGTGGGTGAGAATCTGTGACAGAGGAGGAGTCTCAGGCCCAAAGGCAACCATTCAACCCTTCATTAGATTTAATTTGCTTTCATTAACCAAAGTGTATAGATTATATACATATAAATATAGTGTGTGTGTGTATAAAACAATATTAATTGTTTTGGGGCTATACGTCTTAGTGAGTTCACACACTTTTTTTGTAGGAATATATGTATATATTGTACCGTTCAGTCTTTGCAAACATAATGCATGTTACAATAGCTTTGGAATTTCATATTATATAGTCATTAGAGAAAATTCCTCCATTATCTCCTAAATGCATTAGAAATGCTTTTTTAATGGTGATTTACAATAGTTATTCTATCAGTACTAAATGTGCAAATACATTAATAAGTTTTAGTTTTTTCTTTTTTCTATGATCATGGCCAACAATATATTTTTAATTATATTATAAACCTTAGTAGTGTTATTAACAGTTTGAAAATATAAGCAAACTCATACACCTAGGTATTAGGATAATAAAAGTTTTATTTTTTTAACAGACCAATTACAAGTTATAGAATTTCAATAGCACCAACCATAAGCCATAGCGTTTGTTATATGGTAGCTTACAAAAATACAGTTAAACAACTTAAAATAATATATAATTGTAAGAGATCTAAAGCTCAAATATTTGTAAGCTACAAAAGTACCCTAAGTATGTCTACAACTTTTATGTAATGAAATAGCAGAGGTGTGATATTTGAAATACTGTAGTCATTTAATTAATGCATTGTCCTTTTTTAGCCTGTAATTGTCACTTCAAGAGTGAAGAATGCTATTATGATCAGCAAGTGGCCAAAGAGAAACTCAGTTTGAACATGAATGGAGAATATATTGGAGGAGGTGTATGCATCAACTGTTCCAGCAACACAGCTGGAATTAATTGCGAGACTTGCATTGATCGTTTATATCGGCCAAAAGGGGTAATGTATCCTCTCTCACAGTTATAAATGAATGGACTGATAGATTAATTAATTTTTCTTTATCTTACAGGACCTTAAAGTTTAGCAGAAGTAGATTTTTTTTCTGACACATTTCCAAATTTGATTCAATTATTATGTATTATGTGATAGTCATTAGCCAATCACCAACTAATATACGTATAGATTGTGAACTCTGGTACTTTCTCAGAACTCATTAGTGCTTAAAGGGACACTGAACCCAAAATTTTTATTTTGTAATTCAGAAAGAGCATGCAATTTTAAGCAACTTTCTAATTTACTCCTATTATCAATTTTTCTTCATTCTCTTGCTATCATTGCTATCATTATTTGAAAAAGAAGGCATCTAAGCTTTTTTTTTGGTTTCAGTACTATGGACAGCACTTTTTTATTGGTGGATGAATTTATCCACCAATCAGCAAGGACAACCCAGGTTGTTCACCAAAAATGGGCCGGCATCTAAATTTACATTCTTGCATTTCAAATAAAGATACCAAGAGAATGAAGAAAATTTGATAATAGGAGTAAATTAGAAAGTTGCTTAAAATTGCATGCTCAATCTGAATCACGAAAGAAGGATTTTGGGTACAGTGTCCCTTTAAGAAAGTGTTTATATGTAAAGAATGCGCACAAATTGATAAAGGAAGTGTATTAAAAAGTCTTAAAACTGAAAACTCTATCTGAATCCTGAAACTTTTTTACTTTTGTGTGCTTTGAAATAAAATCAGTTAGTTAGCTATGACACTATGTGAAGTTACTATATCATAGTCAATTTAATTAAAATTTGTAATGTGTTAATTTAAAAAAAAATAATCAATTTTTGTTGTTCTTTATAATAGTTTAAAGTTTTTAAAGATATATAAGTTTTGAAAACCACTAAACTCCTGTTTGGTGATATTTGAAATATTAATTTCAACATAAATTAAAAAAAACACCATTTGATGCAATTTAAAAAATATATATATATATATTATATCAAGCAACAGAATAAATAAGAAAGCAGGATTGCAAAGTATTAAAATTTGAGTGATTTTGATGGAATATTGATTATTGTGTTTTTTATGTGTTCTTCATTTTGAAGTTTATTGTCTCACATTTTAAAGCATTTACAGAAAGGCTGACAATAAATAAGAATAGCAATAACATATTTAAACATTCAAGTATTCTGATATATCATAAAATAAATGTAATAGTTGTGCAAACACAAGATAAAAGCTGTCAAATCAAATGTAAATTAAAGGGACAGTCAACACTAGAGATAACATTATCCGATATTTAAAAATAAAAAACGAAGATCCACCGCTTTTGTCTTGCCCACTTGCTTCTCCTATATATCATATTATAGAAGTTATCGACGATGATTACTAGGAGAAGCAAGTAGACAAGGCAAAAGGGGTATGGTGCAGGCGGATCTTCGTTTTTTATTTTTAAATATCGGATAATGTTATCTCTAGTGTTGACTGTCACTTTAATCTAAAATAAAGCTGTACATTAGAATAATTACTGATTAGAATAAATAATCTTATGTATAACATGCTGATCTATTAATTATATTTAAAATTGCTCTCAATCTCTAGCAGATAGGGTATTACTATAAATATATAAATATATATATATATATATATACAGTATATATATATATATATATACACAGTATATATATATATATATATATATATATATATATATTAATACACAGTATATATATATATATATCAACAGTACGTTCTTGGAGAAAATACTGAATAACTTAGAGGCATTTCATTGTAACTTACAAGTTATAATAGAATATCATGATTTCCACATGATAATTTTTTACATTTTATTTTAGGTAATAAAATCTGAAGACCAAAACAATTTGCACCTTGATCTTCTGGAATATCATCGGGATGGGGTTTTGTGCTATTGTTATTCTTTATTTTTAGGGGGTTAACATGCTAGTGATAAGAACTGTTGATTAAAGAATATCTAAAGTTTAGTGATACATATAACAGTGTCCGTTACCATGAATCAATAAAGTGTATTGTCTGTATTTAAAATCAAAAGTAGGTGATTAATGTGGATATTGGTTAAACTATATATACCGTCATAGCTGATCAAATAAATAAATAAATTAAGACTAACAGTGTTTATACATACCTTCAATTTACCATTAAAAAATAAAAAAAAATAAAGTTTTCTTTTAATTACAAAACATAAAATACATACTATACATACATGAAATACATAGAAACATAGATATTGACGGCAGATAAGAGCCATAGGCCCAGCAAGTCTGTCTCATATTTCCTAAAAATATAAACGTATCTAGTTTGTAGGATAGCCTTATGCTTGTCCCAGGCATTCTTAAAGTCCCCACACTGTTTGTCATTACTACCTCTTGTGGAAGTTTATTCCATGAATCAATCACCCTTTCTGTAAGAAGTGCTTCTGCAAATTACTCCTGAATCTACTACCCTTCAGCTTGAGATCATGACCCCTTGTTCTTGAATTTTCCTTTTTATGTAAAATACTCACTGGCTCAGTTTAACCCCTATCCTGCTGCTCACGGACCCCGCCGCCACCTACATAAAGTTATTAACCCCTACCCCACCGCTCACGGACCCCCCCGCCACCTACATAAAGTTATTAACCCCTATCCCGCTGCACACAGACCCTGCTGCCACCTACATAAAGTTATTAACCCCTATCCCGCCGCTCACAGACCCCGCCACCACCTACATAAAGCTATTAACCCCTATCCCGCCACTCCCGGAGCCCATCGCAACTAAATACATGTATTAAACCCTAAACCCCTGGCCTCCCACATCACTAGCACTTACTAAACCTATTAACCCCTAAACCGCCAGACCCCCACATTGCCATAAACTAAATTAACCTATTAACACCTAAACCTAACAACCCCTTAACTTTACATTAAATATTAACTCATCCCTATCTTATAATAAATTTAAACTTACCTTTAGATTTAAATTAAACTATATTAAACTATTAATTAATCTACCCTAACTGTTATACTAAATTACATTAAACTATATTAAACTATTAATTAATCTACCCCAACTATTATACTAAATTACATTAAACTATATTAAACTATTAATTAATCTACCCTAACTGTTATACTAAAATTACATTAAACTATAATAAACTATAACTGTTGAAAATTCCATCATTACTCCTACCCCGCATGCCCATTGTCTTGGGGTCACACTTGACTCAGATCTTTCCTTCACTCCTCACATTCAGTCCTTGGCTAAAGCCTGCCGCTTCCACCTTAAAAACATTGCTAAAATTAGACATTTCCTTACACAAGATACATCTAAGATTTTAATCCACTCTCTCATCATTTCCCGCCTTGACTACTGCAACTCCGTCCTCTCTGATCTACCTAGCTGCCGCACAGCTCCTTTACAATCCATTATGAATGCCTCCGCCAGGCTCATCTTCCTTACTCGTCGATCTTCATCTGCTGTGCCTCTCTGCCAATACCTTCACTGGCTTCCTCTTGCCTCTAGGATTAAACACAACATCCTCACTCTGACATACAAAGCTCTCAACTGCACTGCTCCCCCTACATCTCAGAACTTGTCTCCAGATACTCTCCCTCCAGTACCCTTCGATCAGCTCAGGATCTCCTCCTCTCCTCCTCTCTTGTTACTTCCTCACATTCCCGTCTACAGGACTTCTCCAGACTGGCCCCCATCTTGTGGAACTCCCTGTCTCGCTCCACAAGACTCTCCCCTAGTTTTAACAGCTTCCAGCGCTCCCTAAAAACTCTACTATTTAGGGATGCTTACAACCAACACTAACCTTTCCTAACTCCATTGCTTTCCCCTTGAACCCCTTAGAATGTTAGCCTATGAGCCCAGCTGTTTGCAGATTGCCTTCATAAGAGCCGACTACAACAGTGCAACTCTCGGCAGGGCCCTCTACCACTTGATCCCTGCAAAAGCTATCCTGTAGATTGACTATGTTTACAGCGCTGCGGAATCTGTTGGCGCTCTACAAATACCTGATAATAATAATAATATTAATTAATCTACCCTAACTGTTATACCAAATTACATTAAACTATATTAAACTATTAATTAATCTACCCTATTATACTAAATTATATTAAACTATATTAAACAATTAATTATTTTTAGTATAATAGTTAGGGTAGATTAATTAATAGTTAAATATAGTTTAATCTAATTTAGTATAACAGTTTCGGTAGATTAATTAATAGTTTAATATAGTTTAATGTAATTTTAGTATAACAGGGTAGATTAATTAATAGTTTAATATAGTTTAATGTAATTTAGTATAATAGTTAGGGTAGATTAATTAATAGTTTAATATAGTTTAATGTAATTTTAGTATAACAGTTAGGGTAGATTAATTAATAGTTTAATATAGTTTAATTTAAACCTAAAGGTAAGTTTAAATTTATTATAAGATAGGGATGAGTTAATATTTAATGTAAAGTTAAGGGGTTGTTAGGTTTAGGGGTTAATAGGTTAATTTAGTTTATGGCGATTTGGGGGTCTGGTGGTTTAGGGGTTAATAGGTTTAGTAAGTGCTAGTGATGTGGGAGGCCAGAGGTTTAGGGGTTAATACCTTTAGTTAGTTGCAGCGGGGTCCGGGAGTGGCAGGATAGGGGTTAATAACTTTATGTAATTGCAGCGGTTTAGGAGTTAATAACTTTATTAGAGTTGCTGTGGGCTCCGGGAGCGGCGGTTTAGGGGTTAATAACTTTATTTAGTTACGGCGGGGTCCGGGAGCGGCGGGATAAGGGTTATACATTTTAGTATAGTGGCGGGGTTTAGTGACAGTATACAAATAAAGCTGTGAAAAAGCCGAATAGCAGCGAGATCGATGACGGTTAGTTAACAACAGTACGTTGCTCATTGCCCGTACTTGGTGCTTGGCTTTTTGACAACTTTTTTGTTAAATATGGAGAACGTATTCATCGGCAGCGATGTTAGGCGAGCGTATTGGTGCCGTTGAATGCAAGTAAATTGACGGCTTGATAAATAGGCCTCATCATCTTTATTTCTATCTGGGGCACTACACTCCTACCAATCAGAGTCAATGGAGAAAAAAAAGTGGACCCTACTCACATGCAAACCCGATCACATATTCTCATGTGCACTAACCCAACATGAAAATATATTACAATATTTCACATTCCAATGTTTTTACATTGCAGAATATGTTCTATTTATTCATAAATACATAATTATATATATATATATATATATATATAAATATATATATATATATATGATACATTTTTTATACAATATATATTGCTACCAATATATAAATATATATATATATATAAAAATATATATATACACAGAACATTGGAATGTGCAATATTTAATGTGAATACTTTATTAAAAATGAATATTGCAAAAATATGTTTTTTTTACATGTTTTCATCTTCTGCAAAGGGCACCAATGTGCTTCTATATATGACTATATATGTCTTATGACATATAGCTTTTATTAGAAGTATTTTTGCTAATTCATGTACAACATTTTCTATTATGATGAAGTTAAAGGGACACTGAACCCAAATTTTTTCTTTCCTGATTCAGATAGAGCATGCAATTTTAAGCAACTTTCTAATTTACTCCTATTATCAATGTTTCTTCATTCTCTTGCTATCTTTATTTGAAAAAGAAGGTGTCTAAGCTGGACATCAGTTTTTGATTGGCGGATGAATTTATCCACCAATCAGCAAGGACAACCTAGGTTGTTCACCAAAAATGGGCCGGCATCTAAACTTACATTCTTGCATTTCAAATAAAGATACCAAGAGAATAAAGACAATTTGATAATAGGAGTAAATTAGAACGTTGCTTAAAATGTCATGCTCTATCTGAATCACAAAATAAAAAATTTGGGTTCAGTGTCCCTTTAAGTTTACATATGAAACAGCCTTTCAGTAGAACTGTTAATTATATACAAAGTAAATTACATATTAAATACTTACCTAGACTACATGTGCATTTTATTTCCATCAGAATGTATTATTTCTCATTTCTATAAAAATGTTTAAGGTTCAAAACAGTATAATTTTACCAATGCAGAATGAAACAACAACAACCTGACAATCTGAACAGATATTGCATAATTGTCTTGCCAAAGGAAACAAACATTAAGATTTAATTTAATTTGCTTTTCTGGAGAAAATGAAAAGTGAACAAAATGTTCCTTTGAGCATGGAATTACTCATGTTCCATTCCATGTTGCTGTTAACATTTAGCTACAGAGAACATGGCATATGTTTCTGAGTATCATAATGTATTTTAAGTATAAAAACATCATGTTTGTTAGCAATTAACTTCTGATTTCATTTAATAGGTGTCACCTACTCATCCCAACCCCTGCAGACCATGTGACTGTGATCCAATTGGCTCTTTACATAATGTTTGTGTTAAAGATGAGAAACAAGCTGAAAGAGGTAGGAATCCATTTTATTTTGCTTATGAAACTAATTTACAACTACATTTAAACAAGGTTATAAAAGAAAATGTGCACAAATAAATCAAAGGAGAAATATTATTGCCAAAATAGAAGGGATATATAAAGTGCAGCTCTATTTTAGGTCAGTATTTATCATATATAAATACTTACTAAATAAATTTGTCAGTATTTATCATATATAAATACTTATTAAATACATGTCTCAATATTTATCATATATAAATACTTATTAAATACATGTCTCAATATTTATCATATATAAATACTTATTAAATACATGTCTCAATATTTATCATATATAAATACTTATTAAATACATGTCTCAATATTTATCATATATAAATACTTATTAAATACATGTCTCAGTATTTATCATATATAAATACTTATTAAATACATGTCTCAATATTTATCATATATAAATACTTATTAAATACATGTCTCAGTATTTATCATATATAAATACTTATTAAATACGTCTCAGTATTTATCATATATAAATACTTATTAAATACATGTCTCAATATTTATCATATATAAATACTTATTAAATAAATGTGCTTGTTTGACAAGCAAACTAATGTAAAACTAATTTTGATTTAGTTGGCAATGCATGATGAAAATACATGTAAAATTAAGATATTGGAGCATGGATAAAAGTAAATGAAGCTAACGTATTTGCTGACAATCCACCTATGGGCAACCACCATATGGTTTGGTCTCTTGGGCTGCAATTGTAGTACTTAATAAAATATTTTTCTTATGACAATCCTATATATTAGGGTAGTGAAAAAACCAAGGGACTCCTGTTGGCTTAAAAGTCTGGTGTACTTAAAATAGATAAAGAGGTATTGTGACAAAAATTAAAACATATAATGTCAAGGAGGGCACTGCAACCCACAAAAAGAACATTCAAGCACTCAAGTGGCGTAGCACTGAACGGCTTACGCGTTTTGGCTTACACAGCCGTAGTCATAGCTTATAGTGCCTTAATTCACACATGTGTAAAATGACCTAAGCGGTTGCTAATTGGTTTAAAAAAACAACGCCCATTTGTGCCTGACCCTATTACAATGAACTTGTCTTATAACCAGCTGATGCGAAATATTTGACAGCGCCAAACAGATAACTGGTTAATTGCGGACATATTTTATCATATACAGAAGAAAAACAGAGTGTCATCCACCAACTAACATGTCTCTCAGAATATTGGTTAACCTTAACACAGCACCCCATTCCTACATCAGAGTGCAGGGAAACTATGCTATTATCTATAGGCTGCAGGAGCCCAGTACAAAAAGTTATTACTTCAGCGATCGTCTCACTCCCATTAATTGTGGGTAGTTCTGATACTGGGTCCTAGTGTCAGTTAAAGAACATAGACAGATAAATCCCAATATAGGATACAAGTTGTCCCTCAACTTCTTTACAGAACCTATAACAGTTAGCAAATGGTGAATACATACTATTAGTGAGATACTTAAATCTCCTTTGGCGTGTAAGGCACGCCCTAGCAATATTATAGCATAGGAGATACCAATGAAGATAAAAAAACACTTACTCCTATTAGGTTAAACAAAGCTCTACTATGTGCTTTTCTGCATTGGCATACTTCAATATGGAAAGCATAGAGCAATTTTTGCATAATGTCTTATCCTACATCTGAATTAACTAGATAACATTAACCATGGTCAAGAAAACAGAATAAATGGCAAAATATCATGTAATACACATAATCATATAGTGGCAGTGATGGTTAAAAGATTGTAAGGCTGCGATACAACCTAATACTAGATCCTACTCTACCTTCGTTTGTAAACCTATACATTAATCCCTGAACTAATTGTCCTAAGGCGGAAATCCCATGGGCTATGTTACATAAGGAGAGTAATATACAGGTAAAGAGTGGATAATATGTGTTTAACATTATAGTATGTATACAAAATGTGTAAGTAGTACCCTTAATTTGCACAAAAGCCTGCAAGCTATTGCCAAGGATGCTCCAGATTACTCCCAATGGTTCATAACATTGTATCTTGAGTTAAGACCCATGTGTACTCTGGTTCCCAGTGTAAAAATCCAGTATGCCTCCATTTTGGCTAGAAGGCGGTCCATATCCCCATTTCTTTTTGGGTCTTTGTATTTTCTCTATACACACCATGTAAAGGTGTTGAGACTGCCTTTGTGATAGATTCCAAAATGTTGGACTATTGGGGTGGTTGATCTGGTGGTCTTAAAGGAAGAGAAATGCTCCCTGATCCTAATATTTATGTCTCTGGAGGTGAGTCCCACATACTGGATTCTACAATGGGCATATTCAATTTGATACACCACGTATTTCGAGGTGCAGTTCATGCAGGCACCAATGTTGAAAACCTTATTGGTAACATTGCTCGTAAAAGTTTTAGTCACCTTGACAAATTCACATGGTTTGCACTTTTGGTGCCTGCATTTAAACATACCTAGATGTTTTAGCCAGGAGCTATTTGAATGTTTTTTTATTGGGAAGTAGTGTTGGTAATAAAAGTGATCCCAATGTTGGACTCTTTTTTGTATGAGCCCCTTAGGCAGTTTTTAACAGTGTCTATTAACTTGTCATCTGCCATAAGTATTGAAAAATGTTTTCGTACTATATCGCAGATGTGAGTGTACTGGGCACTATGCTCCATGACAAATGTGACACCATCAAATTTGTTCTTGTTATGATGTTTATGCTCTAATAAGCTTTCTCTGGATTTAGTTGATAATGACCATTTGGCTTTCTGTATTGCTTTGCTATCCCTAAGTCTCTTTTCTAAATCTCTAGAGAGTCTTTCAAATCCCCTTGATCAGAGCAATTTCTTTTAAGACTGGTGAACTCACCTTTGGCAATGGTCAGGGGTATGTGTTTAGGATGGCAACTAGTGCCGGGTAAGACCGAATTTCCTGAGATGGGCTTACGGTACACTAAGGATTTAATGGACCCATTCTCTAATCCTACCAAAAACAGATCCAAGTAGTTAATTTGCTTAGAATTATGTTGGAAAGTAAACCCAAAGCCGATTTCATTGTTATTCAAATATTTCAGAAACAAATCAATATGTTCCTCTGGACCTGTCCAGATAAACAACAGGTCATCTATATACCACTTATACAGCAATATATGATGCCTGTAGGGGTTACTATCTCTAAAGATGTGGAAAAACTCCCAACAGCCTAAAAACAGGTTCACATACGAGGGAGCGAATTTCCCTCCCATGGATGTTCCACATCTTTGGAGGTAGTACATCCCTTCAAATTGGAAAAAGTTGTGAGCGAGCAAAAAAAAAAAAAAAAACACGATCTTAATGATATAGACATTGAAATCTTCCGAAAAGTCAGTGTAATTTTCCAGGAAGAAGCAGATGGCCTCCAGGCCCTTGTCATTGGGGATTCTGTGAGCCATCTCGATCTTTCTGTCCACTTAACATCCTTAATCAATTGGAGCACATGTTTGGTGTCTCTGAGGTGTGAAGGAAGGGTGGTGTAACACACACTAACTTACAGTTAGAGTTTTTAGATCAAATATATAAAAAAATAATTGTTATAGCAGGCCATAAAATAAAGGTTGTGTCTCACATAATCTATAGTGGGTATTTATCTGAAAATACACACATATAAACTTAGTGAGTGGAGTTTGATATGAGAACTAAAACTGTATGTGGCCAATATAAGTGAGTTTGATTGTGGTTCTCACCAAAAGTAGTAAATGAATGGATTACAGTTTTAGTTCTAAAGGTTTAGGACTGCATAATAGAAAAAATATAAAAGTAAAATAAAAGAAAAAATAGGATTGTAGCAAACAATAAGTATGAGACAAAAAGTACAAAAAGAGATAATGTCCAGCAAACAAGAGATAAAGTAACGTTTTTGTGGAAAAAATGAATATAATAACAAAACGTTTTTATGACAAAAATATCTAGGAAAAAGTGTCCAGCAAAGACTCACCTCCGGAGGGAGAAAAAGTTTAACAGTGGTGGTTCAGATTGTTTGTAGGCAAACCGCTGAGGTAGATTGAGGGGAGAGCAGCCTACAGAGCTGCAGCGTCCTGGGCTGTGTAACCGGAAGTGCGGATGTCCGTTAAACCGGAAGTGGCAAGATGTCACGCAGACAGCGTGAGTAGTGCAGCACAGAGGGAAGTCAGAGTCCTCAGTGTGATCGGCTGTGCAGGGAAGCATGCAACTTCAATACCAAGCAAGGTATTGAATGTTGCAGGCTCCTTTATAGCCAGGACTAATTTAGGGAACATAGCTCCTTAAAGAGACAGGCCTTGTTATCATGACAGGTGGTGACCAGGGGCTGGAAAATATAATCTACCCATTCTGACATGTTACCAAGGAGGGAATCAATTCCACTCACAATGGGGCGTCCTTTGATGTTTTCCAAAGATTTATGGACCTTCGGAAAGTGATGGAACAGGGGGATTCTTGGGTGATATTCTGCTGTTGCTGCATCTAGGAACCCCTGTTCCAGCCCTTCATCCAAAATGTCTTTCAGCTCTGCTTGAAAGATTGAGATGGGGTCTCCCCTTAGAATTGAATACTCTTTGGGGTTTGTAAGTTGACATACTCCCTCCCACATATTGTTCCCAATCCATGACCACCACTATTCCTCCTTTGCTTTTCTTATAGTTAAATCTGTGTTATCTTTTAATTCCATAAGGGCCTTCCTTTCATTGGCACTCAAATTGTGTTTGTGGTGTTTTGTATTTTCTTTCAGAGACACTAGATCTTTCTCTACCCTATTATAGAATGTTTCTATAATATTGCCCCTATTTTGGATCTTTTTAAAAGAAGGTTCTCTCTATTTTTATCCTGCCTCTCTATTAGCTTCCATCTGGAGTTGCTGTAAAGTGACTATATCACAAGTTTCATTAAATCCACTGGGGTCAATTGGCTGAATATGATCAGGCTCCAATTGAGTGAGGGTAGTATTGTCTGAAAATTCCTTAGTGTGATAGTTCTAACTAGTCTGTTTAAATCAAAAAGGGTTTGAAAGACATTGAAATTATTAGATGGGGAGAAACTTAAACCAAGACCAAGAACTTTGATCTGATCATTACTCAGGGAAAAGGAGGAGATATTATTTTTTTATATTTGTTCATTTGTATTTTGTTTGTGGTTTTGTCCCTCTCAGTTGGTATCTCTCCTGACTGTGCTGTATAGTAGGATATGTACTTTTCCCTCCTATTCCTCCCCCTCCCTGATTGTCCTGGTGAAAAACCTGTTCCAGCATTACCTGTTCTGCTCTATTATGGGCAGGTGCAGGATTAACATAGTGTATAGATGTGTCCTTGGGTCTAACTGCTGGAGGTTGTGTATTATTGCTATTTAGTGAATAGGCATAGTTAGTATGTATGGAGGTAATTTCTTTGCTAGCAAAATGTGAAGGGCCTACAATTTATGTTCTTTAGTATCCCTTGTTTTGCAACACTAGTTAATTCATTGTCTGAGAGTTTCTCATCTGTGGAATAGTCTGTGTCACTACCTGAAAAGGTCACATTTTTAGATTTATTGTTGTCTTTTTTTGTGATTATGGTTACCCCTTCTTCTCCTCCCAAATCTAGGCTGATTCTGTCTATATGTATCCCTTTGCTTCTTATTCCATATATAAACAGCGTTAGATGTATAATCATACTTGTCCCTGATATATTTTGTTTGTTTATTTTCCATAATGGATGCCCTGCCTTTGGCAACAAACCCTCTCAGTATAGCGTCAAACCTGGCAAACTCTGCAACAGTTTGTTCATTTCTAGAGGTAATTCTGCTATTTCTCTTCTAGTCTGTTCTAGTAGTTTGTTTTTATGCTGTATCAAAAGTAACATAAGATTAAGCTAGCATTCTGTTAACACATTATTCCAAGGGGTCAATTTATCAAGCTCCGTATGGAGCTTGATGCCGCGTGTTTCTGGTGAGCCTTTATCATACCATACGGTCAAGCTGCTCCCACAACAGCTCAAAAGGGTTGAGATCTTGTGACTGTGCTGGCCACTCCATTAAAGACAGAATACTAGCTGACTGCTTCTTCCCTAAATAGTTCTTGCATAGTTTGGAGCTGAGCTTTGGGTCATTATCCTGTTGTAGGAGGAAATTGGCTCTATTTAAGTGCCATCCACAGGTTATTGAATGGCATTGCAAAATGGAGTGATAGTCTTCCTTCTTCAAGGTCCCTTTTAACTTGTAGAAATCTCTGAATTTACCACCACTAAAGCACCCTCAGACCATCACATTGCCTTCACCATGCTTTGCAGGTTGCGTGTAGCACTCCTGCAGCATCTTTTCATTTGGTCTCCAATTCAAAAATGTTCTTCTTTGTGATCCACACACCTCAAACTTAGATTTGTCTGTCCATAACACTTTTTTCCAATCTTCCCTATCCAGTGTCTGTGTTCTTTTCCAATCCTAATCTTTTCTTTTTATTTGCCAGTCAAAGAAATGTTTTTTTCTTCTGTGAGGCGTCTGTTTTTCAAACTAGACACTGTAATGGATTTGTCCTCTTGCTCAGTTGTTCAATGAGCCTCATACTCCTCTTTCTTTTCTAGTTAGATCCAGTTTGCGTTGTTCTGTGAAGGGAGTAGTACACAGCATTGTATAAGATGTTTAGGTTTTTGGAAATGTCGGATGGAATAGCCTTCATTTCTCAGAACAAGAATAGACTGAAGATTTTCATAAGAAAGTTTTTTGTTTCTGCCCATCTTGAGCCTGTAATCAAACCCATAATTGGTGATGCTCCAGATACCCAACTAGTCTAATGAAGGCCAGCTTTATAGCTTTTTTAATCAGCACCACAGTTTTCAGCTGTGCTAACATAATTGCAAAAGGGTTTTGTAATGAGTAATTAGCCTTTTTAAATGATAAACATAGATTAGAAAACACAACATGCAATTGGAACACAGGACAGATGGTTTCTGATAATGGGCCTCTTTATGCCTATGTAGATATTCCATAAAAAATCAGTGATTTTAAGCTACAATAGTAATTTACAACATAAACAATGTCTACACTGTTTTTCTGATCAATTTAATATTATTTCATTGGACAAAAAAATTGCTTTTTTAGTAAACACAGAAATTTCTAAGTGACCCCAAACTTTTAAACACTAGTGTGTGTGCTAGTGTATATGTGTATATATAAACTATGTTTTTTTAATCCTGTAAAAGTGATGTTTCAGGGGTGATGCCTCTTCTTCAGACTTAATAATAGTATTAAGTCTGAAAAAGGGGCACCCCCCTGAAACATCACTATTAAAGGATAAAAAAACTGAGAGTGCCTTATTGTGCAATGGTTTACACACATACACCTATATAGCTATATGAAAAAAAAGATATATATATATATACAAATAGGTGGATAGAGCACTCCCACTCGCTAGTAAGACAAATACCAGGGTGCAAAAATATCACAGTATACACAATGCGACAATAGCACTCTCTAAATTTAGACCACAGCAACTTTATTGTGTGACGTTTTGGAGCATTCGCCCCTTCCTCAGACAACCATAAAGTGAACAAAACAGTGCTTATTTATATAAATATATATATAGACCTTCGTTCTAGCCACCTTTTACACATTCAGTGTGTACACCGTAATATCTTTCCGTCTTATTGCACCAAGGGGCGTGTCCAGTTATGTCATAGATGCCCCCTGAATAGGCCAATCATAAGGAACACCATGCAATCAGATGTCAGACCGCATAAACCCTCAATCAACTGATCCATATTCTTCACCCACCCACTGCATCAGACAGTATAGCGATAAATATACCGGCTCTGTTATATAGTCACTGTCATAAAAAGTTTATCAAAGACTACAGGGAGGGCACATATATATATATATATATATATATATATATATATATATATATAACTGTCAAAGGAACCATAGTAAATATATATACAAATGGAACAACCTTAAAGCAATGGGGCTAAACTATGTAGCAATCAGATTACAGGGGATAGAGTAACATATAAACATACAGACTAGAGAATTGCAAAATATACAGAATAGAAAAATATACAGAGTAGAACAATCTACAAAGTGGAAAAACCTACAAAATAGAAAAACCTACACAGTAGAACAATGGGCAGCAATGAGAGCCTTACATGTCATACCATAGCTAAATCATAGCTCTGCAAATGGGACAGAAACATCTGTTATATTTTCATATATTAACTTAGTGCGGATATACCCAACACTAAACCAAATTATATACCTTTACTAGGCTAAGCAAGACCTGTAATATTATTAGCTATACTTTACCGCCCCATGTCTTCATTGAGTATGGTAGAAAGCTTCCCATGTCAGTATGTATTACATGAAACAGTGCCAATCCACCCTAGTTTTCAGGCCTCCTGGATGTACAGTTCCCAGGGTAAAAATTCATTGTGTCTTCAACTGTAAGAGCCTCTTCTTCCTGTCCCCACCTTGTCCCGGGGGGGTACATGATTAATTAGTATGAAACGTAGATCCTTCACTGTGTGGTTCATCTCCAGAAAGTGCCTCTCCACTGGTTGGTCTGTTTTCCTTTTCTCCAAAGCCATTCTGCTTGCACTACGATGATGAGCCATTCTTTTCTTAATATCATCGTCCATTTTACCCACATCGTTTTTCCCACAAATACACCACATATTTAGTTGAACAGGTTAGGTGGCATTTGATCTTATACCCCTGATTGGAATGTGGATGATGAAACGAACTGCTTTGGATCATTGAATTGCAAGTGATACAGCTGATACACTTGAAACATCCCGGCTTCTGCGTCTTTAACCATGATTCCTTGAAGTATGCATGCGTAGGGTCTGTTAACATAAGAAGATCCTGTAGATTGCGACCTCTTCTAAAGCCCATTCTTGGGGACTCCATTGTTTTAAAGGGGAGCAATTTATCAGTTATCGATAAACTTGCAATGGTATACACCTAACGCCTGCTAGCAGTGGACCCTTGTGCTTTGGAAGATTGACACCTAGCTGTCAAACAAATTAAGTCAGTAAAATTGGAAAAGATCATTTGTACAGTTGCGCCCCAACTATACTCAGGGCTGAAGGTTAAATAAAAGCACATATAAGTTAAACATATATAAACTCAGTTATAATTTATTTAAAACAAAAATATAAATATATCAAAATTCCCAAATAATGAATTCTTACTTCAAACCTCTGTATATACAAAATATTTATTGAAGCATGATATGTGTCACCTAAAAAATTAAAAATCAATCTTAAACAAATAAATAATCCTAAACAAATAATTTATCTAATAACAATAGTTGTGGCCACAACTTTATATTTATATGATAAAATCGAGTGATATTAATTTCCAAACTCTGATCTTTTATAGGCAGTAAGAGGACTCTTATAAATGTCCTGATTAGCTCACAGTTTGCAATTCTCCTTTTGGAATTTTCTTAAGGATACTATATTCTCAATGTTAATATTAGTGTTGTTAAATAGTTTCAGTTGAGTATATACACACCGGGTAGCGTCACTTTAGCCGTTAGGTTTTCACACTCAGTTTTAGATCACAGAACCAATCAGCTATTGGTATTTGGACAACTCCCTTATTTGAATTTCCAATGCCGGTTAGAAACTTTGCAGAGTTATGGCAATTGTAACAATAATTCTCAGTATTTTTGCAAGAAATTAAGTGTTCTCCTTTGTATCCAAACAGTCTTTTTCTACTATTCACTTTCTAACCGCTTTAACTTTTAAAAGAGAAAACGCTCTTACCTCGTCTGTGTCTCCTATTTCTCTTAGGCGGCTTCTTAATTCAAGCCTTACCTGGACACTTTTGAGCGATTCTCTGCAGTTATTGGGTATCGTGGAAAGCTGAATAAGTAAATTGTAGTCCTGACAGCTGCAGCTTGTCTTTGTGATATGCTCCTAGTTCAATTTCTTCCGATGTTGTAATAGTTAATTCAAAGAGCAGAGTTGTAATCCTTCCTTCACTTCTACGGGTTTCAGCATCCCATAGATGCCTTTATCAAGATGACAGGAAGTTGGCTCTGGTCCATCTTTTATTTCCGCTCATTAAAGGGATAGGTTTCCTGGTTCTTAAAGGGATAATCGTTTCTGAAACAATTGCATTCGTTGTATTTTGAATGCATGTATTCTCTTACTGCCATATTTTATTTTAAGAGTATAATGCACTCTAAAAAACTAAGTATTTATTATTAAAAATATCCAATAAAATAGAAGAAGTTATAATTACTAAAAAATTCAAAAAGTTTCATACAATAAATAAAAAATTCCATACAATCAAATAAGAAAGAACTAATTGATGTCTGAGCTAGATAGTAGATTTGTAATTATATTATAAGATAAATTCTATGTCATATTTACATTATAGAGGAATCATAGGGCAGTATATTGTTAAAATTGTACTTAAAATCAATTCAATCTGATTCGTTATAAATTATCTACAAATACTTTATTGCACTAGATTTCAGCACTATTACACTATTTAGCAAATATTTCAACAAATGCTATACATAAAATTCTATATCATATATTCATTATAGAAGAGTCATAGGGTGGTTTATTTTCAAATGTATTTAAAAATAATTCAATTTAAAAATAATTCAATTCATATTGTTTATAAATTATCTAAAATTGCTTCATCACACTGTTATAAAAATTGATTAATCAAACTATAAAATTATTGTGATATCTAAAATATCTAAAACAATTTATTATCTCCGTTAGTTAAAACATCTAAAATATCTAAAATATCTAAAACCTCCCGATTATCTAAAAATATATCTATCTAAAATAATGATTATATTCATCAAATAAATGGGTTTAAATCCAATTCAGCATTTAGACCATTTGGGGTTAGGGTATTAAAATTAAAGATCAATTCAGCTTCGGTGAGGAGGAGGGTATTAGTTATATCACCCCCTCTATGTAAATTTACTTTTTTTAGGCCCCAATATTTTAACCCTTTAGTACTCTGATTATGACATTCCTTAAAGTGTTTGGATAGCAAGTGATCCTCAAAACCCCATTCAATGTTAAGTAGGTGTTGTCTTATCCTGTCCCTTAATGGGCGATTAGTTTGACCTATATATTGTTTTTCGCATGGACATTGGATTATGTACACCATATTGTTGTCAGTGCATCTTAGAATCTCTTTAATATTAAATTTAAAATTGGAGTGGCTAGCTTGTACACTCTTAGTTTTCTTGCTAAACTTACAGGCCTTAAAGCTCAAGCAAGGGAAAAAACCTTCTAGTTTTAATATGGATATTTTTAGTGTAAGACACAATATTTTAGAAAGCATGGATCTTCATCCTAGCGCTAATACAGACACTGAACCCATATTATCAGAGTTAATGGATAGTTTAGAAATGAATCTAATTAAAGAGATGAAATATAAAGCAGAATTAACTTTTATTCAAAAGTATATTAATGGAGAAATGGTCCCCAGGGGACTTAGATTAAAAAAGAATTGTACCTTCAATCTAGAACCAGATCATAACCTAGAATGGTGTGAGGTTTTACAAAAAGCCTCATTAGATTTAATGAAAATTATTATAAAAGCGAGAACACGCTCACTTACCAATACTAGTAAGCTAATTGAAGAACACAGAGGCAAACTAGTAAAAGAAACAGATAACCCTTTGTTTAAAGAAAAACAGAAACAGATTATAATTAATATTACAAATACAAAAAAGAAATAATTGAGATAAAATGGAAAAAATTTACAAGAGATGAACAAGATTATCAGAAAAAAGACATAGTAGAAACAAATGTAGATACGGATATAGAACAGGATAACATTACAGTAGAAAATTCACTTATATCCAATAGAGAACAAACGATTATTAAATTATTCAGAAAAGAGAATAAGGTCAATAATCAGAATAAATTAAAAAAGAACCACATTCCTGAATGGAGGAATACAGACATTAATAACATGAGAAGAGAAAGAACAAATGAAGGATATCAGATAAGGAGAAATACTGAGGGTTATCAAAATAATAAAGGTCCATATTGGCAAAATAGGAGGAACCCAGGAACATGGGTAAATAATAATTATAATCAGTTTCCACATAAAGGGAGAGAATACACTAATAGAAATACATACAGAGAAAATACATATCAAAATAAGACACCAAGAAGAGACTACTCTCAAAATACACCTTATTACAGAAATCATACACAACAAGAATCTTACTACAATTCAGAACGGATAAATATGAACAGACAAAGAATGCCGAATCACTATAGAAATTTTGAAGAAAATAACTATAGACAATATGAGGGAAATAGACATTATGAAGAAAACAGACATTATGAAAATAGGAATTATTCAGATGGAGATAATATACCACTATACAACAGGTTTAAACCATTGGAAAACCAAAGAGATAATGAGAATGAGAATAGAGAGGCAGTTAATGAGCCAGATATCCATTTTTTAGGGGGGACCTCAACAGGAAGAGAAACCCCATGGGGACAAAGAAAAGAGAAACACGATTTAGATATAAAATCCCAAAAAGGAAAAAGAAGGCTAGAGGAAGAAGAGGGAGAGGGAGGAGAAAGACAAGGGAACAAGAGAGTAAGATAAAGGAAAAGAAACTAACACCTACTGGAATTTTTAATTTGAGCAATCTTACACTTAATAAAGAACAAGAAAAGGTGTTACGTATGGGTCTATCCTTTGCTCCAACAAGAAGGCTTAATAAATTCGAAACTATGATAAATATCAACCAATATATAAGGAAATTGACATTAAAAAGGCATTATTTAAAAAATCCAATCGAATATACAGCCTTATCTGACTCACAATTTGGCACACAATACACCCATACTACACTAAGACCTAAATCTACCTATTACCCAACACAAGATAAGGGAAAATACCTCGAAATATTTGAGAAGTCCATTAAAGAAGATCTCCAAAAATGCACATTAAAAAAGAATAAGTACCCAAATATAACAAAGAAGGAAAATGACACAATAAGAGATTTGAAAAACAACCCAGATATTATATTGAAGCCAGCGGATAAGGG
The DNA here is from genome assembly GCF_027579735.1 of Bombina bombina. Lineage (NCBI taxonomy): Eukaryota > Metazoa > Chordata > Amphibia > Anura > Bombinatoridae > Bombina > Bombina bombina. The sequence goes on along the minus strand of NC_069502.1, from coordinate 646,064,927 downwards.
TGGAGGGTTAGTAATTTTAAATACAGAAGACTATGTGAAAGAGGCCTACAGACTACTTAATGATACAAGCACGTATAAAAGATTGAAATCTAACCCGGTGAATAATCAAATGAGAAAATTAGAAATGATATTACAATTTGCAAAAAAAGAAAAAATACTTAATGATAAGGAATTTAGTTTTTTAAATAATTTATATCCAAAAACTCCAATTTTTTATTATTTGCCAAAAATTCACAAGTCACTTTCAAATCCACCAGGTAGGCCGATAGTATCGGGTATTAACTCACTAACCTCTAATATGTCAGCATATGTAGATAGTTTCCTGCAAAAATATGTAGTAACATTACCCTCCCATATTAAAGATTCGACACATTTCCTAAATTTATTAGGTGAAATAGTGTGGAAGGAGGAATATATCCTCGCAACTTGCGACGTAAACTCCTTGTACACAAACATAATTCATAGTTTAGGTTTAGGAGCAGTTAAACATTTTTTACATAATGATGAGGATATTCCAACAGTACAGGCGGATTTTATATTACAATGTATTGATTTTATCTTGAATAATAATTATTTTAATTTTAATGGGGAATTTTTTATCCAAACAAAAGGCACAGCAATGGGTACTAAATTCGCACCAAGTTATGCGAATATTTTTATGGGTCTTTTTGAACTGGAGAATATCTTGCAATCACATTGGAACAATAATTTAATCATGTTTAAAAGATACATAGATGACATTTTTATTATATGGAAAGGAGGCGAAGAACTTCTCGATTTATTTATACAAGATTTAAATAAAAACACATGGGGTTTAACTTTCACACATGAATTAAGTAATAACAAAATTAATTTTTTAGACATCCATATCTATATAGAACAAAACCAAATATTAACAAAAACTTTTTTCAAGGAAGTGGATACTAATAACTATATCCACTTCCAAAGTTGTCATCTGGATTTATGGAAAATGAATATCCCTAAGGGCCAATTCCTGCGACTAAGGAAAAACTGCACAGATATAGCAATATACAAAGAACAAGCTAAAGTTTTGAAAGAAAAATTTATTGAACGAGGATATGACGAAATAAATATAGAAACAGCAATGTTAGAGGTAGAACAAAAAGATAGGAAACAACTCTTAAAACCCAAAACTAAGTCCAATAGGAATAAGGGTCAAGAAATCTCCATTAAAGACACAGCTTTTATCACTAGTTTTAGCTCTGACCATAAGTTAATCAAGAAAATTTTGAATAAGCACTGGTACTTGGTTAAGAAAGATCCTTTACTCTGTGACCAAATTAGCGAAAAACCACAAATAATATATAAAAAAGCGAAATCTTTAAAAAACTTACTGTCCCCAAGTGAATTTTGCCAGAAGAAAGGGAATAAGAGGGATATTACTCTAACAGGCCAAAAACTAGAAGGTTTTTTCCCTTGCTTGAGCTGTAAGGCCTGTAAGTTTAGCAAGAAAACTAAGAGTGTACAAGCTAGCCACTCCAATTTTAAATTTAATATTAAAGAGATTCTAAGATGCACTGACAACAATATGGTGTACATAATCCAATGTCCATGCGAAAAACAATATATAGGTCAAACTAGTCGCCCATTAAGGGACAGGATAAGACAACACCTACTTAACATTGAATGGGGTTTTGAGGATCACTTGCTATCCAAACACTTTAAGGAATGTCATAATCAGAGTACTAAAGGGTTAAAATATTGGGGCCTAAAAAAAGTAAATTTACATAGAGGGGGTGATATAACTAATACCCTCCTCCTCACCGAAGCTGAATTGATCTTTAATTTTAATACCCTAACCCCAAATGGTCTAAATGCTGAATTGGATTTAAACCCATTTATTTGATGAATATAATCATTATTTTAGATAGATATATTTTTAGATAATCGGGAGGTTTTAGATATTTTAGATATTTTAGATGTTTTAACTAACGGAGATAATAAATTGTTTTAGATATTTTAGATATCACTATAATTTTATAGTTTGATTAATCAATTTTTATAACAGTGTGATGAAGCAATTTTAGATAATTTATAAACAATATGAATTGAATTATTTTTAAATTGAATTATTTTTAAATACATTTGAAAATAAACCACCCTATGACTCTTCTATAATGAATATATGATATAGAATTTTATGTATAGCATTTGTTGAAATATTTGCTAAATAGTGTAATAGTGCTGAAATCTAGTGCAATAAAGTATTTGTAGATAATTTATAACGAATCAGATTGAATTGATTTTAAGTACAATTTTAACAATATACTGCCCTATGATTCCTCTATAATATAAATATGACATAGAATTTATCTTATAATATAATTACAAATCTACTATCTAGCTCAGACATCAATTAGTTCTTTCTTATTTGATTGTATGGAATTTTTTATTTATTGTATGAAACTTTTTGAATTTTTTAGTAATTATAACTTCTTCTATTTTATTGGATATTTTTAATAATAAATACTTAGTTTTTTAGAGTGCATTATACTCTTAAAATAAAATATGGCAGTAAGAGAATACATGCATTCAAAATACAACGAATGCAATTGTTTCAGAAACGATTATCCCTTTAAGAACCAGGAAACCTATCCCTTTAATGAGCGGAAATAAAAGATGGACCAGAGCCAACTTCCTGTCATCTTGATAAAGGCATCTATGGGATGCTGAAACGCGTAGAAGTGAAGGAAGGATTACAACTCTGCTCTTTGAATTAACTATTACAACATCGGAAGAAATTGAACTAGGAGCATATCACAAAGACAAGCTGCAGCTGTCAGGACTACAATTTACTTATTCAGCTTTCCACGATACCCAATAACTGCAGAGAATCGCTCAAAAGTGTCCAGGTAAGGCTTGAATTAAGAAGCCGCCTAAGAGAAATAGGAGACACAGACGAGGTAAGAGCGTTTTCTCTTTTAAAAGTTAAAGCGGTTAGAAAGTGAATAGTAGAAAAAGACTGTTTGGATACAAAGGAGAACACTTAATTTCTTGCAAAAATACTGAGAATTATTGTTACAATTGCCATAACTCTGCAAAGTTTCTAACCGGCATTGGAAATTCAAATAAGGGAGTTGTCCAAATACCAATAGCTGATTGGTTCTGTGATCTAAAACTGAGTGTGAAAACCTAACGGCTAAAGTGACGCTACCCGGTGTGTATATACTCAACTGAAACTATTTAACAACACTAATATTAACATTGAGAATATAGTATCCTTAAGAAAATTCCAAAAGGAGAATTGCAAACTGTGAGCTAATCAGGACATTTATAAGAGTCCTCTTACTGCCTATAAAAGATCAGAGTTTGGAAATTAATATCACTCGATTTTATCATATAAATATAAAGTTGTGGCCACAACTATTGTTATTAGATAAATTATTTGTTTAGGATTATTTATTTGTTTAGGATTGATTTTTAATTTTTTAGGTGACACATATCATGCTTCAATAAATATTTTGTATATATAGAGGTTTGAAGTAAGAATTCATTATTTGGGAATTTTGATATATTTATATTTTTGTTTTAAATAAATTATAACTGAGTTTATATATGTTTAACTTATATGTGCTTTTATTTAACCTTCAGCCCTGAGTATAGTTGGGGCGCTACTCTACAAATGATCTTTTCCAATTTTAGTGATTTGAACGTTTTTTTGAGGGGATAACGTTTTAATTGAGTAAGCTAGGAAGGTAGTATATTAGTGAGATCCAGAGGAACGCAGTGTATTCAATTTGTCTATTAAACATATCCTCTCTCCTCTGTTCTGAACTCCTAATTTATTTTTTACACAAACATACAGATAACTATATAGATATTGACATAAATATATAAAAAATAGTTACCGAATTGTATAGCTAATAACTATCCCTAGTTATTTAATATGGATATTTTTAGTGTAAGACACAATATTTTAGAAAGCATGGATCTTCATCCTAGCGCTAATACAGACACTGAACCCATATTATCAGAGTTAATGGATAGTTTAGAAATGAATCTAATTAAAGAGATGAAATATAAAGCAGAATTAACTTTTATTCAAAAGTATATTAATGGAGAAATGGTCCCCAGGGGACTTAGATTAAAAAAGAATTGTACCTTCAATCTAGAACCAGATCATAACCTAGAATGGTGTGAGGTTTTACAAAAAGCCTCATTAGATTTAATGAAAATTATTATAAAAGCGAGAACACGCTCACTTACCAATACTAGTAAGCTAATTGAAGAACACAGAGGCAAACTAGTAAAAGAAACAGATAACCCTTTGTTTAAAGAAAAACAGAAACAGATTATAATTAATATTACAAATACAAAAAAAGAAATAATTGAGATAAAATGGAAAAAATTTACAAGAGATGAACAAGATTATCAGAAAAAAGACATAGTAGAAACAAATGTAGATACGGATATAGATCAGGATAACATTACAGTAGAAAATTCACTTATATCCAATAGAGAACAAACGATTATTAAATTATTCAGAAAAGAGAATAAGGTCAATAATCAGAATAAATTAAAAAAGAACCACATTCCTGAATGGAGGAATACAGACATTAATAACATGAGAAGAGAAAGAACAAATGAAGGATATCAGATAAGGAGAAATACTGAGGGTTATCAAAATAATAAAGGTCCATATTGGCAAAATAGGAGGAACCCAGGAACATGGGTAAATAATAATTATAATCAGTTTCCACATAAAGGGAGAGAATACACTAATAGAAATACATACAGAGAAAATACATATCAAAATAAGACACCAAGAAGAGACTACTCTCAAAATACACCTTATTACAGAAATCATACACAACAAGAATCTTACTACAATTCAGAATGGATAAATATGAACAGACAAAGAATGCCGAATCACTATAGAAATTTTGAAGAAAATAACTATAGACAATATGAGGGAAATAGACATTATGAAGAAAACAGACATTATGAAAATAGGAATTATTCAGATGGAGATAATATACCACTATACAACAGGTTTAAACCATTGGAAAACCAAAGAGATAATGAGAATGAGAATAGAGAGGCAGTTAATGAGCCAGATATCCATTTTTTAGGGGGGACCTCAACAGGAAGAGAAACCCCATGGGGACAAAGAAAAGAGAAACACGATTTAGATATAAAATCCCAAAAAGGAAAAAGAAGGCTAGAGGAAGAAGAGGGAGAGGGAGGAGAAAGACAAGGAAACAAGAGAGTAAGATAAAGGAAAAGAAACTAACACCTACTGGAATTTTTAATTTGAGCAATCTTGCACTTAATAAAGAACAAGAAAAGGTGTTACGTATGGGTCTATCCTTTGCTCCAACAAGAAGGCTGAATAAATTCGAAACTATGATAAATATCAACCAATATATAAGGAAATTGACATTAAAAAGGCATTATTTAAAAAATCCAATCGAATATACAGCCTTATCTGACTCACAATTTGGCACACAATACACCCATACTACACTAAGACCTAAATCTACCTATTACCCAACACAAGATAAGGGAAAATACCTCGAAATATTTGAGAAGTCCATTAAAGAAGATCTCCAAAAATGCACATTAAAAAAGAATAAGTACCCAAATATAACAAAGAAGGAAAATGACACAATAAGAGATTTGAAAAACAACCCAGATATTATATTGAAGCCAGCGGATAAGGGTGGAGGGTTAGTAATTTTAAATACAGAAGACTATGTGAAAGAGGCCTACAGACTACTTAATGATACAAGCACGTATAAAAGATTGAAATCTAACCCGGTGAATAATCAAATGAGAAAATTAGAAATGATATTACAATTTGCAAAAAAAGAAAAAATACTTAATGATAAGGAATTTAGTTTTTTAAATAATTTATATCCAAAAACTCCCATTTTTTATTATTTGCCAAAAATTCACAAGTCACTTTCAAATCCACCAGGTAGGCCGATAGTATCGGGTATTAACTCACTAACCTCTAATATGTCAGCATATGTAGATAGTTTCCTGCAAAAATATGTAGTAACATTACCCTCCCATATTAAAGATTCGACACATTTCCTAAATTTATTAGGTGAAATAGTGTGGAAGGAGGAATATATCCTCGCAACTTGCGACGTAAACTCCTTGTACACAAACATAATTCATAGTTTAGGTTTAGGAGCAGTTAAACATTTTTTACATAATGATGAGGATATTCCAACAGTACAGGCGGATTTAATATTACAATGTATTGATTTTATCTTGAATAATAATTATTTTAATTTTAATGGGGAATTTTTTATCCAAACAAAAGGCACAGCAATGGGTACTAAATTCGCACCAAGTTATGCGAATATTTTTATGGGTCTTTTTGAACTGGAGAATATCTTGCAATCACATTGGAACAATAATTTAATCATGTTTAAAAGATACATAGATGACATTTTTATTATATGGAAAGGAGGCGAAGAACTTCTCGATTTATTTATACAAGATTTAAATAAAAACACATGGGGTTTAACTTTCACACATGAATTAAGTAATAATAAAATTAATTTTTTAGACATCCATATCTATATAGAACAAAACCAAATATTAACAAAAACTTTTTTCAAGGAAGTGGATGCTAATAACTATATCCACTTCCAAAGTTGTCATCTGGATTTATGGAAAATGAATATCCCTAAGGGCCAATTCCTGCGACTAAGGAAAAACTGCACAGATATAGCAATATACAAAGAACAAGCTAAAGTTTTGAAAGAAAAATTTATTGAACGAGGATATGACGAAATAAATATAGAAACAGCAATGTTAGAGGTAGAACAAAAAGATAGGAAACAACTCTTAAAACCCAAAACTAAGTCCAATAGGAATAAGGGTCAAGAAATCTCCATTAAAGACACAGCTTTTATCACTAGTTTTAGCTCTGACCATAAGTTAATCAAGAAAATTTTGAATAAGCACTGGTACTTGGTTAAGAAAGATCCTTTACTCTGTGACCAAATTAGCGAAAAACCACAAATAATATATAAAAAAGCGAAATCTTTAAAAAACTTACTGTCCCCAAGTGAATTTTGCCAGAAGAAAGGGAATAAGAGGGATATTACTCTAACAGGCCAAAAACTAGAAGGTTTTTTCCCTTGCTTGAGCTGTAAGGCCTGTAAGTTTAGCAAGAAAACTAAGAGTGTACAAGCTAGCCACTCCAATTTTAAATTTAATATTAAAGAGATTCTAAGATGCACTGACAACAATATGGTGTACATAATCCAATGTCCATGCGAAAAACAATATATAGGTCAAACTAGTCGCCCATTAAGGGACAGGATAAGACAACACCTACTTAACATTGAATGGGGTTTTGAGGATCACTTGCTATCCAAACACTTTAAGGAATGTCATAATCAGAGTACTAAAGGGTTAAAATATTGGGGCCTAAAAAAAGTAAATTTACATAGAGGGGGTGATATAACTAATACCCTCCTCCTCACCGAAGCTGAATTGATCTTTAATTTTAATACCCTAACCCCAAATGGTCTAAATGCTGAATTGGATTTAAACCCATTTATTTGATGAATATAATCATTATTTTAGATAGATATATTTTTAGATAATCGGGAGGTTTTAGATATTTTAGATATTTTAGATGTTTTAACTAACGGAGATAATAAATTGTTTTAGATATTTTAGATATCACAATAATTTTATAGTTTGATTAATCAATTTTTATAACAGTGTGATGAAGCAATTTTAGATAATTTATAAACAATATGAATTGAATTATTTTTAAATTGAATTATTTTTAAATACATTTGAAAATAAACCACCCTATGACTCTTCTATAATGAATATATGATATAGAATTTTATGTATAGCATTTGTTGAAATATTTGCTAAATAGTGTAATAGTGCTGAAATCTAGTGCAATAAAGTATTTGTAGATAATTTATAACGAATCAGATTGAATTGATTTTAAGTACAATTTTAACAATATACTGCCCTATGATTCCTCTATAATGTAAATATGACATAGAATTTATCTTATAATATAATTACAAATCTACTATCTAGCTCAGACATCAATTAGTTCTTTCTTATTTGATTGTATGGAATTTTTTATTTATTGTATGAAACTTTTTGAATTTTTTAGTAATTATAACTTCTTCTATTTTATTGGATATTTTTAATAATAAATACTTAGTTTTTTAGAGTGCATTATACTCTTAAAATAAAATATGGCAGTAAGAGAATACATGCATTCAAAATACAACGAATGCAATTGTTTCAGAAACGATTATCCCTTTAAGAACCAGGAAACCTATCCCTTTAATGAGCGGAAATAAAAGATGGACCAGAGCCAACTTCCTGTCATCTTGATAAAGGCATCTATGGGATGCTGAAACGCGTAGAAGTGAAGGAAGGATTACAACTCTGCTCTTTGAATTAACTATTACAACATCGGAAGAAATTGAACTAGGAGCATATCACAAAGACAAGCTGCAGCTGTCAGGACTACAATTTACTTATTCAGCTTTCCACGATACCCAATAACTGCAGAGAATCGCTCAAAAGTGTCCAGGTAAGGCTTGAATTAAGAAGCCGCCTAAGAGAAATAGGAGACACAGACGAGGTAAGAGCGTTTTCTCTTTTAAAAGTTAAAGCGGTTAGAAAGTGAATAGTAGAAAAAGACTGTTTGGATACAAAGGAGAACACTTAATTTCTTGCAAAAATACTGAGAATTATTGTTACAATTGCCATAACTCTGCAAAGTTTCTAACCGGCATTGGAAATTCAAATAAGGGAGTTGTCCAAATACCAATAGCTGATTGGTTCTGTGATCTAAAACTGAGTGTGAAAACCTAACGGCTAAAGTGACGCTACCCGGTGTGTATATACTCAACTGAAACTATTTAACAACACTAATATTAACATTGAGAATATAGTATCCTTAAGAAAATTCCAAAAGGAGAATTGCAAACTGTGAGCTAATCAGGACATTTATAAGAGTCCTCTTACTGCCTATAAAAGATCAGAGTTTGGAAATTAATATCACTCGATTTTATCATATAAATATAAAGTTGTGGCCACAACTATTGTTATTAGATAAATTATTTGTTTAGGATTATTTATTTGTTTAGGATTGATTTTTAATTTTTTAGGTGACACATATCATGCTTCAATAAATATTTTGTATATATAGAGGTTTGAAGTAAGAATTCATTATTTGGGAATTTTGATATATTTATATTTTTGTTTTAAATAAATTATAACTGAGTTTATATATGTTTAACTTATATGTGCTTTTATTTAACCTTCAGCCCTGAGTATAGTTGGGGCGCTACTCTACAAATGATCTTTTCCAATTTTAGTGATTTGAACGTTTTTTTGAGGGGATAACGTTTTAATTGAGTAAGCTAGGAAGGTAGTATATTAGTGAGATCCAGAGGAACGCAGTGTATTCAATTTGTCTATTAAACATATCCTCTCTCCTCTGTTCTGAACTCCTAATTTATTTTTTACACAAACATACAGATAACTATATAGATATTGACATAAATATATAAAAAATAGTTACCGAATTGTATAGCTAATAACTATCCCTAGTTATTTAATATGGATATTTTTAGTGTAAGACACAATATTTTAGAAAGCATGGATCTTCATCCTAGCGCTAATACAGACACTGAACCCATATTATCAGAGTTAATGGATAGTTTAGAAATGAATCTAATTAAAGAGATGAAATATAAAGCAGAATTAACTTTTATTCAAAAGTATATTAATGGAGAAATGGTCCCCAGGGGACTTAGATTAAAAAAGAATTGTACCTTCAATCTAGAACCAGATCATAACCTAGAATGGTGTGAGGTTTTACAAAAAGCCTCATTAGATTTAATGAAAATTATTATAAAAGCGAGAACACGCTCACTTACCAATACTAGTAAGCTAATTGAAGAACACAGAGGCAAACTAGTAAAAGAAACAGATAACCCTTTGTTTAAAGAAAAACAGAAACAGATTATAATTAATATTACAAATACAAAAAAAGAAATAATTGAGATAAAATGGAAAAAATTTACAAGAGATGAACAAGATTATCAGAAAAAAGACATAGTAGAAACAAATGTAGATACGGATATAGATCAGGATAACATTACAGTAGAAAATTCACTTATATCCAATAGAGAACAAACGATTATTAAATTATTCAGAAAAGAGAATAAGGTCAATAATCAGAATAAATTAAAAAAGAACCACATTCCTGAATGGAGGAATACAGACATTAATAACATGAGAAGAGAAAGAACAAATGAAGGATATCAGATAAGGAGAAATACTGAGGGTTATCAAAATAATAAAGGTCCATATTGGCAAAATAGGAGGAACCCAGGAACATGGGTAAATAATAATTATAATCAGTTTCCACATAAAGGGAGAGAATACACTAATAGAAATACATACAGAGAAAATACATATCAAAATAAGACACCAAGAAGAGACTACTCTCAAAATACACCTTATTACAGAAATCATACACAACAAGAATCTTACTACAATTCAGAATGGATAAATATGAACAGACAAAGAATGCCGAATCACTATAGAAATTTTGAAGAAAATAACTATAGACAATATGAGGGAAATAGACATTATGAAGAAAACAGACATTATGAAAATAGGAATTATTCAGATGGAGATAATATACCACTATACAACAGGTTTAAACCATTGGAAAACCAAAGAGATAATGAGAATGAGAATAGAGAGGCAGTTAATGAGCCAGATATCCATTTTTTAGGGGGGACCTCAACAGGAAGAGAAACCCCATGGGGACAAAGAAAAGAGAAACACGATTTAGATATAAAATCCCAAAAAGGAAAAAGAAGGCTAGAGGAAGAAGAGGGAGAGGGAGGAGAAAGACAAGGAAACAAGAGAGTAAGATAAAGGAAAAGAAACTAACACCTACTGGAATTTTTAATTTGAGCAATCTTGCACTTAATAAAGAACAAGAAAAGGTGTTACGTATGGGTCTATCCTTTGCTCCAACAAGAAGGCTGAATAAATTCGAAACTATGATAAATATCAACCAATATATAAGGAAATTGACATTAAAAAGGCATTATTTAAAAAATCCAATCGAATATACAGCCTTATCTGACTCACAATTTGGCACACAATACACCCATACTACACTAAGACCTAAATCTACCTATTACCCAACACAAGATAAGGGAAAATACCTCGAAATATTTGAGAAGTCCATTAAAGAAGATCTCCAAAAATGCACATTAAAAAAGAATAAGTACCCAAATATAACAAAGAAGGAAAATGACACAATAAGAGATTTGAAAAACAACCCAGATATTATATTGAAGCCAGCGGATAAGGGTGGAGGGTTAGTAATTTTAAATACAGAAGACTATGTGAAAGAGGCCTACAGACTACTTAATGATACAAGCACGTATAAAAGATTGAAATCTAACCCGGTGAATAATCAAATGAGAAAATTAGAAATGATATTACAATTTGCAAAAAAAGAAAAAATACTTAATGATAAGGAATTTAGTTTTTTAAATAATTTATATCCAAAAACTCCCATTTTTTATTATTTGCCAAAAATTCACAAGTCACTTTCAAATCCACCAGGTAGGCCGATAGTATCGGGTATTAACTCACTAACCTCTAATATGTCAGCATATGTAGATAGTTTCCTGCAAAAATATGTAGTAACATTACCCTCCCATATTAAAGATTCGACACATTTCCTAAATTTATTAGGTGAAATAGTGTGGAAGGAGGAATATATCCTCGCAACTTGCGACGTAAACTCCTTGTACACAAACATAATTCATAGTTTAGGTTTAGGAGCAGTTAAACATTTTTTACATAATGATGAGGATATTCCAACAGTACAGGCGGATTTAATATTACAATGTATTGATTTTATCTTGAATAATAATTATTTTAATTTTAATGGGGAATTTTTTATCCAAACAAAAGGCACAGCAATGGGTACTAAATTCGCACCAAGTTATGCGAATATTTTTATGGGTCTTTTTGAACTGGAGAATATCTTGCAATCACATTGGAACAATAATTTAATCATGTTTAAAAGATACATAGATGACATTTTTATTATATGGAAAGGAGGCGAAGAACTTCTCGATTTATTTATACAAGATTTAAATAAAAACACATGGGGTTTAACTTTCACACATGAATTAAGTAATAATAAAATTAATTTTTTAGACATCCATATCTATATAGAACAAAACCAAATATTAACAAAAACTTTTTTCAAGGAAGTGGATGCTAATAACTATATCCACTTCCAAAGTTGTCATCTGGATTTATGGAAAATGAATATCCCTAAGGGCCAATTCCTGCGACTAAGGAAAAACTGCACAGATATAGCAATATACAAAGAACAAGCTAAAGTTTTGAAAGAAAAATTTATTGAACGAGGATATGACGAAATAAATATAGAAACAGCAATGTTAGAGGTAGAACAAAAAGATAGGAAACAACTCTTAAAACCCAAAACTAAGTCCAATAGGAATAAGGGTCAAGAAATCTCCATTAAAGACACAGCTTTTATCACTAGTTTTAGCTCTGACCATAAGTTAATCAAGAAAATTTTGAATAAGCACTGGTACTTGGTTAAGAAAGATCCTTTACTCTGTGACCAAATTAGCGAAAAACCACAAATAATATATAAAAAAGCGAAATCTTTAAAAAACTTACTGTCCCCAAGTGAATTTTGCCAGAAGAAAGGGAATAAGAGGGATATTACTCTAACAGGCCAAAAACTAGAAGGTTTTTTCCCTTGCTTGAGCTGTAAGGCCTGTAAGTTTAGCAAGAAAACTAAGAGTGTACAAGCTAGCCACTCCAATTTTAAATTTAATATTAAAGAGATTCTAAGATGCACTGACAACAATATGGTGTACATAATCCAATGTCCATGCGAAAAACAATATATAGGTCAAACTAGTCGCCCATTAAGGGACAGGATAAGACAACACCTACTTAACATTGAATGGGGTTTTGAGGATCACTTGCTATCCAAACACTTTAAGGAATGTCATAATCAGAGTACTAAAGGGTTAAAATATTGGGGCCTAAAAAAAGTAAATTTACATAGAGGGGGTGATATAACTAATACCCTCCTCCTCACCGAAGCTGAATTGATCTTTAATTTTAATACCCTAACCCCAAATGGTCTAAATGCTGAATTGGATTTAAACCCATTTATTTGATGAATATAATCATTATTTTAGATAGATATATTTTTAGATAATCGGGAGGTTTTAGATATTTTAGATATTTTAGATGTTTTAACTAACGGAGATAATAAATTGTTTTAGATATTTTAGATATCACAATAATTTTATAGTTTGATTAATCAATTTTTATAACAGTGTGATGAAGCAATTTTAGATAATTTATAAACAATATGAATTGAATTATTTTTAAATTGAATTATTTTTAAATACATTTGAAAATAAACCACCCTATGACTCTTCTATAATGAATATATGATATAGAATTTTATGTATAGCATTTGTTGAAATATTTGCTAAATAGTGTAATAGTGCTGAAATCTAGTGCAATAAAGTATTTGTAGATAATTTATAACGAATCAGATTGAATTGATTTTAAGTACAATTTTAACAATATACTGCCCTATGATTCCTCTATAATGTAAATATGACATAGAATTTATCTTATAATATAATTACAAATCTACTATCTAGCTCAGACATCAATTAGTTCTTTCTTATTTGATTGTATGGAATTTTTTATTTATTGTATGAAACTTTTTGAATTTTTTAGTAATTATAACTTCTTCTATTTTATTGGATATTTTTAATAATAAATACTTAGTTTTTTAGAGTGCATTATACTCTTAAAATAAAATATGGCAGTAAGAGAATACATGCATTCAAAATACAACGAATGCAATTGTTTCAGAAACGATTATCCCTTTAAGAACCAGGAAACCTATCCCTTTAATGAGCGGAAATAAAAGATGGACCAGAGCCAACTTCCTGTCATCTTGATAAAGGCATCTATGGGATGCTGAAACGCGTAGAAGTGAAGGAAGGATTACAACTCTGCTCTTTGAATTAACTATTACAACATCGGAAGAAATTGAACTAGGAGCATATCACAAAGACAAGCTGCAGCTGTCAGGACTACAATTTACTTATTCAGCTTTCCACGATACCCAATAACTGCAGAGAATCGCTCAAAAGTGTCCAGGTAAGGCTTGAATTAAGAAGCCGCCTAAGAGAAATAGGAGACACAGACGAGGTAAGAGCGTTTTCTCTTTTAAAAGTTAAAGCGGTTAGAAAGTGAATAGTAGAAAAAGACTGTTTGGATACAAAGGAGAACACTTAATTTCTTGCAAAAATACTGAGAATTATTGTTACAATTGCCATAACTCTGCAAAGTTTCTAACCGGCATTGGAAATTCAAATAAGGGAGTTGTCCAAATACCAATAGCTGATTGGTTCTGTGATCTAAAACTGAATGTGAAAACCTAACGGCTAAAGTGACGCTACCCGGTGTGTATATACTCAACTGAAACTATTTAACAACACTAATATTAACATTGAGAATATAGTATCCTTAAGAAAATTCCAAAAGGAGAATTGCAAACTGTGAGCTAATCAGGACATTTATAAGAGTCCTCTTACTGCCTATAAAAGATCAGAGTTTGGAAATTAATATCACTCGATTTTATCATATAAATATAAAGTTGTGGCCACAACTATTGTTATTAGATAAATTATTTGTTTAGGATTATTTATTTGTTTAGGATTGATTTTTAATTTTTTAGGTGACACATATCATGCTTCAATAAATATTTTGTATATATAGAGGTTTGAAGTAAGAATTCATTATTTGGGAATTTTGATATATTTATATTTTTGTTTTAAATAAATTATAACTGAGTTTATATATGTTTAACTTATATGTGCTTTTATTTAACCTTCAGCCCTGAGTATAGTTGGGGCGCTACTCTACAAATGATCTTTTCCAATTTTAGTGATTTGAACGTTTTTTTGAGGGGATAACGTTTTAATTGAGTAAGCTAGGAAGGTAGTATATTAGTGAGATCCAGAGGAACGCAGTGTATTCAATTTGTCTATTAAACATATCCTCTCTCCTCTGTTCTGAACTCCTAATTTATTTTTTACACAAACATACAGATAACTATATAGATATTGACATAAATATATAAAAAATAGTTACCGAATTGTATAGCTAATAACTATCCCTAGTTATTTAATATGGATATTTTTAGTGTAAGACACAATATTTTAGAAAGCATGGATCTTCATCCTAGCGCTAATACAGACACTGAACCCATATTATCAGAGTTAATGGATAGTTTAGAAATGAATCTAATTAAAGAGATGAAATATAAAGCAGAATTAACTTTTATTCAAAAGTATATTAATGGAGAAATGGTCCCCAGGGGACTTAGATTAAAAAAGAATTGTACCTTCAATCTAGAACCAGATCATAACCTAGAATGGTGTGAGGTTTTACAAAAAGCCTCATTAGATTTAATGAAAATTATTATAAAAGCGAGAACACGCTCACTTACCAATACTAGTAAGCTAATTGAAGAACACAGAGGCAAACTAGTAAAAGAAACAGATAACCCTTTGTTTAAAGAAAAACAGAAACAGATTATAATTAATATTACAAATACAAAAAAAGAAATAATTGAGATAAAATGGAAAAAATTTACAAGAGATGAACAAGATTATCAGAAAAAAGACATAGTAGAAACAAATGTAGATACGGATATAGAACAGGATAACATTACAGTAGAAAATTCACTTATATCCAATAGAGAACAAACGATTATTAAATTATTCAGAAAAGAGAATAAGGTCAATAATCAGAATAAATTAAAAAAGAACCACATTCCTGAATGGAGGAATACAGACATTAATAACATGAGAAGAGAAAGAACAAATGAAGGATATCAGATAAGGAGAAATACTGAGGGTTATCAAAATAATAAAGGTCCATATTGGCAAAATAGGAGGAACCCAGGAACATGGGTAAATAATAATTATAATCAGTTTCCACATAAAGGGAGAGAATACACTAATAGAAATACATACAGAGAAAATACATATCAAAATAAGACACCAAGAAGAGACTACTCTCAAAATACACCTTATTACAGAAATCATACACAACAAGAATCTTACTACAATTCAGAATGGATAAATATGAACAGACAGAGAATGCCGAATCACTATAGAAATTTTGAAGAAAATAACTATAGACAATATGAGGGAAATAGACATTATGAAGAAAACAGACATTATGAAAATAGGAATTATTCAGATGGAGATAATATACCACTATACAACAGGTTTAAACCATTGGAAAACCAAAGAGATAATGAGAATGAGAATAGAGAGGCAGTTAATGAGCCAGATATCCATTTTTTAGGGGGGACCTCAACAGGAAGAGAAACCCCATGGGGACAAAGAAAAGAGAAACACGATTTAGATATAAAATCCCAAAAAGGAAAAAGAAGGCTAGAGAAAGAAGAGGGAGAGGGAGGAGAAAGACAAGGGAACAAGAGAGTAAGATAAAGGAAAAGAAACTAACACCTACTGGAATTTTTAATTTGAGCAATCTTGCACTTAATAAAGAACAAGAAAAGGTGTTACGTATGGGTCTATCCTTTGCTCCAACAAGAAGGCTGAATAAATTCGAAACTATGATAAATATCAACCAATATATAAGGAAATTGACATTAAAAAGGCATTATTTAAAAAATCCAATCGAATATACAGCCTTATCTGACTCACAATTTGGCACACAATACACCCATACTACACTAAGACCTAAATCTACCTATTACCCAACACAAGATAAGGGAAAATACCTCGAAATATTTGAGAAGTCCATTAAAGAAGATCTCCAAAAATGCACATTAAAAAAGAATAAGTACCCAAATATAACAAAGAAGGAAAATGACACAATAAGAGATTTGAAAAACAACCCAGATATTATATTGAAGCCAGCGGATAAGGGTGGAGGGTTAGTAATTTTAAATACAGAAGACTATGTGAAAGAGGCCTACAGACTACTTAATGATACAAGCACATATAAAAGATTGAAATCTAACCCGGTGAATAATCAAATGAGAAAATTAGAAATGATATTACAATTTGCAAAAAAAGAAAAAATACTTAATGATAAGGAATTTAGTTTTTTAAATAATTTATATCCAAAAACTCCAATTTTTTATTATTTGCCAAAAATTCACAAGTCACTTTCAAATCCACCAGGTAGGCCGATAGTATCGGGTATTAACTCACTAACCTCTAATATGTCAGCATATGTAGATAGTTTCCTGCAAAAATATGTAGTAACATTACCCTCCCATATTAAAGATTCGACACATTTCCTAAATTTATTAGGTGAAATAGTGTGGAAGGAGGAATATATCCTCGCAACTTGCGACGTAAACTCCTTGTACACAAACATAATTCATAGTTTAGGTTTAGGAGCAGTTAAACATTTTTTACATAATGATGAGGATATTCCAACAGTACAGGCGGATTTAATATTACAATGTATTGATTTTATCTTGAATAATAATTATTTTAATTTTAATGGGGAATTTTTTATCCAAACAAAAGGCACAGCAATGGGTACTAAATTCGCACCAAGTTATGCGAATATTTTTATGGGTCTTTTTGAACTGGAGAATATCTTGCAATCACATTGGAACAATAATTTAATCATGTTTAAAAGATACATAGATGACATTTTTATTATATGGAAAGGAGGCGAAGAACTTCTCGATTTATTTATACAAGATTTAAATAAAAACACATGGGGTTTAACTTTCACACATGAATTAAGTAATAATAAAATTAATTTTTTAGACATCCATATCTATATAGAACAAAACCAAATATTAACAAAAACTTTTTTCAAGGAAGTGGATGCTAATAACTATATCCACTTCCAAAGTTGTCATCTGGATTTATGGAAAATGAATATCCCTAAGGGCCAATTCCTGCGACTAAGGAAAAACTGCACAGATATAGCAATATACAAAGAACAAGCTAAAGTTTTGAAAGAAAAATTTATTGAACGAGGATATGACGAAATAAATATAGAAACAGCAATGTTAGAGGTAGAACAAAAAGATAGGAAACAACTCTTAAAACCCAAAACTAAGTCCAATAGGAATAAGGGTCAAGAAATCTCCATTAAAGACACAGCTTTTATCACTAGTTTTAGCTCTGACCATAAGTTAATCAAGAAAATTTTGAATAAGCACTGGTACTTGGTTAAGAAAGATCCTTTACTCTGTGACCAAATTAGCGAAAAACCACAAATAATATATAAAAAAGCGAAATCTTTAAAAAACTTACTGTCCCCAAGTGAATTTTGCCAGAAGAAAGGGAATAAGAGGGATATTACTCTAACAGGCCAAAAACTAGAAGGTTTTTTCCCTTGCTTGAGCTGTAAGGCCTGTAAGTTTAGCAAGAAAACTAAGAGTGTACAAGCTAGCCACTCCAATTTTAAATTTAATATTAAAGAGATTCTAAGATGCACTGACAACAATATGGTGTACATAATCCAATGTCCATGCGAAAAACAATATATAGGTCAAAATAGTCGCCCATTAAGGGACAGGATAAGACAACACCTACTTAACATTGAATGGGGTTTTGAGGATCACTTGCTATCCAAACACTTTAAGGAATGTCATAATCAGAGTACTAAAGGGTTAAAATATTGGGGCCTAAAAAAAGTAAATTTACATAGAGGGGGTGATATAACTAATACCCTCCTCCTCACCGAAGCTGAATTGATCTTTAATTTTAATACCCTAACCCCAAATGGTCTAAATGCTGAATTGGATTTAAACCCATTTATTTGATGAATATAATCATTATTTTAGATAGATATATTTTTAGATAATCGGGAGGTTTTAGATATTTTAGATATTTTAGATGTTTTAACTAACGGAGATAATAAATTGTTTTAGATATTTTAGATATCACAATAATTTTATAGTTTGATTAATCAATTTTTATAACAGTGTGATGAAGCAATTTTAGATAATTTATAAACAATATGAATTGAATTATTTTTAAATTGAATTATTTTTAAATACATTTGAAAATAAACCACCCTATGACTCTTCTATAATGAATATATGATATAGAATTTTATGTATAGCATTTGTTGAAATATTTGCTAAATAGTGTAATAGTGCTGAAATCTAGTGCAATAAAGTATTTGTAGATAATTTATAACGAATCAGATTGAATTGATTTTAAGTACAATTTTAACAATATACTGCCCTATGATTCCTCTATAATGTAAATATGACATAGAATTTATCTTATAATATAATTACAAATCTACTATCTAGCTCAGACATCAATTAGTTCTTTCTTATTTGATTGTATGGAATTTTTTATTTATTGTATGAAACTTTTTGAATTTTTTAGTAATTATAACTTCTTCTATTTTATTGGATATTTTTAATAATAAATACTTAGTTTTTTAGAGTGCATTATACTCTTAAAATAAAATATGGCAGTAAGAGAATACATGCATTCAAAATACAACGAATGCAATTGTTTCAGAAACGATTATCCCTTTAAGAACCAGGAAACCTATCCCTTTAATGAGCGGAAATAAAAGATGGACCAGAGCCAACTTCCTGTCATCTTGATAAAGGCATCTATGGGATGCTGAAACGCGTAGAAGTGAAGGAAGGATTACAACTCTGCTCTTTGAATTAACTATTACAACATCGGAAGAAATTGAACTAGGAGCATATCACAAAGACAAGCTGCAGCTGTCAGGACTACAATTTACTTATTCAGCTTTCCACGATACCCAATAACTGCAGAGAATCGCTCAAAAGTGTCCAGGTAAGGCTTGAATTAAGAAGCCGCCTAAGAGAAATAGGAGACACAGACGAGGTAAGAGCGTTTTCTCTTTTAAAAGTTAAAGCGGTTAGAAAGTGAATAGTAGAAAAAGACTGTTTGGATACAAAGGAGAACACTTAATTTCTTGCAAAAATACTGAGAATTATTGTTACAATTGCCATAACTCTGCAAAGTTTCTAACCGGCATTGGAAATTCAAATAAGGGAGTTGTCCAAATACCAATAGCTGATTGGTTCTGTGATCTAAAACTGAATGTGAAAACCTAACGGCTAAAGTGACGCTACCCGGTGTGTATATACTCAACTGAAACTATTTAACAACACTAATATTAACATTGAGAATATAGTATCCTTAAGAAAATTCCAAAAGGAGAATTGCAAACTGTGAGCTAATCAGGACATTTATAAGAGTCCTCTTACTGCCTATAAAAGATCAGAGTTTGGAAATTAATATCACTCGATTTTATCATATAAATATAAAGTTGTGGCCACAACTATTGTTATTAGATAAATTATTTGTTTAGGATTATTTATTTGTTTAGGATTGATTTTTAATTTTTTAGGTGACACATATCATGCTTCAATAAATATTTTGTATATACAGAGGTTTGAAGTAAGAATTCATTATTTGGGAATTTTGATATATTTATATTTTTGTTTTAAATAAATTATAACTGAGTTTATATATGTTTAACTTATATGTGCTTTTATTTAACCTTCAGCCCTGAGTATAGTTGGGGCGCTACTCTACAAATGATCTTTTCCAATTTTAGTGATTTGAACGTTTTTTTGAGGGGATAACGTTTTAATTGAGTAAGCTAGGAAGGTAGTATATTAGTGAGATCCAGAGGAACGCAGTGTATTCAATTTGTCTATTAAACAAATTAAGTCAAGTGGTGAGAGTGTAACCAAAGCGCCTAACCTGATGGAAGCTGGGTCTGATAATAGCGAACTACTTATAAACTTTAAACACTTGATTTATAGTGCATGAAATTTATGGTTTTACAGTTCATAAAAACAAAATTTATTTCTGGTTTTACAGTTCATGAAACATGGATCCATGTATCTATTAAACAATAATTAAAAGAATTACAAAAACATTATTAAAATGGTTTTAAAAAAAATGACCATATAAGCATAAAAGAGTGTTAGTGAAAAATAGTAGTACTTGTATCCTGTAGAGTGTGCCCAATAAAAATGGCTGAAAATAAAAATAAAAATAAAAATTGAATGTGTCCAGTAGAGTGTTAAATTGTGCCCTGCAACTTAATACCTTCAAAAAAGTGGATATGTGTTTTCAAAGTATAAAAATTAAAAATTCCAAAAATTTAATGGTGTCCAAAAATGTGTTTGTGAACCTTAACCAGGAGTACAATCCAAAATGCTTTGTGAAAAAACTGTGTGAAATCCTTTGAGATTTAGCCAGTGAATGTGTTGGTGAGATTAATGATAATCAATTCCCCAAAATAGTCTGTTAGAGATATTCAATTCTCTTGTAGAGTATGTTAGGAACTCCCTAATTGCTTCCTTCTGTAAAAGAAAGGTACAATAGTGTAGATCGTTTTAAATATATGTAGTGAATAAAATTAGGCTTCCCAGTGGTCAACACATTTCGGCCTCTCAAAGGCCTTTATCAAGAATTGATTATCAATAATACACTACACAAGCAGTTATAGCACTCTTATTATTCAAGCCTGTCACTCAGAATCCCAGAGTGACTACTAACTTGAGATTGGAAACTTAACGGACATCTCTGTTTAAATATCTCTCACCGACACATTCACTGGCTAAATCTAAAAGGATTTCACACAGTTTTTTCACAAAGCATTTTGGATTGTACACCTGAAGGTTAAAGTTCACAAACACATTTTTCTGGACACCATTGAATTTTTTTAATTTTGAATTTTTATCTTTTGAAGACACATATCCACTTTTTTCAAGGCATTAAGTTGCAGGACACAATTTAACACTCCACTAGACGCATTAAATTTTTATTTTCATCCATTTTTATTGGACACACTCTAAAGGATACAAGTACTACTATTTTTCACGAACACTCTTTTATGCTTATATGGTCATTGTTTATAAAATCATTTTAATTAATGTTTTTGAAATTCTTTTAATTATTGTTTAATAGATACATGGATCCATGTTTCATGAACTGTAAAAGCAGAAATACATTTTGTTTTTATGAACTGTAAAACCATAAATTTCATGCACTATAAATCAAGTGTTTAAAGTTTATAAGTAGTTGGCTATTATCAGACCCAGCCTCCATCAGGTTAGGCGCTTTGGTTACACTCTCACCAATTGTCGATAGACTCCAATGTTCCCTCACTGATTTTGACAATATGTCCACTGCAGGGGTATATGTGGTGACAAATTCCATCCGTTCCTTTGTAATTTCCTTCCGTTGATCTGTCAACAATTCAGTTCTAGTATATTCGTTAGCTGCCTTCTGCACCCTTTTGATGGTATCAAAAGTATATCCTCTCTGTGAGGAGTTTTTCTATTTTGTAGGTTTTTTTACTTTGTAGATTGTTCTACTCTGTATATTTTTCTATTCTGTATATTTTGCTATTCTCTAGTCTGTATGTTTATATGTTACTCTATACCCTGTAATCTGATTGATACATAGTTTAGCCCCATTGCTTTAAGGTTGTCTCTTTTGTATATATATTTTTCCATGGTTCCTTGGAGAATGTAATTTGCCAGTTTATATATATGTGCCCTCCCCGTAGTCTTTGATAAACTTTGCACTTTTGATCACAGTGACTATATAACAGAGCTGGTATATTTTATCACTATACTGTCTGATGCAGAGTGAAGACTATGGATCAGCTGATTAAGGGTGTATGCGGTCTGACATCTGATCGCATGGTGTTCCTGATGATTGGCCTATTCAGGGGTAGTCTATGACATCACTGGACACACCCCTTGGTGCGATGAGATGTGTACAGTGTACACACTGAATGTGTAAAAGGTGGCTAGAACAAAGGTCTGGTGATGGTGTTATATTCACCTGTTGGCCCCTGTTATGATACCATAGTGATGCACACATAATTGAGTCTCTGCTATACCGGGGGGGGGGTGTATCCTAGATCGTGGTGAGGCCTCTTGATTGGCTTTCATGCAAAACACATGGTATGATGATATGATACAAGCCCTCTTCCTCACTCAGCTTTGGGTACACTCCACCATGCTGTAAATGTTTGGTAATGGTGGTGTTTGAAGTGTATTTTACACGACCCTACAGATTCGATTTTTCATTTATGCAGTGAGTTCTTGTAATTATATAGCTGGGTACATTATGATTGCTCTAGGGAATAGCAAGCATTAGTCTCCAGGTTTTAATTTTTAATGTTAGTATTTGATAGTTTAGAATATTTTGTCACTAGAGATATGCACTATATGCACTTTTTGATATATATAATATGACTAAATGTTATGCACTAATGATATATGGCACATATCCTGACATGTCTGTATTTGCATTCACATGATGCTTTGTATATATTATCCCCTATATGTAATAAGTATAAATTATGATACCTTTATGATTGGTTGTAGAGGAGGTGGGAGGAGCCTGTTTGAATATATAAGTACTGTTTTGTTCACTTTATGGTTGTCTGAGGAAGAGGCGAATGCTCCGAAACGTCACACAATAAAGCTGCTGTGGTTTAAATCCAGAGAGTGCAAATGTTGGATTGTGTGTATATATACAGCTATACAGGTGTGTGTCTCTCTATATATATGTGTGTAAACTATTGCACAATAAGGAAATCCCTGTTTTTTATCCTTTAATAGTGTTGTTTCAGGGGCGTGCCCCTTCTTTAGACTTAATACTATTATTAAGTCTGAAGAAGAGGCACCACTCGGAAACATCACTGTTAAAGGATAAAAAGCACGGAGTGCCTTATTGTGCAGTGGTTTATATTTAAATGTTGAAGTGCACCCTGGAAGTTGAACTAAACTTGGCATATAGGAGTGCTTAGTCCAGATTGGGATTATATATATATATATATACACAGGTGAAACTCGAAAAATTAGAATATTGTGCAAAAGTTCATTTATTTCACTAATGCAACTTAAAAGGTAAAACTAATATATGATACAGACTCATTACATGCAAAGCAAGATAGTTTAAGCCGTGATTTGTCATAATTGTGATGATTATGACTTACAGCTCATGAAAACCCCAAATCCACAATCTCAGAAAATTAGAATATTGCATGCAATCAATAAAACAAGGATTGCACATACCTGTAGAACAATATCGGACCTCTGAAAAGTATAAGCATGCATACTGTATGTAGTCAGTACTTGGTTTGGGCCCCTTTTGCAGCAATTACTGCCTCAATGCGGCGTGGCATGGAAGCTATCAGCCTGTGGCACTGCTGAGGTGTTATGGAAGACCAGGATGCTTCAATAGCGGCCTTCAGCTCTTCTGCATTGTTCGGTCTCATGTCTTTCATCTTTCTCTTGGCAATGCCCCATAGATTCTCTATGGGGTTCAGGTCAGGCGAGTTTGCTGGCCAATCAAGCACAGTAATCCCATGGTCCATTGAACCAGGTTTTGATGCTTTTGCCAGTGTGGGCAGGTGCCATATCCTGCTGGAAAATGAAGTCAGCATCCCCATAGAGCTCGTCTGCGGAAGGAAGCATGAAGTGCTCCAAAATCTCCTGGTAGACGGCTGCGTTGACCCTGGACTAAATTAAGCACAGTGGACCAACACCAGCAGATGACATGGCTCCCCAAATCAACACAGACTGTGGAAACTTTACACTGGACTTCAAGCATCTTGCAGTGTGTGCCTCTCCATTCTTCCTCCATACTCTGGGTCCTTGGTTTCCAAATGAGATGCAAAATTTGTTCTCATTAGAAAAGAGGACTTTGGACCACTGAGCAACAGACCAGGTCTGTTTTTCTTTAGCCATGGTAAGACGCTTCTGACATTGTTTGTTGTTCAGGAGTGGCTTGACAAGAGGAATACGACATTTGAAGCCCATGTCCAGGATCCGTCTGTTTGTGGTGGCTCTTGTGAAAGTCCCTAACACTTTTGAATGGCCTTTTTCTTGACAATCCTCTCCAGGCTGTGGTCATCCCTGCTGCTTGTGCACCTTTTTCTTCCACACTTTTCCCTTCCACATAACTTTCTATTAATGTGCTTTGATACAGCACTTTGGGAACATCCAACTTCTTTTGCAATTACCTTTTGAGGCTTTCCCTCCTTATGTAGGGTATCAATGATGGTTTTCTGCACAACTGTCAGGTCAGCATTCTTTACCATGATTGGGATTCCTACTGAACCAGACTCAGAGACCAATTAAAGGCTCAGGAACCCTTTGCAGGTGTTATGGCTTAATTAGCTGATTAGAGTGGGATACTTTGAGCCTAGAATATTGCACCTTTTCACAATATTCTAATTTTCTGAGATTGTGGATTTGGGGTTTTCATGAACTGTAAGCCATAATCATCACAATTATGACAAATCATGGCTTGAACTATCTTGCTTTGCATGTAATGAGTATATCTCATATATTAGTTTTATCTTTTAAGCTGCATTAGTGAAATAAATGAACTTTTGCACAATATTCTAATTTTTCGAGTTTCACCTGTATATATATATATATATATATATATATATATATATATACAAAGTATTGCCAAAGGACAAGCACTTGTCGTTTTTTAGCACTAAACTATTTAATGGTGAACGTTTTCATGGTCTCCCCTGTCCTCAGACCACAATAGAATGTTCTATTGTGGTCAGAGGACAGGGGAGACCTTGAAAACGTTCACTATTAAATGGTTTATTGCTAAAAACGGCAAGTGCTTGTCCCTTGGCAATACTTTGTATATAATTTGTTTGACTGGCACCCCGGCTGCTGTTTTGAGAAGAGGTGTGTGCTGGAACCCATACTGGACTTTATATATATATATATATATATATATATATACACATATTAACACACAGATATATATGTATATAAGCACACACAGAGAATAGCACACTCACAGGAACGAACAACTGTCTCAATACCATTGTTAGACTGTTCTTTGGCGATTTATCACCTGGGTGTAGCTTCTTTTTGCCCAGTAATGCTTGTCACAGAGAAGAACTTTCCTGTAGTATATCAGTCTGATCCCGCCTATTACGGTCAGTCCAGCGCCGAAATACTAGGCAATTCCTCTCTGAACAAGGAAAACAGCAACCCCAGACGATCGTTTTGGCCTTCATTAGGCCTCATCAGTGAGGTGTAGCCATATTCCTCTAAGCACACTGGGCAAGGAGTCCACATCTGGATTCCCCTTTTTCCCATAGGGAGACTAAATACACACAGAGAGAAGCACACTCACAGGAATGAAAACTGGCTCAATACCATTGTTAGCCTGTTCTTTGGTGATGTACCACCTGGATCCAGCTTCTTTTAGCCCAGTAATGCTTTTCACAGAGAAGAACTTTCCTGTAGTATATCAGTCTGATCCTGCCTATTACGGTCAGTCCAGCACCGAAATACGAGGCAATTCCTCTCTGAACAAGGAACACAGCAACCCCAGATGATCGTTTTGACCTTCATTGGGCCTCGTCAGTGAGGTGTAGCCATATTCCTCTAAGCACACTGGGCAAGGAGTCCACGTCTGGATTCCCCTTTTTTCTATGGGTTCCCATAGACCACAATGTAAAGGCACTTTAACACCCCACTCGCACCAACTTTAAAGCCTCAAAACTGCCTAGTGTAGTTATTTTTCATTTTAATAAAATGCTAGATTTTTTTTAATATAAAACTATAATGCCCTCTATTTTTAGGGGATTTAGGGCACTTTTAGAAAATTAGATCTCTGGTTATTTTTACGAGCATGAGATAATTTAGTGTTCCACTTGTAATCTGGCCCTAAATATTTATATCCCTTTATATTGCATCTTGGACACTCAAGATAATTTTTACAATATTGTAGTTTAGGAAAATATTGTAAAAAAAATAAAAAAAATATATATTTTTTTTACCATACCTGACCTAGACTATATAGCAGTTGCAAGCTTTGCTAACTGGAAGCAGAAACACATTTTTCATTAAAGGGACAGTATACACCAATTTTCATTAAACTGCATGTAATGGACACTACTATAAATAATAATATGCACAGATACTGATATAAAAATCTAGTATAAAACCGTTTAAAAACTCACTTAGAAGCTCCCAGTTTAGCTCTGTTTAAAAGGTTACTGGAACACCCACTGCAAGTGGGAAATATCAGACACTCCCACCTCCCCTTCATTTGTATATGAACAGACCCTTTACACAAACAGAAGCAAGCTGGAGTAGGTATTCGTCGGTATTCTCCTAAAACTTTTGGGCTTGGTTAGGAGTCTGAAAATCAGAGCAATGTTATTTAAAAATAAGCAAAGCTATCCATTTTAAAAAAAACAAAAACTTTATGGGCTATATAAATAGATCATCTACAAAACATTTATGCAAAGAAAAACAAGTGTATAATGTCCCTTTAAAAGGGATAGTATAAACCAATTTTCATTTAACTACATGTAATAGACACTGCTATAACGATTAATATGCACAGATACTGATCTAAAAATCCAGTATAAAACTGTTTAAAAACTTACTTAGAA
Source organism: Bombina bombina (assembly GCF_027579735.1). Lineage (NCBI taxonomy): Eukaryota > Metazoa > Chordata > Amphibia > Anura > Bombinatoridae > Bombina > Bombina bombina. The sequence goes on along the minus strand of NC_069502.1, from coordinate 646,037,354 downwards.
GCTCCAATTTTAGCTCTGTTCAAAAAGTTAGCTGTAAAACCTACTAAAAGTGTGTGTACAGCAAATAAAACAGACACTTCCCCCTCCCCCTTTCTCTGCATATGAAAAGACTCTTTACACAAACAGGAGCAAGCTGGAGTAGGTATACGTCAGTATACTTTAAAACTTTGGGGCTTGGTTAGGAGTCTGAAAATCAGGGCAATGTTATTTAAAAATAAGCAAAACAATACATTTATTTTTTTTTAAAAACCTGTATAGGCTGTATAAATGGATCATCTACAAAACATTTATGCAAAGAAAAATCTAGTGTAAATTGTCCCTTCAATGTCTATGTAAAGTTACCTGATATAAAAGTAAATAACTTTGTTATGCTTTGTTCTGTGTATATGATAAAACATTCTACTTATTGGCTCCAAAATATTTGTCAGAATAATTCATGTGATCATGGAATGAGCACACACACTACTACTAAAAATGCAATTAAGGCTAGATTACAAATAGAGGGCTAATTTACTGCGTGCCTATAAATAGAAAAAATTGCATTTACGGACACGTGATAAATAATCAGCCATTACAAGTGGCTGGTTATTGCTACAGAGATCAAAATGTGCCCCAATTTCCTCCAAAATACAGTGTAGTGTAGTTTTTAATAATTGAAAAAAATAATTAAAAATAATAAATTTTAAATAACTGCTAGAAGCAGTTATGTGGAATTGAAATGGGCGGGTCTGGGTGTTTGGAAAAAAACGGCACGGAAAAGTGCCTTTACAACTGTGTGTTCCCTGTAGATATACTGTATATTTATATGCTTATTTACATATATATGTATGTGTAAATATGTGTATATACTTATATAAACACATACATATATATTTCAATTTGCTGCCCATCACTGTGCAACTTACCCCCTTCCCTGCACTAGGTTCTCTGCCGTGACTGACGGCATGAGAGGCACAAAAATAGGTATTGCAAAAAATAAAATGATGTCAAGTGGCAACATGCACAGCAGGAAAGAGTTGCCTCATGTACAAATGATCTGCACAACATTTTAAATCAAGTGAGTCAAGTAGGTGCAGGGCCGCCATCAGGGGGTGACAGGGGTGACTCCTGTCAGGGGCCCAATGGGCCAGGAACTTAACTTAAAAAAAATATTTAAAAAAAAAAAAAAAAAATTTGGCAGCCAACAGTGAGTACTACAGCAGAGTGCTAATTGAGTATGGGAAATGTTATTACAAGGAGTAAAGTATTAGCATTTGAGAGGATTTCTGAGTGTGCACTAAACCACTATGCACAGTGTGAGACAGACTTGGCACTTTGTTTGTACAATGTGTTCCTGGGTGTTGACAGTTAAATGTAAAGAACACAATTACACAGAGGCATTTGCCCTTATTGCCCCAGATGCCCATGTATATATCTCTTCATATTTGACATTTTGGTGCCTACTAAGCTTTTGTCTATTGTGAAGAAATATATGTTATTTAAATATATCCCAGAGATTACACTTATTTTACTGAAGCAGGCACTATGGTAAAGGGACTGAAAGTGCTGGATTAAACTTAATGCATCACTTTCATATCCCTACAACATTATTGCGGCTTAAGTGCACAGATGTATAGCATTTATTTTGGATGTTTGATTATACTGTGCCTAGAAACAAGATGTATCTTCTCTGCACCTTGTTATTTTGTCTGTCTGGGTGATCAGAAATAACATTTTCAAAATATCTTTTATAAAAGCCTGGAGTCTCCCGTTTTCTAAAGTAGGTTCAGCTGTACATGTGTGTATAAACAGCAGCATAGAACACATCTGTTCTGTAACATACAGTACATACTTACTGATTATTTTTCTAAAATTAAAGATTTTTTTTTTTTTTACTTTTTTCCTGCATGTATCCAAAGTATATTTCATATTAGTAACAGTATAAATTTAACTTGGAGATGGACACTTAAAATGATAGTAAAATGAAGCCACCAATATTAGGTATCATATTATTTAATCATAAAAGCAGACTATTTTACTATAGAGGTGCAATAATCTTACATTTTTAATAATTGCAACAACATAAATCCTAATTTAACTGTCCATCCTCTTTCCATTGTTTAACTTCCACTTCTGTTAAATTTAGAGGTTTATCGAGGCAGCCTCTTCATTAAGACATTGCACTATAAAATTAGTTTATCCATAATGTGTTTCCTTTGACATGTCACACAAGCTGCAGATTTGTTTTCTTTGGTTTTATTTTTGTTTATTGAAATAGCAATTATTTTTTAATTTCTTGCAGAAAGGACAGACATCCTTATCTATTTCTCTACACAGACATGTCTCTGTATCTTTACTCTTTTTCTACACACAAAATATGATACTTAGAGCAATTGAACATCAATATGTTTAGTATTTGTCACTACAAAAGTATTCATATTTTTAGTTTAGTGGATTTAACATGCAAAATTAGCTTTTTCCAAATGACAAAATAAACATAAATGAGATATTTATAAAAAGTTTATTACACTCCAGCAGATAAAGTGGATCATTGCAAACATATTAAAGGGGAGCAAGTTTTACAGTGTAATGTCCCTTTAATGAATAGGCTAAATTAATAGGTGCTTGTGAGGCTGCTTAGCAGTCTTTCTGTAAAGACAAGATCATGTTCCAAATTTATTGAGCATTACCTCAATCAAATTTTCCTGAGTTTCATTAGTGGGCGCTCCTGACACAAACATCTATATTTGCATAATGATGCCAAATACATGATATGTTGCACATGATATAATCACTGCTTGCTACCAAAAACTAAAAATTGGCTAGATTACGAGTTTTGCGTTACGGTTTTAAAGCTGAAAAAATGGCAATTTCAGCATAAAAACAGTAACGCAGCCATTACGAGTCTTGTCGGTATATCTATACCGCAAGCATTTTAGCCTCTAACGCAACGTCAATCCTGCACATTAAAAAAAAGACGTTTTTAAAATGCTTGCGTTACAGCCTATTCCGACATGATCCATACCGCCATTTGAGAGCAGTAGTTATGAGTTTTGCGCCACAGAAATGTTTTACAAAACTCATAACTAAACTGTTACAAAGTAAACTAAAACCCATAAACTACCTATTAACCCCTAAACCACCACCCTCCTGCATCGCAAACACTATATTAAACTTATTAACCCCTAATCTGCCGCCACCCACATCACCACCACTATAATAAAGTTATTAACCCCTATTCCGACGCTCCCTGACACTGCCGCCACTAACTAAACATATTAACCCCTATACCGCCAGTCCCCCCCATTGCCACTACTGAATAAACCTATTAACCCTTAAACCATCAGCCCTCCACATCGCCACTAATAAATTAAACTATTAACCCCTAAACCTATCACCCCCTAATTTTAAATTAAAATTACAATATCCCGATCTTAAAATAAATAAAAACTTACCTCTGAATAAAAAAAAAAAATAAGCTTAAACTAACAATTAACCTAACATAGCTATTAAACTAAACTATTATACTAAAATTAGAATAACTACCAATTAAAAAAACTAAATTACACAGTAAAAAAAAACTAACGCTACTAAAACTTATTTGTCTAATAATAAAAAAATAAAAACAATTACACCTAATCTAATAGCCTTATAAAAATAAAAAAGTCCCCCAAAATAAAAACACTCCCTAGCCTACAATAAACTACCAATAGCCCTTAAAAGGGCATTTTGTAGGGCATTGCCCTAAAGAAATCAGCTCTTTTACCTTAAAAAATACAAAGACCGACAACAGTAAAACCCACCACCCAACCAACCCCAAAATAAAAAACTTATCTCTAACAAAAACCTAAGCTACCCATTGCTCTGAAAAGGGCATTTATATTCATTAGCTTAAATACATTTTTTATTGCCTTTCAACACGTTATTAAGTATCTAAGGAGTATGCATTCGAAGTTAAAAAGAGAGAGCAGAGACACCACTGAGGTGTTTTGCCGTCGTGGCTTTTTCAAAGGGCCGTATCTGGCAAACATTTCACTATCTCAAGATGGATGGGAAATAGTCCTATTTTTCTGTGTACTTCACAAAAAAAGGAAAATTATAATAATTACATGTTCAAAATAGACTTACAAAAGCGTATATCCTATTATATAAAAGGCCAAGTGTGTTTGCCCGAAGCTGTCATGCGCAGTAGAGACAGCACAAGGACAAACACACCTGGCCTTTGAGTCCTACTTCCTAGCTGATCCATCATCTGCGGCAGAAGTGGGCGTGGCCGGGCAGGGGCGGAGGCGTGACCGACGTGAAGGGGGCATGGCTGGGTGTGAGTGGTCATGAAAGGGGCGTGGCCGGGCATGAATGGGGCATGGCTGGGTGCGGTCGCAAGATAGAGAGGGGAGAGAGACAGAGAGGAGGAGAGAGAGAGGAGAGGAGGGGAGAGAGAGAGGAGAGGGGGGAGAGAGAGAGAGGAGAGGGGGAGAGAGAGAGGGGGAGAGAGAGAGAGGAGGGGAGAGAGAGAGGAGGAGAGAGAGAGGAGAGGGGGGTGAGAGTGCAAAAGAGATGGGGGAGAGAGATAGCAAAAGAGAGGGGGGGCAGAGAGCAAAAGAGAGGGGGGGAGCCCAAAGAGAGGGGGAGAGAGCGCAAAAGAGAGGGGGAGAGAGAGAGCGCAAAAGAGAGGTGGGAGAGAGAGAGAGCAAAAGAGGGTAGAGAGAGAGAGCACAAAAGAGAAGGGGGGAGAGAGCGCAAAAGAGAGTGGGAGAGAGAGAAAAAGAGGGGGAAAGAGAGCACAAAAGAGAGAGGGGGGAGAGAGAGGAGGGGAGAGAGAGAGAGGAGAAGAGGGGAGAGAGGAGGGGGAGAGAGAGAGGAGGGGGGGAGAGAGAGAGGAGGGGGAGAGAGAGAGAGAGAGAGAGAGAGAGGAGGGGGGGAGAGAGAGAGGAGGGGGGGAGAGAGAGGAGGGGGGGAGAGAGAGAGAGGAGGGGAGAGAGAGAGAGGAGGGGGGAGAGAGAGAGGAGGGGGGAGAGAGAGAGGAGGGGGGAAGAAATAGAGAAGGGGGGGGAGAGAGAGAGAGGAGGGGGGAAAGAGAGAGAGAGGAGGGGGGAGAGAGAGGAGGGAGGATAGAGAGAGAGGGGAGGGAGGGAGAGAGAGAGGAGGGGGAAGAGAGAGAGGGTAGGGAGAGAGAGAGGGGGGAAGAGAGAGCTCAAAATAGAGGGGGAGAGAGAGCGCAAAAGAGATGGGGAGAGAGAGAGGGGGGAGAGATAGAGATCAAAAGAGAGAGGGAGAGAGAGCGCAAAAGAGATGGGGGAGAGAGCTCAAAAGAGAAGGGGAGAGAGAGCGCAAAAGAGATGGGGGAGAGAGAGCAAAAGAGGGGGAGAGAGTGCGAAGAGAGGGGGAGAGAGCGCAAAAGAGATGGGGAGAGAGAGAGCGCAAAAGAGAGGGAGAGAGAGAGCACAAAAGAGAGGGGGAGAGAGAGAGCACAAAAGAGAGGGGGGAGAGAGAACAAAAGAGAGGGGGGAGAGAGCGCAAAAGAGAGGGGGGAAAGAGAGTGCAAAAGAGAGGGGGAGAGAGCGCAAAAGAGAGGGGGAGAGAGAGAGCACAAAGGAGAGGGGGAGAGAGAGTGCAAAAGAGAGGGGGAGATAGAGATAGAGCAAAAGAGGGGGAAAGAGAGAGAGAGCACAAAAGAGAGGGGGGAGAGAGAGAGGGGAGAGAAAGAGAGTGGGAGAGAGAGAGAGAGGGGAGGGGAGAGAGAGAGGAGAGGGGGGAGAGAGAGAGGGGGAGAGAGCTCAAAAGAGAGGGGGAGAGAGAGAGAGAGAGAGAGAGAGGAGGGGAGAGAGAGAGAGGAGAGGGGGGAAAGAGAGGGGGGAGAGAGCGCAAAAGAGATGGGGGAGAGAGAGCGCAAAAGAGATGGGGGAGAGAGAGCGCAAAAGAGATGGGGGAGAGAGAGAGCGCAAAAGAGAGGGAGAGAGAGAGAGCAAAAGAGAGGGGCAGAGAGAGCGCAAAAGAGGGGGGGGAGAGCACAAAAGAGAGGGGGAGAGAGAGAGCGCAAAAGAGAGGGGGAAGAGAGAGCGCAAAAGAGAAGGGGGGAGAGAGAGAGCGCTAAAGAGAGGGGGGAGAGAGAGAGCGCTAAAGAGAGGGGGGAGAGAGAGAGCTCAAAAGAGAGGGGGGAGAGAGCTCAAAAGAGAGGGGGAGAGAGAGAGCAAAAGAGAGGGGGGAGAGAGAGAAAGCAAAAGAGAGGGGGAGGGAGAGAGCGCAAGTGGTGGGACCGCTGTACTGCAAAAAATGGCCCATGTGAACGGGCTTTAGGACTAGTATTTATATAATTGACCAAAAAAAATTTCATTATATTCCTTGGCCAGTAAAGCTATTTCATCAGACATGCGCTGTGTGATTTTGGACAGTTTTGTTCTTCTTTCTCAAGAGGACTACATTAGCCTTTAAGATTAAAATCTAGGTCCAAATAACAGTAATCAGCAGAAAGAAAGAAACATGTCTTAACTACAACAGTTCATTGCTAATTTAAAGGGTTTACTAATGTTGACTTTGTGACTACTTTGTGACATTGTGGAAATTTTAAGTGTGTATTTGAATAATTTTTTAATACTGAAAAATATTTTCATTTAATCTGTAAATCTCTTAAAGGGACAGTCTACACCAGAATTTGTATTGTTTTAAAAGATAGATAATCCCTTTATTACCCATTCCCCAGTTTTGCATAACCAACGCAGTTATATTAATATACCTTTAACCTCTGTGATTATCTTGTATCTAAGCCTCTGCAAACTGCCCCTTTATTTCAGTTCTTTTGACAGACTTGCAGTTTAGCCAATCAGTGCCTGCTCCCAGATAACTTCACGTGCACAAGCACAGTGTTATCTATATGAAACACATGAACTAACACCCTCTAGTGGTGAAAAACTGTTCAAATGCATTCTGAAAAGAGGTGGCCTTCAAGGTCTAAGAAATTAGCATATGAACGTCCTAGGTTATGCTTTCAACTAAGAATTCCAAAAGAACAAAGAAAAATTGGTGATAAAAGTAAATTGGAAAATTGTTTAAAATTACATGCCCTATCTGAATCATGAAAGTTTATTTTGGCCTAGACTTTCCCTTTAAGATCCTGTTAGCGATTTAAAGAATTTACATTTGTTCAATGTGTGACATTTTCTTTAGTTAGAACACAACTGACGAGAAATATAGGTAGATTAATTTCCATTTATTCCTTTAACAAAAAAACAAAATTTATGCTTACCTGATAAATTCCTTTCTCCTGTAGTGTGGTCAGTCCACGGGTCATCATTACTTCTGGGATATTAACTCCTCCCCAACAGGAAGTGCAAGAGGATCACCCAGCAGAGCTGCTATATAGCTCCTCCCCTCTACGTCACACCCAGTCATTCGACCGAGAACCAACGAGAAAGGAGAAGCGAAAGGGTGCAGTGGTGACTGGAGTATAATTTAAAAATTTAGACCTGCCATAAAAACAGGGCGGGCCGTGGACTGACCACACTACAGGAGAAAGGAATTTATCAGGTAAGCATAAATTTTGTTTTCTCCTGTTAAGTGTGGTCAGTCCACGGGTCATCATTACTTCTGGGATACCAATACCAAAGCTAAAGTACACGGATGACGGGAGGGACAGGCAGGCTCTTTATACGGAAGGAACCACTGCCTGAAGAACCTTTCTCCCAAAAACTGCCTTCGAAGAAGCAAAAGTGTCAAATTTGTAAAATTTGGAAAAGTATGAAGAGAAGACCAAGTTGCAGCCTTGCAAATCTGTTCAACAGAAGCCTCATTCTTAAAGGCCCAAGTGGAAGCCACAGCTCTAGTAGAATGAGCTGTAATTCTTTCAGGAGGCTGCTGTCCAGCAGTCTCATAGGCTAAACGTATTATGCTACGCAGCCAAAAGGATAGAGAGGTAGCAGATGTTTTTTGACCTCTCCTCTGTCCAGAATAAACGACAAACAGGGAAGAAGTTTGGCGAAAATCTTTAGTTGCCTGTAAATAAAATTTCAGGGCACGGACTACATCTAGATTGTGTAGGAGACGTTCCTTCTTCGAAGAAGGATTAGGACACAAAGATGGAACAACAATCTCTTGATTGATATTCCTGTTATTGACCACCTTAGATAAGAACCCAGGTTTAGTACGCAGAACTACCTTGTCTGAATGAAAAATCAGATAAGGAGAATCACAATGTAAGGCAGATAACTCAGAGACTCTTCGAGCCGAGGAAATAGCCATTAAAAACAGAACTTTCCAAGATAACAATTTGATATCAATGGAATGAAGGGGTTCAAACGGAACACCCTGTAAAACATTAAGAACTAAGTTCAAACTCCATGGTGGAGCAACAGTTTTAAACACAGGCTTAATCCTGGCCAAAGCCTGACAAAAAGCCTGAACGTCTGGAACCTCTGACAGACGTTTGTGTAAAAGAATGGACAGAGCTGAAATCTGTCCCTTTAAGGAACTAGCGGATAAACCCTTTTCTAAACCTTCTTGTAGAAAAGACAATATCCTAGGAATCCTAACCTTACTCCATGAGTAACCTTTGGATTCGCACCAATATAAGTATTTACGCCATATTTTATGGTAAATCTTTCTGGTAACAGGCTTCCTAGCCTGTATTAAGGTATCAATAACTGACTTAGAAAAACCACGTTTTGATAAAATCAAGCGTTCAATTTCCAAGCAGTCAGCTTCAGAGAAATTAGATTTTGGTGTTTGAAGGGACCCTGGATCAGAAGGTCCTGTCTCAGAGGCAGAGACCAAGGTGGACAGGATGACATGTCCACTAGATCTGCATACCAAGTCCTGCGTGGCCACGCAGGCGCTATTAGAATCACCGATGCTCTCTCCTGTTTGATTCTGGCAATCAATCGAGGAAGCATCGGGAAGGGCGGAAACACATAAGCCATCCCGAAGGTCCAAGGTGCTGTCAAGGCATCTATCAGGACCGCTCCCGGATCCCTGGACCTGGACCCGTAACAAGGAAGCTTGGCGTTCTGGCGAGACGCCATGAGATCTATCTCTGGTTTGCCCCAACGTCGAAGTATTTGGGCAAAGACCTCCGGATGAAGTTCCCACTCCCCCGGATGAAAAGTCTGACGACTTAGGAAATCCGCCTCCCAGTTCTCCACTCCCGGGATGTGGATTGCTGACAGGTGGCAAGAGTGAGACTCTGCCCAGTGAATTATCTTTGATACTTCCATCATCGCTAGGGAGCTTCTTGTCCCTCCTTGATGGTTGATGTAAGCTACAGTCGTGATGTTGTCCGACTGAAACCTGATGAACCCCCGAGTTGTTAACTGGGGCCAAGCCAGAAGGGCATTGAGAACTGCTCTCAATTCCAGAATGTTTATTGGCAGGAGACTCTCCTCCTGAGTCCATGATCCCTGAGCCTTCAGAGAATTCCAGACAGCGCCCCAACCTAGTAGGCTGGTGTCTGTTGTTACGATTGTCCAATCTGGCCTGCTGAATGGCATCCCCCTGGACAGATGTGGCCGAGAAAGCCACCATAGAAGAGAATTTCTGGTCTCTTGATCCAGATTCAGAGTAGGGGACAAATCTGAGTAATCCCCATTCCACTGACTTAGCATGCACAATTGCAGCGGTCTGAGATGTAGGCGTGCAAAGGGTACTATGTCCATTGCCGCTACCATTAAGCCGATCACCTCCATGCATTGAGCCACTGACGGGTGTTGAATGGAATGAAGGACACGGCATGCATTTTGAAGCTTTGTTAACCTGTCTTCTGTCAGGTAGATCTTCATTTCTACAGAATCTATAAGAGTCCCTAAGAAGGGAACTCTTGTGAGTGGAAAGAGAGAACTCTTCTTTTCGTTCACCTTCCATCCATGCGACCTTAGAAATGCCAGTGCTAACTCTGTATGAGACTTGGCAGTTTGAAAGCTTGAAGCTTGTATCAGAATGTCGTCTAGGTACGGAGCTACCGAAATTCCTCGCGGTCTTAGTACCGCCAGAAGAGCACCCAGAACCTTTGTGAAGATTCTTGGAGCCGTAGCTCCGAATGGAAGAGCTACAAACTGGTAATGCCTGTCTAGGAAGGCAAACCTTAGATACAGGAAATGATCTTTGTGAATCGGTATGTGAAGGTAAGCATCCTTTAAATCCACTGTGGTCATGTACTGACCCTTTTGGATCATGGGTAGGATCGTCCGAATAGTTTCCATTTTGAACGATGGAACTCTTAGGAATTTGTTTAGGATCTTTAAATCCAAGATTGGCCTGAAGGTTCCCTCTTTTTTGGGAACCACAAACAGATTTGAGTAAAACCCCTGTCCATGTTCCGACCGCGGAACCGGATGGATCACTCCCATTAGTAAAAGATCTTGTACACAGCGTAGAAACGCCTCTTTCTTTATTTGGTTTGTTGACAACCTTGACAGATGAAATCTCCCTTTTGGGGGAGAGGATTTGAAGTCCAGAAGATATCCCTGAGATATGATCTCTAACGCCCAGGGATCCTGGACATCTCTTGCCCAAGCCTGGGCGAAGAGCGAAAGTCTGCCCCCCACTAGATCCGTTCCCGGATCGGGGGCCCTCGATTCATGCTGTCTTAGGGGCAGCAGCAGGTTTTCTGGCCTGCTTGCCCTTGTTCCAGGACTGGTTAGGTCTCCAGCCTTGTCTGTAGCGAGCAACAGCTCCTTCCTGTTTTGGAGCAGAGGAAGTTGATGCTGCTCCTGTCTTGAAATTACGAAAGGAACGAAAATTAGACTGTCTAGCCCTAGGTTTGGCTCTGTCTTGAGGCAGGGCATGGCCTTTACCTCCTGTAATGTCAGCGATAATCTCTTTCAAACCGGGCCCGAATAAGGTCTGCCCTTTGAAAGGTATGTTAAGTAATTTAGATTTAGAAGTAACGTCAGCTGACCAGGATTTTAGCCACAGTGCTCTGCGTGCCTGAATGGCGAATCCGGAATTCTTAGCCGTAAGTTTTGTTAAATGTACTACGGCATCTGAAACAAATGAATTTGCTAGCTTAAGTGTTTTAAGCTTGCTTGAAATCTCATCTATAGTTATTGAGTCAAGAGTCTCTTCCAGGGACTCGGACCAAAAAGCGGCCGCGGCCGAGACAGACGCAATACACGCAAGGGGTTGCAATATAAAACCTTGTTGAACAAACATTTTCTTAAGGTAACCCTCTAATTTTTTATCCATTGGATCTGAAAAGGCACAGCTATCCTCCACCGGGATAGTGGTACGCTTAGCCAGAGTAGAAACCGCTCCCTCCACCTTAGGGACCGTCTGCCATACGTCCCGTGTGGTGGCGTCTATTGGAAACATTTTCTAAACACAGGAGGGGGGGAAAAGGGTACACCGGGCCTATCCCACTCCTTAGTAATTATCTCTGTAAGCCTCTTAGGTATAGGAAATACGTCAGTACTCGCCGGTACCGCATAGTATCTATCCAGCCTACATAATTTCTCTGGGATTGCAACGGTGTTACAATCATTCAGAGCTGCTAATACCTCCCCTAACAGTACACGGAGGTTTTCGAGTTTAAACTTAAAATTAGAAATGTCTGAATCCATTCTATTGGGATCAGAACCGTCACCTGCAGATTGAAGCTCTCCGTCCTCATGTTCTGCATACTGTGACGCAGTATCAGACATGGCCCTATTATTAACAGCGCACTCTGTTCTCACCCCAGAGTGATCACGCTTACCTCTAAGCTCTGGTAATTTAGACAAAACTTCAGTTATAACATTAGCCATATCCTGTAATGTGATTTGTAATGGCCGCCCTGATGTACTCAGCGCTACAATATCACGCACCTCCCGAGCGGGAGATGCAGGTACTGACACGTGAGGCGAGTTAGTCGGCATAACTCTCCCCTCGTTGTTTGGTGAATGATGTTCAATTTGTACAGATTGACTTTTATTTAAAGTAGCATCAATGCAATTAGTACATAAATTTCTATTGGGCTCCACTTTGGCTTTAGCACATATAGCACAGAGATATTCCTCTGAGTCAGACATGTTTAACACACTAGCAAATAAACTAGCAACTTGGAAATACTTTTCAAAGCAATTTACAAATAATATCAAAAACGTACTGTGCCTTTAAGAAGCACAGAAAAAAAGTTATGACAGTTGAGTAATAATAAACCGGAGTAACTATAACATCAAATTCTTTCCGGTAAAACACAATTTTAGCAAAGGATTGCCCCCATTAGCAATGGAAAACTAACCCTGAATAGCAGAAAAAATGTACAGAATATAAACGTTTTTTATCACAGTCAAAGCACAATCTCACAGGTCTGCTGTGAGTGATTACCTCCCTCAAACTAACTTTTGAAGACCCCTGAGCTCTGTAGAGACGAACCGGATCATGCAGGGAAGGAAACAGACTTGTGACTGAATTTTCTGATGCGTAGCAAAAGCGCCAAAATAGGCCCCTCCCCCTCACACACAACAGTGAGGGAGATCAGTAAACTGTCTCAAATTAAATAAAACGACCGCCAAGTGGAAAAAACAGTGCCCAAAACAATTTTTCACCCAGTACCTCAGATAATTAAACGATTTTAACATGCCAGCAAAAACGTTTAACATCAAATAAATGAAATGTCATTAGAAAGCCTGTTGCTAGTCGTTCCCACTGCAAGTTAGGCTAAAGTCTTATGCATACAGTATTATCCCAGTGAAGTTCCATTCCCCAGAATACTGAAGTGTAAATATACATACATGACAGCCTGATACCAGTTGCTACTACTGCATTTAAGGCTGAGCTTACATTATATCGGTATGGCAGTATTTTCTAGTCAATTCCATTCTCAGAAAATAATATGCTGCTACATACCTCTTTGCAGGTTAACCTGCCTGCTGTCCCCTGATCTGAAGTTTACCTCACTCCTCAGATGGCCAAGAACAGCAAGATGATTTTAACTACGCCGGCTAAAATCATACAAAAACTCAGGTAGATTCTTCTTCAAATTCTACCTGAGAAGGAACAACACACTCCGGTGCTGTTTTAAAATAACAAACTTTTGATTGAAGGTATAAAACTAAGTATAATCACCACAGTCCTCTCACACATCCTATCTATTAGTTGGGTGCAAGAGAATGACTGGGTGTGACGTAGAGGGGAGGAGCTATATAGCAGCTCTGCTGCGTGATCCTCTTGCACTTCCTGTTGGGGAGGAGTTAATATCCCAGAAGTAATGATGACCCGTGGACTGACCACACTTAACAGGAGAAATATATTTCTATGAATCTTGCAATCCACTGACATAGTATAATAATTGAGCACTATACTAAATTTCAAGAAGATTCTGACAGTTCCCTGCCTTTCCTATCCATGAGAACTTCCCTTTGACCATATTGGGTCTGATTTATTAATAAGCAAGCAGACAAGCTTCCCAGCTGGGAATCTGTCAGCATATATTTGATACTTGTGGGGTGGCTTTAGCATTGCAGAAGCACTTGCTTGAGCAGTCACCCACTGCTCTCATGCAACTAGCTGTATAAGAACAGAGCAAATGAGACAGTTGCTTCTTAACTACTGCAAGGACTCCAAAGCTAAATACTCAACTTTTTTTTCCACTTAATTTTCTAAGCCTTTCCAATTCATTAGAACAGAGTATTCCAAACTTTTCATGTTGGCGACACACTTTTTAAACCTACATTATTTCGCGACACAGTTATTCAATTGTACTAGCAAATAGGAGGTTAAACTAAGAGATACGGGCACATACATAAATGATATAATAACAAAATGTATTAGAAGTAACAGTATGTAAGTATGTGCAAGAATTTAAAAAAATGTTTAATAACACCAATAATTATTTACCATTTTAATGGGATGAACACAGTTTCTGAATATTTGGTGGAATATTAGATAAAGACACTCGCATTTCATCATCAAGCATTTTTAATCTTCCACTTCCTATCCATATATCAGGAGCAGCAATGCACTACTGGGAGCTAGCTTCTGACTGGTAGCTGCACATACATGCCTTTTGTCATTGGCTCCCCCACTATGTTCAACTAGCTCCCAGTAGTGCATTACTGCTTTCAACAAAAGATACCAAAGAAAACGAAGCAAACTTAATAACAGAAGTAAATTGGAAAGTTGCTTTAAAATTATATATTCTATCTGAATCATGAAAGAAAAATATTGGGGTTCATGTCCCTTTAAAATGGAACAAAGCTTTAAAGGGACAGTCTACACCAAAAATTTTCTTATTTAAAAAGATAGATAATCCCTTTATTACCCATTCCCCGTTTTTGCATAACCAACACAGTTATATTAATATACTTTTTACCTCTGTGATTACCTTGTATCTAAGCTTTTGCAGACAGCCTCCTTATCTAAGTGCCTTTGACAGACATGCAGTGTAGTCAATCAGTGAAGACTCCTAAATAACTTCACGGGAGTGAGCACAATGTTATCTATATGACACATGTGAACTAGCACAGTCTAACTGTGAAAAACTTTCAAAATGCTCTGAGCTAGGAGGCGGTTTTCAACTGTTTAGAAATCAGTTTGAGCCTAGCTAGGTTTAGCTTTTCAAAAATACCACCAAGGGAACAAAGCAAATTTGATGATAAAAGTAAATTGGAAAGTTGTTTAAAATTACATGCCCTATCTGAATCATGAAAGTTTAGTTTTGACTTTACTGTAAACCATCATATTCATTTAAACTGGCTTAAACTGTTAAATGTGACATTCCCTGTTAGACACAAGATATGTTTCCTGTATAACTATTGCTATTGGCAGTGTGTATGAAAGTTAAATATTATGCTGTCTTAGCAGCAGTTCTTGTGATTTAAAGACTTCAGCTTCTTACTTAAGTCAGTTGTATGTGTTAAAGAAGAAGCAATCTCTCCTTCCACTCCAGTCAGTGCCAGATCAGGAAAAATGCACCACATTATTTAAAAGGACACAAACCAATTTTTCTTATGGTCTGTCTTGTAGCTTCCCATATTTCCCTATCGCCAAGGGGTGCAAGCAAACAAATCTCCCCAACACTCCAAAAGCCAGAAGAGCATTTGAATGAATCCCTTCAATGGATTACAAAGAATTTGTGATAGGAAAAACATTGAAGGGTGACAGTTACTTAATAAAGTCTATCGGCTAGATTACAAGTTTTGCGGTAAGCTGAAAAAGCAGCGTTAACAGGTCCTAGCGCTGCTTTTTCCCTACCGCTGGTATTACGAGTCTTGTAGGTTTAGGGGCACCGCACACTTTTTTGGCCTTACCGCAAACCGATTTACGTAAAGTTCGTAAAGTCTTTTTTCTATGGGACTTCCATAACACTGGTATTACGAGTCTGTCCTGAGAGGCTAAAATGTGAGCGGTACACCCTACCCCGTCAAGATTCTTAACGCATTTTAAAGTCAGTAGTTATGAGTTTTACACTACAAAGCCGTAGCATAAAACTCATAACTAAAGTTCTAAAAAGTACACTAACACCCATAAACTACCTATTAACCCCTAAACCTAGGCCCTCCCGCATCGCAAACACTATAATACAAATTTTAACCCCTAATCTGCCGCTCTGGACATCGCCGCCACTATAATAAACATATTAACCCCTAAACCGCCGCACTCCCGCCTCGCAAACACTAGTTAAATATTATTAACCCCTAATCTGATGTCCCTAACATTGCCGCCACCTACATTATACTTATTAACCCCTAATCTTCCGATCCGGACATCGCCACAACCTACATTATATTTATTAACCCGTAATCTGCTGCCCCCAACATCGCCGCCACCTACCTACATTTATTAACCCCTAATCTGCCGTCCCCAACGACGCCGCCACTATATTAAATTTATTAACCCCTAAACCTAAGTCTAACCCTAACCCTAACACCCCCTAACTTAAATATAATTTAAATAAATCTAAATAAAATTACTATCATTAATTACATTATTCCTATTTAAAACTAAATACTTACCTTTAAAATAAACCCTAAGATAGCTACATCATAACTAATAGTTACATTGTATCTAGCTTAGGGTTTATTTTTATTTTACAGGCAAGTTTGTATTTATTTAACTAGGTAGAATAGTTATTAAATAATTATTAACCATTAACTACCTAGCTAAAATAAATACAAATTTACCTGTAAAATGAAACCTAACCTAAGTTACAATAACACCTAACCTTACACTATAATTTAATACATTTCCTACATTAAATACAATTAAATAAATTAAATTAGCTAAATGACAAAAAAACACTAAATTACAGAAAATAAAAAACAAATTACAAGATCTTTAAACTAATTACACCTAATATTATAGCCCTATCAAAATAAAAAAGCCCCCCCCCAAAAAAAAAAAACGTAGCCTAAACTAAACTACCAATAGCCCTTAAAAGGGCCTTTTGCGGGGCATTGCCCCAAAGAAATCAGCTCTTTTACCTGTAAAAAAAATACAAACACCCCCCTAACAGTAAAACCCACCACCCACACAACCAACCCCCCAAATAAAATACTTTTTCGTAATGAATATCACTTTAAGTGACGTCATCCAAGATGGCATCCCTTGGCTGATTGGAACAGCCAATAGAATGCCAGCTCAATCCTATTGGCTGATTGCATCAGCCAATAGAATTTTTTATACCTTAATTCCGATTGGCTGATAGAATTCTATCAGCCAATCGGAATCTAAGGGACGCCATCTTTGATGATGTCACTTAAAGTGATATTCATTACGAAGAAGCCGTTGGAAGAAGTGGATGCTCTGCTTCGGATGTCTTGAAGATAGACCCGCTCCGCGCTGGAAGGATGAGGATAGAAGATGCTGTCTGGATGAAGACTTCTGCCTGTCTGGAGGACCACTTTTGCCCGTCTGGAGGACCACTTCTGCCGGCTTCATTGAGGACATCTTGCTGGTTGGATGAAGACTTCTTCCGGTAAGTGAATCTTCGGGCGTTAGTGTTAGGATTTTTTTAAGGGTGTATTGGGTGTGTTTATTTTTTAGATTAGGGACTTTGGGCCGCAATAGAGCTAAATGCCCTTTTAAGGGCAATGCCCATACAAATGCTCTTTTCAGGGCAATGGGGAGCTTAGGTTTTTTTAGTTAGTATTTTATTTGGGGAGTTGGTTGTGTGGGTGGTGGGTTTTACTGTTAGGGGGTGTTTGTATTTTTTTTTACAGGAAAAAGAGCTGATTTCTTTGGGGCAATGCCCTTTTAATGGCTAGTGGTAGTTTAGTTTAGGCTAGGTTTTTTTTATTTGGGGGGGGGGGGGCTTTTTGTATTTTTATAGGTCTCTTAGATTAGGTGTAATTAATTTAAAGATCTGTAATTTGTTTTTTATTTTCTGTAATTTAGTGTTGTTGTTTTTTGTGATTTAGCTAATTTAATTTATTTAATTGTATTTTAACTTAGGTTAGGTTTTATTTTACAGGTAAATTTGTATTTATTTTAGCTATGTAGTTATTAAATAGTTAATAACTATTTAATAACTATTCCACCTAGTTAAAATAAATACAAACTTGCCTGTAAAATAAAAATAAACCCTAAGATAGCTACAATGTAACTATTAGTTATATTGTAGCTAGCTTAGGGTTTATTTTATAGGTAAGTATTTAGTTTTAAATAGGAATTATTTAGTTAATGATAGTAATTTTATTTAGATTTATTTAAATTATATTTAAGTTAGGGGGTGTTAGGGTTAGACTTAGGTTTAGCGGTTAATAAATTTAATATAGTGGCAGCGACATTGGGGGCGGCAGATTAGGGGTTAATAAGTGTAAGATTAGGGGTGTTAAGACTCGGGGTTCATGTTAGGGTGTTAGGTGTAAACATAAAATGTGTTTCCCCATAGGAATCAATGGGGCTGCGTTACTGAGTTTTACGCTGCTTTTTTGCAGGTGTTAGATTTTTTTCAGCCGGCTCTCCCCATTGATGTCTATGGGGAAATCGTGCACAAGCACGTACGACCAGCTCACCGATGACTTAAAGGGACACTGTACCCAAAAATTTAATTTCGTGATTCAGATTGAGCATGCTCCAATAGGTTAACCCCTTAAAGGGACAGTCTAGGCCAAAATAAACTTTCATGATTCAGATAGAGCATGTAATTTTAAACAATTTTCCAATTTACTTTTATCAACAATTTTGCTTTGTTCTCTTGGTATTCTTAGTTGAAAGCTTAACCTAGGAGGTTCATATGCTAAATTCTTAGACCTTGAAGCCCACCTCTTTCAGATTGCATTTTAACAGTTTTTCAGTATTTCATATAGATAACACTGTGCTCGTGCACGAGAAGTTATCTGGGAGCAGGCACTGATTGGCTAGACTGCAAGTCTGTCAAAAGAACTGAAAAAAGGGGCAGTTTGCAGAGGCTTAGATACCAGATAATCACAGAGGTTAAAAGTATATTATTATAACTGTGTTAGTTATGCAAAACTGGGAAATGGGTAATAAAGGGATTATCTATCTTTTAAAACAATAAAAATTCTGGTGTAGACTGTCCCTTTAAGGACCACAGCATTTTTCCATTTTCTGACCGTTTGGGACCAAGGCTATTTTTACAATGTTTGTGTTTAGCTGTAATTAGCTGTAATTTTCCTCTTACTCATTTACTGTACCCACACATATTATATACCCTTCTCCTCACCATTAAATGGGCTTTCTACAGATACGATTATTTTCATCATATCTTATAATTTACACTTTTTCTAACTTTGACCCCCAAAATCTGTTGCAAATCTACAACCACCAAAAAACACCCAAGCTAAATAGTTTCTACATTTAGAGTTTAGAAATACCCAATATTTACATGTTCGTTGCTTTTTTTGCAAATTATAGGGCAATAAATACAAGTAGCACTTTGCTATTTCCAAACCATTTTGTTTTCAAAATTAGCGATAGTTACTGTACATTGTAACACTGATATCTGTCAGGAATCCCTGAATATCCCTTGACATGTATATATATATATATATATATATTTGTAGAAGACAACCCAAAGTATTAAACGCCAAATGCGTTTAAATACAAAAAATAGTTAGCTTTTTCACAAACTTTAGGTTTGTCACTGAAATTATTTACAAACAATTGTTTATGCAATAGCTTGTGCAATTATGGCACAAATAGTTGTAAATGCTTCTCTGGGATCCCCTTTGTTCAAAAATAGCAGACATATATGACTTTGGCATTGCTTTTTGGTAATTAGAAGGCCGCTAAATACTGCTGTGCACCACACGTGTATTATGCCCAGCAGTGAAGGGGTTAATTAGGGAGCTTGTAGGGTTAATTTTAGCTTTAGTATAGAGTAGAAGACAACCCAAAGTATTGATCTAGGCCCATTTTGGTATATTTCATGCCACATTTCACCGCCAAATACGATCAAATAAAAAAAAAATTATTTAACTTTTACACAATTTTAGGTTTCTCACTGAAATTATTTACAAACAGTTAGTGCAATCAAGGCACAAGTGGTTGTAAATTCTTCTATAGGATCCCCTTTGTTCAGAAAAAAGCATATATATATATATATATATATATATATATATATATATATATAACTTTGGCATTGCTTTTTGGTAATTAGAAGGCTGCAAAATGCTGCTGCACACCACATGTGTATTATGCCCAGCAGTTAAGGGGTTAATTAGGTAGCTTGTAGGGTTAATTTTAGCTTTAGTGTAGAGATCAGCCTCCAACCTGACACATCCCACCCCCTGACCCCCCTCAAACGGCTCCCTTCCCTCCCAAACAATTGTCACCGCCATCTTAAGTACTGGCAGAAAGTCTGCCAGAATAAAAATAAAGGTGCTTTTATATATATATATATATATATATATATATATATATATATACATATATATATATATATATATATATTAAGCGTAGGATCCCCCATTACCCCCCCAACCTCCCTGATCCCCCCCAAACAGCTTTCTCAGCCTCCCCCCTCAACCTAATGGCCGCCATCTTAGGTACTGGCAGCGGCTGCCAGTACCCATTTGTTACGGTTGCCTCCAGGCTGGCTGGAAGTTGGACCGTAGAAAAGGATGCTCCTAGCGCTCACCAAAGGAGCAGCAGCACCGTAGACTCTATAACTGCTGCGTAGCCACCATAAGTAACGCAGACTCTATGAACCACCGCTGCTGGGCTGGTATCTCGCCGTCTGCTCTGCGCCCTGGACCTACGACCAGGCTCCAGTAGGTGAACCTCTTCCTTCTGTAGCAATCCCCATAGCTAAGGGAGTATGAAAAGCATAGCAATCCCTGTAGTGATTATAGCTGAAGCTGTCCCCTACAAACATGAGTCAAAGCTGCAAGTTAGAGGGTCAGAAATAGGTCTCATGTGCTGGAGCACACAGCCTGCTTTTTATTGAGGTTACATGCAAACAGGACACTCTCAGGGGGAGGCATAAAATCCCCCATCACACATTTGATATTAGATAGAGAGACACTCCCTTTGACAGGCCACAACATTACTTCAGCAGATAACAATTTACACACAATAAAACAATGCAGTCCACCTTATCACTACTAGAAGTCTGATTAGACAATGGGAAAGTTTATCACTAAACTTAATTAGAGCTGATCCCAGCAAACTTGTATTTAGAATGCTTCTTGAAGCTGAACAAAGTTATCTCTGTAGTTCTGACCGAAGGGTCTGTCACATAGCACTTAATGGCACACAATGAAACTGAAGCAAGTGGGAGAAAGCCAGGGACAAGTCATTTCACAGGTCTGGGGACATAGTCTTAAAGGGGCATTGTTCACCAAAGTCACAATATGTCCCCAGACGGTTCTTAAAGGGCCACACACACCCAACAAAAGTCAATATGTCCTCAGGGGCACAATCTTCCAGGGGCCATAGTCATGTGGAAGGAGGCTGGCAAATAGGCTTCTCCAAAATCCAGGGAAGCAGGGCAATTTTCCATTTAAAGGGCCAGTTACAAACAGCAGTTTGTAACATATCTCCCCTTTTGGAGGGAGACTAACCAGGCACCTGACCTTCTGCCGGTCAGTGCCTAAGTTAGTCTCGCAACCCACCCACAAATAATCGTTAGCAGCAAAGTAGCCCCCCCACAATACGTAGTACTGGCCTGTAAGTTCCAGGTTGTAGGATGAAAGTGTAGCATCCTCGGCCTTCCTTGGGCAGCTGGGCAAATAGCTGATGGTACTTGGGGGGCAGAGGCCAGCGGCACTCTGCCCTGGTGCCAGCGCTTCTGCTGGGGTGAGGGGTTTGCAGGCCAGTTCTGTAACAAGGACAAGGTCTGTAGGGCAGAGGCCAGCAGCGCTCTGTCCTGATGCCAGCTCTTCTGCTGGGGGAATTGGGGCATAGTCCTGCCCGGTGGCAAAGGGAACGTGGGGGTCAGTGGGGGTTAACATCTCCACTGTTAACCCTGGGCCCAAGTTAGGAGTTAGCTGGGGAGGGGGAGATTGGCTTACCTCCTCCTCCTGATACTCCGGCGGCCGTTGGGAAGGGAGGTCGATACTCTCCGCTTCCTGTGGAACATGCTGCGGCTGGGGAGAGAGACCGGTTGTCTCCTCTCCCTGGAAGGCACACTCCGGCTGGGGAGGGAGGTCGATGCTCTCCCCTCCCTGTAGCTGGGTCTGTCGCTGGGGATCTGGGCCGCCTGCCCAGCATCCCTGTAGGGCCGGTAGAGAGACTGCGGTCCCATCTCCACCTGCCTGCTGGGGGTCCTCCCAGGACCAGTCTATGAGGCCTGCTGCCTCTGGTATCTCTGGTTGGGGTTGGGGAAGGAGACCGGTTGTCTCTTCCCTCTGCACAGTATACTGCCGCTGGGGAGGGAGGTCGCTGCTCTCCTCTCCCTGTGAAACATGCTGCGGCTGGGGAGAGAGACCAGGTGTCCATACCCTCAAACTCCACAGTTGGCGCTCAAAGGCTCGTGCCGCTTCGTTCTCAGTAGCCAATTCCCGGATGAGGCGACTGACTACCTCCTGTGCAGGGTCTGGACCATATCGGACTAGCCGCCTCTTTACCTCTGGAACGAAATCAGCGCCCTCATAGCGACGGATCAGGTTGAGGTGCTCTTCACAGGGTTCTGACCAGTGTCTTGTCAGCTCCATGCTGCTGTAGGTAGGGACGCTGCGCAGTGGCTAGCGTTGCCCTCAATTACTCTCCTACGATACCAGTGCTGTTGTGGTGCTGCTCCTTGCACTAGGACGCGATCCCACCGCTGCCGCCAAATGTTACGGTTGCCTCCAGGCTGGCTGGAAGTTGGACCGTAGAAAAGGATGCTCCTAGCGCTCACCAAAGGAGCAGCAGCACCGTAGACTCTATAACTGCTGCGTAGCCACCATAAGTAACGCAGACTCTATGAACCACCGCTGCTGGGCTGGTATCTCGCCGTCTGCTCTGCGCCCTGGACCTACGACCAGGCTCCAGTAGGTGAACCTCTTCCTTCTGTAGCAATCCCCGTAGCTAAGGGAGTATGAAAAGCATAGCAATCCCTGTAGTGATTATAGCTGAAGCTGTCCCCTACAAACATGAGTCAAATCTGCAAGTTAGAGGGTCAGAAATAGGTCTCATGTGCTGGAGCACACAGCCTGATTTTTATTGAGGTTACATGCAAACAGGACACTCTCAGGGGGAGGCATAAAATCCCCCATCACACATTTGATATTAGATAGAGAGACACTCCCTTTGACAGGCCACAACATTACTTCAGCAGATAACATTTTACACACAATAAAACAATGCAGTCCACCTTATCACTACTAGAAGTCTGATTAGACAATGGGAAAGTTTATCACTAAACTTAATTAGAGCTGATCCCAGCAAACTTGTATTTAGAATGCTTCTTGAAGCTGAACAAAGTTATCTCTGTAGTTCTGACCGAAGGGTCTGTCACATAGCACTTAATGGCACACAATGAAACTGAACCAAGTGGGAGAAAGCCAGGGACAAGTAATTTCACAGGTCTGGGGACATAGTCTTAAAGGGGCATTGTTCACCAAAGTCACAATATGTCCCCAGACGGTTCTTAAAGGGCCACACACACCCAACAAAAGTCAATATGTCCTCAGGGGCACAATCTTCCAGGGGCCATAGTCATGTGGAAGGAGGCTGGCAAATAGGCTTCTCCAAAATCCAGGGAAGCAGGGCAATTTTCCATTTAAAGGGCCAGTTACAAACAGCAGTTTGTAACACCATTTTACTTACAAATGTGCAATTTTATTAAAATAAATATGAAATCTAGATTTTCCGTAGTGTAGCTTCCTTCCCCCTCAATACCCTACCCCATCCCGGATCACTTTCCAAACCATTTTTTGCCCCTCCTGGATCCCTTTCCCTATTGTAAACTGAACCATTTCTCTACTGCTAAAAATGGTTATGTCCCTAGCCCCGCCCCCTTCCTCCTTGAGTGCTCACGGACCAACGGATCTGGAACAAGCACCAGCATGGGCTGCCCACCCGCCTCCCTGCAGCTGCTCCCACTTACCAATGATCGGCACCATGCTGGCCGATGCAGAGAGGGCCACAGAGTGGCTCTCTCTGCATCGGATGCTTAAAAAACCATATTGCAGGATGCCTCAATATCGAGGCATCACTGCAATACCCAAAAATCAGCTTCCAGTGCTTTAAAACCCTGAGGACGTACAGGGTACATCCTTGGTCACTTGTAGGATGTACCCTGTACGTCCTTGGTCGTTAAGGGGTTAAGATGATCTGTGACCCACTAGGTATCAATCACGTGTCAACAACGTGATATGCATATTAGGCAGGCAAAAAGACGTAAACCAAAAAATTTTAAAAAAATTAAAAATTAAAAAAGTTTGTGCTGAAGCTGGGAAACACCTACACACTGCCGCTGACACACTAATGTGTCACGACACCCAGTTTGGAAAGAACTGCATTAGAATATCATTCATTAGGATTTCATAAATATTGTAACAGGGAAATGACACAAAAACTATAAGGAACAAAATGTTTGCAGACTTTGGAAGGGGTGTTTGTATGGATTTGCACAGATCATCCATAAAGCCAAAGGAAAGTTAAACACAATGAGATAGATAACAAGTGGAGCACAAAAGATAGCATAGTGTGCGTTATCCTTACACGACCCTCCTTTAAAAATTTATTACAAATTACTTACCCATTTGTATTATGTACCTATTCGCCTAGCTAAAATAACCAGAAGTGCCTCCCCTATGTGCTGGCGTGGATGCGGACCGGTTGGCGACTCCAAAGACATTTGGTGGGGATGCTCCAAACGTATTGCCCTTTGGAACAAATGCTTCTCGACTCTATTCAGGTTAGGCCTACAGATCCCCAAAAAAAAAAACAAATTAGCCTTAATCCACAAAGGCCTACATTCTTTACCTAAACACCAGATCTACCTCTGCATTTATATTCTAAAGGCAGTCAAATTGGCCATTGCTAGATCTTGGAAACAGGACTTACCCCCGTGTTGGCCCTCTATCATGAACACCATGGCTTGCATATATTCTATGGAGAAAAAAAAAATCTACATATTTGGACAGACTGGGTCTCTCAACACAACCCAAATTGGACACCAGCTAGTTAGACAATGTGACAGGGCACAGACTATTCTGATACACTCCCCTTAACAACATACACAAGGGACTTCTTATTCTACACTCTCCCCTATCCTTCTTTTCTGAACTATATCCTCCCCCTCTTCTCTCTATGGTTTTTCTTGTACTGATGTCTACTGCTTCTAAGTAAAATTTGTAGGCCAGCTTCGATAGACATATTTATAATGTACAAGTTTGTTTTGATATACTTTTTGTCTCTATACATCCTTGTTTTGTTAACTTTATCATTAAAAATAAAAGAAATATTACTAAAAAAAACAAAAAAAAACCCTCAATGAGCTAGATAAAAAGTGGCGCACAAATGATAGCACAGTGTGCATTATACTTACACAACCCTCATCTAAAAGTATGTATTGGGTACTTATAAAGCACGGCTAATAACCCGTAAGGGTCTCAAGGCGCTGCTCATTTTATCGACCTTGAAAGGATGATAGGACCTCGCCGGGGATTGAACCTGCAGCCCTTGGGTTGCTACAGAGCTCAGCCACAATGTCTTAGCATGCTGAGCTATTTGGTATTACAAGTGAACAGTAAAAAAATAGGTTTACAAGAGAATCTTAATGTGCCAAAAAATGTTTTTATCTCACCTTGTACTTTGAACGGATAGCTCAGGTTGCGCTTTTATCACTCATATTATAAGTAGTGAGTTAAGTGTTTGCTCAAGCCAAAGGTGCGCTAAGCTAAAGGTCAAATAGTGGCTTAGCACTTGAGCATTAGCCAGCATTATTTTATCAGCACGCCTCCAAGGAATTCTATTATGTGAGGGATTTGGTGCACCTGTGCTTGAGTGGCAGCAGTATTGCAATGCTATATATTATTGAAAACAATTGGGCCACATAGTGCTCAAGACACGTACAGGATCCTGAGGCCACCTTGATATGCTCTTCAGCTAAGGATATCAAGTGAATGAAGTTAATTTAATAAAGGAAGTAAATTTAATTTTTGTTTTAAATTGCATGGTCTATCTGAATCATAATGGTTTAATTTTGGCTTTCATTCCCCTTCATTGATGTTATAAAATTACGGTTTTATTGATCAGAAATAGTCACAGCTGGAGGATACATAGGTATTATGGAGGTATGTTAGCGAGTGGGCTGGGGATGATTGGACCAAGTCTGTTTGTGCTTAAAATATATTATCATCAGGGTCTTAACTCAGCAGCAGAAAAAATATGTTTAATAACTCTGCATTGAATTCTATCCTTCTTTAAGACCGGGATATGCACTTTATTTCAGATTTAGAAAGGTGTAAAAATAAAATTAATTTGTGAGTACACAATAATAGGTCCCTAGAAACTGTGACCTGATTTTCTCCAAGATTTATTTTGTGTTCTATGAGCAAGCACTGGTTTAATTTTGCATCAGATTGGTAAGCAAGAGAAACTTATACTTTTAATTTCATTGTATGTTGCCATACTTGTATTTTTATTTTAATTAGCAAGTATAAGCATATCATGGAAAATGATGGATTAAAGGGATATTCCAGCCAAAACTGGAAACCACATGGGTGCATTTCGGTATTAAACAGAAGCAATTTTTTAATATACATGCATTAGCAAAAATGCTTCTAAGAAAAGCTATAGCTGTTATAAAAGTGTATTTAAGTATGCACCGTGCACCAGCATTTTAAACACAACACTTGTTCGAAGAGCCTAAGGTGCTTGTACCATCTGGTAATGATTAAATTTGTTAATTTCTGACATGATACAAGCCCCTGTGATGATCTGAGCAGCTGCATTATTAAAAATGTGGGTGCAGTGAAAATATCTGTCTATGCTTTACATGAATGTGCAGAGAAAAATGTTAACACTAAAACAGTGATAAATCTTAAAAGAAGCAATTTTGCCAATACATGCATATTGCAAATATCTTTCTATTCAAAAATGCAATAAATCTACGTCCATTTATATTTGGACTGGAATGTCCCTTTAATGCCACTGTTACAGGTATTAATATAACACCATAATGTATTTTTATTTAATGAACCTTATGGTACAATCCTTGAAGTCTCCAAAACAATCTTTGTCTCCAGTTTGCAAAATATCTACTAACTTATCTTTGTATAAAATCTTCTAAAAAGTGATGTGTGCATGTATTAGTTTTGAGTAATAGCTAGGTCAAATTTGGGTCATCAGCAAATTTGACAACCATGATATTCTTAGAGATGTAGGTAAAATGAAACATCTCTCAAGGTCAAGATTTCTGTCATTTTCCTCTAAACAGGGCAGTAATATAAAATGGAACATTGCTGGACATGAATCGTATAGAAAAGCATGAAGCATAAAAACCATTATCAATTTTTCTCTAGGTTTGCAAGCTGGTTCCTGCCACTGTAAACCTGGCTATGCAGGAATGAGGTGTGACCAGTGTGCTCGGGGTTACATCGGCTATCCAACATGTGTAGAGTGTAACTGCAGCCTTATAGGAAGCGCAAATGACGATCCATGCATTCTACCATGTGTTTGCAAGGTATGTTATTTTACATTGTCATTGCTTTTAGACGTTGTAGGATGTGTACTTGTATTTTGTAGAAAATAAATGGAATTTTGTTGTTTATGTATCAGGAGTTATATTTTTGGCTTTGACATTCCTAGTTCCTGATAGTCCTTTTTCTTTTATCAATACCAATACAATTATAAAGAAATGAACTAACACATAACGCTGCCACTTAAAGCAATAAAATAATAAAAATATGAAATTGAAAAATATATATAAAATGTTATAAATTATAAAGATAAAAAATACGTAAATTTTCAAATATCAAAAACAGTATGAAAATACTGTTTGAGAAATTTTGGTGCAAACTTAACTATTGGTTAAATAAAATTAATCAAGAAGAGATCAAGCTAGATAGAGAGGACATTATTTTTATGTACCAAACACCCAGATGGCAGGTCAACTTTAAATTTGTAAATACAGTTATATTGATTGGGAGATCACTAATTTGTGTCAATAAAATTAAACGACAATTGATAGTGGAACAATATGATACGGCGGTTAAATCAGAAACACAGGTTAAGCGTTTCATTAGCAAATGGAAAAAGTTTATTCAGCCATTATCTGAAGAGGAACAAATCCGGGTGCTTTATCCCTTTAGAGAATCAGAAGTAATAATTAATGCAATTGCAAGAAATGAATTCTCTAACTCGATGGAAGCCACTGGGCTAATAGGAACGCAGACGCAAGAGTAGAGAGAAGGGAGCGAGAGAAAGGCCCCCCTCTTTTTTTTTTTTTTTTTTTTTGGTTGTATTGGAATTAAATAAAAAGATAATTGAAAATACTGTTTGAAAATACCGTCCTTAATTCAATATATGGGGAGAAGTGTCAAAGGTCCGTAAAGTGCTTGAATCCAATAGGATATGTCCTAAATAGATATTGCGATCGGACTCAGGGGTCCTTCTCACCACACATGATCCAAATGGCATTCAAAAAAGAAAACTACAAAGATAAAAACAGGAGAAGCGCAACACAGGATCTATGTGCAGGGTTAAAACAATTTGTTAAGGCCCCTAAAACATAAAGTGCTATTCACAAGATGTAAGATAAAACAAGTGCATCAAAGTGTAAAATCATCAATAAGCAGGATCTTCAGCATAAGGAGTGGTTGTGCACAAAGGATTACCAAAGGAAATTTTCCC
Organism: Bombina bombina; assembly: GCF_027579735.1. Classification (NCBI taxonomy): domain Eukaryota; kingdom Metazoa; phylum Chordata; class Amphibia; order Anura; family Bombinatoridae; genus Bombina; species Bombina bombina. Next base: position 646,009,220 of record NC_069502.1, on the reverse strand, counting down.
AAGCGTCTGGACACATCCAATGTCCTTCGAGATTTCTGAATAGAGAGATTTTCCGTAAATTTTGTCCAGAGCTGACAGAAAAAAAATTAAATGTGATAACATCCTTACCCCCAACATACCTGCACCCATGGTATTGAGGTGCAATCCATCCCTACTGTACAAATTGTACCCAGCTGAAAAGTCAGCCCAATTTCCTAAAAAGTCAAACCCCTAATTTTTACACCACATTTTTTTTAAACATGAATTAACTGCCCTTAGCTCCTTCTGTTTTACTGGGTTAGCACATGGCACTGGTAATATCCCAGAAAATACTCATTTGAGAGGGTCCTTGCTTTAAACTTGCTTCCTAACTCCCTTAACTCAAGTTTTAGGACACTCCATCTCCTTTTAACGCTGTCATTAGTGTCAATATTCACCATGACTGATGGATCAGACCCAGATCCCTCTAACAATGTATCAATACACTCCACAATATACTTAACACAAACCCCCGGAAGACACAAACTGTTCTATTTAAGGCATCTGATTTGAAGTAGAAAACTTTAAATGGTTCTCTATATTAAGCTTAAATCTTGTCAGTTACATTGAATACTTTTGTTGATTGATAGATAGATAGATAGATAGATAGATAGATAGATAGATAGATAGATAGATATTTTTTTCAGTGCCTTTTATTTAAACTATGTGCAGTAATGTTACAACTGCCTTCACAAGTCAAAGTGCAGTCATGTGGGGAATGTGCCTTAGACTTTAAAGGGACAGAAAAGTCATAATTAGACATTCATGATTCCAACAGAATATACAATTTTAAGCAACTTTCCAATTTACTTATATTATTTAATTTGCTTTCTTCTCTTGTTATCCTTTGCTGAAAGGTTTATCTAGGAAAGCTCAGAAGCAGCAAATAACCTAGGTTTTAGCTGCTGATTGGTGTTTCCATATATATATACATATATATATATATACCGATAATCATTAGCTCACCCCCATGTGTTCAGTTAGCAACCAGTAGTGCAATACCGCTTCTTCAACAAATGTTACCAGGAGACTGAAGCAAATTTAATAATAGACATCAACTGAAAAGTTGTTTTAAATTATATGTTCTACTGAAGTCATGAAAGAAAATGTGTTTTATGTCCCTTTAATGGCTAAGAAAATACAGTCAACATGACTGTGTAAGATCTTGCCTTTAAGAAAAAAAATAAAGAAAATAGGAGACTGACTAATAGCAGAGTGTAATTGAATTTAGTAAAATGTAGTTCTATGTATTTTTTTTAATACAGTGTTTAATTTTATAGAATAGGAGTTATATGTTACGAGTCACATGTCTAGCAAAATATTTGTTATGATATTTTTATGATGGCTCTAGGACCAGCTGCCTATAACAAATGAGACAACGTTAGTTTTGAGATACAGGTTTGCATGCAAGTCATTATTATTCATTTTTATAACAAATATTTCCGCTATTAAAGAGAAAGTAAAGTCCAAATTAAACTTTCATGCATGTAATTTTAAATAACTTTCTAATTTACTTTTATCGTCAAATTTGCTTTGTTCTCTTGTTATTCCTAGTTGAAAGCTAAACCTAGGTATGCTCATATGCTGATTTCTAAGACCTTGAAGGCCACCTCTGCATTTAACATTTTTTTTCACAGCTAGAGGGCATTAGTTCATGTGTGTCATATAGATAACATTGTGTTCATGCACGTGAAGTTATTTAAAAGTCAACACTAATTGCCTGAAATGCAAGTCTGTCAAAAGATCTGAGATAAGGAGGCAGTCAGCTGAAGCTTAGATACAAGGTAATTACTTAGGTAAAAAGTATATTTCTATAACAGTGTTGGTTATGCAAAACTTGGGTATGGTAAATAAAGGGATTATCTATCTTTTTAAACAATAACATTTTTGGTGTTTAATATGCCTTTAATGTTAATGTTCTTTTTATGCAGATTTTAATATCAGCAAATCCAGTCTTTGTTTTTCTTTATCTTCCTATTCTAGTAGTTTACAATCACTTCACAAGTAATGGTCTGGTTGTTTTTGAGTTTTCAAAAGATATTACTTTGCCAGAGAGTTTTCTTTTTGGATGGTTTGTATTTTGCAAGTGTACACGTCCTGAGTGTAGATAAAATAAATAGTTACCTCAAAAATATGCTAAATTACAAAATCCTTTATATGAGTATAACTGCCGTATTATAAATATCTTTATTAACATTGAATTATAAAGTCTGATAATCTGCAAGAATTATTCTCCTGTTTAAGATGTCACTAAATATATACCTTGTTTATTCTGCATGTGTTTATTCTGCATATGTGTTTATCTGATGTGTTTTTGCTAATTGCTGCATGGTGTGTGTGATATAATTTGCCTATATATAGGTCTCCATATGATTATTGACTTCAAAAAAGGGTATTCTCTGACAATTGAATCTAAATATTTATATTGTAGATATAAATATAGATAGTTATTTTCCACATGTCGCATATTTGCTTTTTTCAGCTTTACTTGAAGAGAAGTCATAACATAATGTCTGTGCATATAACAAGAATATGTTGTTTTTAAGATCTGTGTATATAACTAGAATATGTTGTTTTTAAGATCTGTGTATATAACTAGAATATGTTGTTTTTAGGATCTGTGTATATAACAAGAATATGTTGTTTTTAGGATCTGTGTATATAACAAGAATATGTTGTTTTTAAGATCTGTGTATATAACTAGAATATGTTGTTTTTAGGATCTGTGTATATAACTAGAATATGTTGTTTTTAGGATCTGTGTATATAACTAGAATATGTTGTTTTTAGGATCTGTGTATATAACAAGAATATGTTGTTTTTAAGATCTGTGTATATAACTAGAATATGTTGTTTTTAGGATCTGTGTATATAACAAGAATATGTTGTTTTTAGGATCTGTGTATATAACTAGAATATGTTGTTTTTAAGATCTGTGTATATAACAAGAATATGTTGTTTTTAAGATCTGTGTATATAACAAGAATATGTTGTTTTTAGGATCTGTGTATATAACTAGAATATGTTGTTTTTAGGATCTGTGTATATAACTAGAATATGTTGTTTTTAGGATCTGTGTATATAACTAGAATATGTTGTTTTTAGGATCTGTGTATATAACTAGAATATGTTGTTTTTAAGATCTGTGTATATAACTAGAATATGTTGTTTTTAGGATCTGTGTATATAACTAGAATATGTTGTTTTTAAGATCTGTGTATATAACTAGAATATGTTGTTTTTAGGATCTGTGTATATAACAAGAATATGTTGTTTTTAGGATCTGTGTATATAACTAGAATATGTTGTTTTTAGGATCTGTGTATATAACAAGAATATGTTGTTTTTAAGATCTGTGTATATAACTAGAATATGTTGTTTTTAAGATCTGTGTATATAACAAGAATATGTTGTTTTTAAGATCTGTGTATATAACAAGAATATGTTGTTTTTAAGATCTGTGTATATAACAAGAATATGTTGTTTTTAGGATCTGTGTATATAACTAGAATATGTTGTTTTTAGGATCTGTGTATATAACTAGAATATGTTGTTTTTAGGATCTGTGTATATAACTAGAATATGTTGTTTTTAAGATCTGTGTATATAACAAGAATATGTTGTTTTTAAGATCTGTGTATATAACAAGAATATGTTGTTTTTAAGATCTGTGTATATAACAAGAATATGTTGTTTTTAAGATCTGTGTATATAACAAGAATATGTTGTTTTTAAGATCTGTGTATATAACTAGAATATGTTGTTTTTAAGATCTGTGTATATAACTAGAATATGTTGTTTTTAGGATCTGTGTATATAACTAGAATATGTTGTTTTTAAGATCTGTGTATATAACTAGAATATGTTGTTTTTAGGATCTGTGTATATAACTAGAATATGTTGTTTTTAAGATCTGTGTATATAACAAGAATATGTTGTTTTTAGGATCTGTGTATATAACTAGAATATGTTGTTTTTAGGATCTGTGTATATAACTAGAATATGTTGTTTTTAGGATCTGCGCATATAACAAGAATATGTTGTTTTTAGGATCTGTGTATATAACTAGAATATGTTGTTTTTAGGATCTGTGTATATAACAAGAATATGTTGTTTTTAAGATCTGTGTATATAATTAGAATATGTTGTTTTTAGGATCTGTGTATATAACAAGAATATGTTGTTTTTAGGATCTGTGTATATAACTAGAATATGTTGTTTTTAAGATCTGCGTATATAACTAGAATATGTTGTTTTTAAGATCTGCGTATATAACTAGAATATGTTGTTTTTAAGATCTGCGTATATAACTAGAATATGTTGTTTTTAGGATCTGTGTATATAACTAGAATATGTTGTTTTTAAGATCTGCGTATATAACTAGAATATGTTGTTTTTAAGATCTGCGTATATAACTAGAATATGTTGTTTTTAGGATCTGTGTATATAACTAGAATATGTTGTTTTTAGGATCTGTGTATATAACAAGAATATGTTGTTTTTAAGATCTGTGTATATAACTAGAATATGTTGTTTTTAGGATCTGTGTATATAACTAGAATATGTTGTTTTTAAGATCTGTGTATATAACTAGAATATGTTGTTTTTAAGATCTGTGTATATAATTAGAATATGTTGTTTTTAGGATAATGTGGAAGGAGAAAACTGTGACAGATGCAAGAGTGGATTCTTCAACCTTCGGCAAGACAATCCTCAAGGCTGCGATGAGTGCTATTGCTCTGGAGTTTCAAATACCTGTATAGATTCTCGTCTTACTTATACAGAGGTAATCCTGTCCATCATATAAAATACACATGATGCTTTTAAAGGGACATAAAACTCAAAACTGAACTGCACATCAATGTATTTAAATGTTTAATAGATACATTTTGCAGTATACTTGTATTAGATGTTTGATCATTTTTACTATGTATAGAGCATATGTGCATATGCTCGGTGCACATGCATTCAAACATAGCTCCTGCTCATGGAGCATACATTGCATCCAAAAAGAAGGACAACATTTATACACATTATAAACTTCTACCTTTGAGATCAATCACAATTCTTTCTACAAAATTCACTATTAAAGTTTATTAAGGTTTTAGTAAATAAATAATTTCTAAAGAACTGTGATTGATCACTTTATAAGAAAAGATAGTGAATATTATGAATAAACGTTTCTTAGATGAAAGTATTTCACATCTTATGTCGTAAATAAAGTTTAATCAGAAATGTTTAAAAAATACAAAGAATATGTGTATGGGCAAATAAATGCAATCAAACCTCTAATAAACCTACAATACTTAAATAAGTCTTAAACAAGAGGGCCTCCATTACATATGCAGCGTCGCCTGCAAAATCCTCCGCCACCAGTTTTTACGTGAATTTGGTATTACATATACGCGTAGCATACAAGTTACACGCGTATATTTCACCCTTCGGACGTATTTTTTTTACCCATAGACTAACATAGAACAGCAGCGCAATTTGGTATCCAATGTACAGCGTAAGGACTTACGTGCTCAGAATTCAGAGAATCTACTCCATTCTTATCTCACCACAAATTGCAGGCGCAGTAACCCTTGCACTGACTAAAAAAGCAACTTAACTCCCTGAAGGCCTAACAAACGCATGCGCAATCACATACATATCAGCCGCAAATCTCAAACAGTTAAACCTCTTCTAAGCATTTATTATTAGCTTAATCAAACAACAATGCGAAGTAACTAACTTCTCTGTTTCCGCCTCTCTCTCTACTCGGACTAATCCTCCACTTCAGTGTAGTGTGCTATAGCTCAATAAACAATCCAAACACACTGAAGAAAATGGCGGCTGCGCATGGGTTTATTTATGAATTTTGAATAGCGTAATTACGTGTCGCATTTATATTTGAAATCGCGGTTCATTTTTACGAGTGTTAGCCTAATTTGCATAAAACTACTCTTTATTGACACTTTCCATGGACGAAATACTAGCGTAAGTTACTTACGATGACTGAAATGTGTATTTGCGCACATTTCAGAAGATCGCCAGTTTGTCTTACTTACTCCAGTTTAGCATCTAACAGCGCAGTATATGTAATACCCCAATGTGCGAGGTGAAATTATGGCTGGCGCAGGTTCCCACGCTTGCGCCGAAACCTCGCCATATATGTGATCGCGCCCGAGAAGTTGATTTATAATTTTTACTTAATATTTTTTTTTATTGTAACAGTTTCTAATAAAGATATAAGCTTTTAATTAATATTAAGACCACACACACTTTTCCTTATTTTCTGTGTTCAATTGTTTATTGAACTCATCTGTAGAAACACTAAAATCCTAACTAGCTATGATTACATTTTCATTATCACAGATGAATAAATACAATTTCTCTGAGCAGGTACAAGGGACAAATATACATATGCTGCATACATAGTACACCTTATCACTGAAACCGCCATTACAGTTGCTAGAAACATGTTTGCTAATATATGTGTATTCGAAAAAAGTTTCTATTGAAAATTGAAATGTCATTTTCATTTGTATATCTATTTAAGTAAAGTTTTGATTAGATAAAATGAACATTGTTTAAAACAATATGTGTGATTTATGTTGTTAATCTTTTCTTACAAATATCTAACTTTTTCTGAAACGCTATGTGTTGGCTGCTTTAAATATATTGCTGATGAATAATGTGGATATTCTATTTTTGTTTTCTTTCTTACACTGAAAGAAGAGCATTGCATAATGTTTTACAATTATTTTTTTTGGAGACAAATGGTTAGGAACATTCATACAGATTGATTTTCTTGACCAATGACTAACAGTTGAAAAAGCATTTTTTTCATAGTTTGAAATAATTATCCTAGCCTAGCTACTGTAGCTAATAATCTTGGGAGAGATGTGACTTTTCATATATTAAACTCTTATCAAGTTGTGATAGCAGCTTCGAACGCCTGGTATTTCAGGCTCGCTCAGAGCAAGCCTGAAATGCTAGTTAAATTACTACCTAACTTTTCCACCACCTAAAGTGTGGCATATTGTATGTCAGTGTTCCACTTTATATTTGTCAGTCTCTTAACCCTCATTTCTTCTCTCTCTAGAGCCATGTAGAGCAATAAGAAAGAGCAAATGATTATTTATTTTGCTATGAACCTTGGCTTTTGCAAATACACTATATATGCATAGTACATCTTGGGAAAAAGCTGTTTTTGAGATCTGGTTCATGGGACAAACATGCCAGTTGTCTCATACTTCAGTTCTTCGCTCTCTAGAGCCATGTAGAGCAATTAGAAAGAGCAAATGATTATTTATTTTGCTATGAACCTTGGCGTTTGCAAATACACTTTATATGCATAGTACATCTTGGGAAAAAGCTGTTTTTGAGATATGGTTCATGGGACAAACATGACAGTTGTCTCATACTTCAGTTCTTCTCTCCCACATGTAGTTGCAAGACTTTATTAAGGTATAGAAGTAAATCTCTAACACATATTATTGAATGGAAAGATTTCCTTTCTCATTAACAGCAATTATTTACTCGATCTCAGACATGTGAATTTTTCAACATCTGTTTATGGTCACATTTTTTTGGATGTCCAAGATTTTCTGCGTATTTTACTATTAAAAGATGACTCCTGGAATTGAGTTCTGCTTGGTGCTTTTTTACCTGATTCACTGAGACAACAGTTTTCAAAAGATTTTGACCTATAATTTTTCCATTAGTCACCTACATTTTAGCTTCAAAACATCAAAATACTATATCAGCTACTGTAATACAGTATTTTTTTTACTCTAAGCTATACAGTTACTTTAAAGGAGTTTCATTAGAAACCTTACACCGATTTTAATAATTAGTCACTTAAAATAGATATTTTTATAGTTTGTCTTAGCAAACTTTGTTTTCCTTTTTAAGGTTGCTGATATGAATGAATGGTACCTTACGGATTTATCTGGCTCCATCAAAGGTTTACCAAGAAAGGACCAATTTGATGGACCACAGCAACTGAGCATTAAAAATGGGGATGCAAGAGCTCAAGGACTACAGGACGTTTATTATTGGGCAGCACCTACCCCGTATTTGCATAATAAAGTAAGTTTAGTTTTTTTCTCAATTTCTTCTTATTCCATAAGATATGAAATTGACAAAATTGTTTCAGAAAAGGGCAGGAACCCTAAAGTGCTGCTGGTGTCTTGTATGGTTCCATAATATGCAATAATTTAACTTATACTGCATTTGTTATAAACACGCATACCTAAATACAAAGGCAAATGTTTGTTTTTTAATTTTTTATAAATATTGGATTATATATTGACTATTGATTTATTTTTTAGCATTATGGTTAAAAGTTTTGCGATACTGTATATAGTAGCTATAAATTACCTGCATGGTATCATTATTTTATATTTTCATTGCTAGGTTTTATATACAGATTTTTTTTCATTTTGGGTGCTTTTCGAGTATTTATGTGTTACATCTGTGTTTATATGTTGCCTCTCAAATCAGACCCTTCTCAGAAATAAAACTGAAATTAAAGGAGAAACAAAATAGTTTTGGTAAATAAACATATGGGGTAAGGTACTGTTTTTTACTGTTAATCAAATTTAATTTATGATACTGATGTAACATGTTTAAGTCAATAATTCATTAGCTTGAAGGGTAAGTGTAGATGGTAAAAATCATACAGATTATAATTTAAGTATGTTGCTTTTAAAGAAGTTTTCTAAAAATATATTTATATATTAAATGACCAGTCAAGAAAAATGACAAAAAGCAGTCAATTTCATATGTTCTTTTTTGAAACCTATAAAACCAAAGTAAATCAATTGCAAAACATCACTTATCGAAAATAAATAAGTGAAAACGCCAGTTGCCATAAATAGAATCCCATGCCAGAGTTCACTATTCAGTATAAAAGTAAAGAGAATCTCCAGCCAAGTCCTGAAAGCTTAAATTACAGCTTTCATTGGAATTTGTAGATAAATGTAAAAGCTTATACTTATATGTGCAACTTCCTATAACAGCCGTGTTTTAAGCTTTAGATTTTGATTTATTTTTAATCTATGGTACTTATTCGCCATTGTGCATTAGATATGTCCATCGTGGTAAAGAGGTACTATAAATGACATTGCAATTTTGGAGAATTTTCTTGCTTGAAATAAAATTTCTACCCTGTAGATTGTAATCTTGAATATTTCCAAACCTTACAATCTAAAGGGGCTAATAAACACCATAAAAAAATCAATCGTCAAGGGTGAAGGATGACATGGGTTAGAGATTGCTGTTTTCTCTTAACCAGTCTCCCCCTCTTTCTTACTAATGGATACATTTCGAGTGGTGCGCAAGTGAGAAGGGGTTTATTGAGGCTCTTTGCATGTGTTGGAAGAAGCGTGCATATTATAGGTTGAAAGTAAAGGTGTTCATTTGAGCGCAAATTAATTTAACACATGTCGGAATATCTTGTCTTCAGAGCTTTGGTTAACTTTTATGCAAGACAAAAAAGTGGGAAAAATACACTTAAAAGTACAGTTACAATCATAATAACACTGTCTAATAAAAATTATTTTTAAACCAATAATGTGTATTTATGTATTTAGACATATATACACATTTAAACACATAAAAACATTTGTATCATATGTACACACTTATATATGTATATAAATAAGTGCATTGGAGCCCTTTTTTAGTCAAGTAGCTGAAAACATGTGAAATCATATTTATGCTATATTCATATTTAATAAAAGTTTTAACTATGTATTCACCGTAAATATTTCCCATTCCAATGTTCTTCACATAAAGAAATATGTTTTGTGTATTTTTAAGTAGATATTCATATATATATATATATATATATATATATATATATATATATATATATATATATATATATATATATATATACAGTGGGGCAAAAAAGTATTTAGTCAGCCACCAATTGTGCAAGTTCTCCCACTTAAGAAGATGAGAGAGGCCTGTAATTTTCATCATAGGTATACCTCAACTATGAGAGACAAAATGTGGAAACAAATCCAGACAATCACATTGTCTGATTTGGAAATAATTTATTTGCATATTATGGTGGAAAATAAGTATTTTGTCACCTACAAACAAGCAAGATTTCTGGCTCTCACAGACCTGTATCTTCTTCTTTAAGAGGCTCCTCTGTCCTCCACTCATTACCTGTATTAATGGCACCTGTTTTAACTTGTTATCAGTATAAAAGACACCTGTCCACAACCTCAAACAGTCACACTCCAAACTCCACTATGGTGAAGACCAAAGAGCTGTCGAAGGACATCAGAAACAAAATTGTAGACCTGCACCAGGCTGGGAAGACTGAATCTGCGATAGGCAAGCAGCTTGGTGTGAAGAAATCAACTGTGGGAGCAATAATTAGAATATGGAAGACATACAAGACCACTGATAATCTCCCTCGATCTGGGGCTCCATGCAAGATCTCACCCCGTGGGGTCAAAATTATCACAAGAATGGTGAGCAAACATACCAGAACCACACAGGGGAACCTAGTGGATGACCTGCAGAGAGCTGGGACCAATGTAACAAAGGCTACCATCAGTAACACACTACCCCTCCAGGGACTTAGATTCTGCAGTGCCAGACGTGACCCCCTGCTTAAGCCAGTACATGTCCGGGCCCGTCTGAAGTATGCTAAAGAGCATTTGGATGATCCAGAAGCAGATTGGGAGAATGCCATATGGTCAGATGAAACCAAAGTAGAACTGTTTGGTAGAAACACAACTTGCCGTGTTTAGAGGAGAGAGAATGCTGAGTTGCAACCAAAGAACACCATACCTACTGTGAAGCATGGGGGTGGCAACATCATGCTTTGGGGCTGTTTCTCTGCAAAGGGAACAGGACGACTGATCCGTGTACAAGAAAGAATGAATGTGGCCATGTATCGTGAGATTTTGAGTGCAAACCTCCTTCCATTAGCAAGGGCATTGAAGATGAAACGTGGCTGGGTCTTTCAGCATGACAATGATCCCAAGCACACTGCCCGGGCAACGAAGGAGTGGCTTCGTAAGAAGCATTTCAAGGTCCAGTAGTGGCCTAGCCAGTCTCCAGATGTCAACCCCATAGAAAACCTTTGGAGGGAGTTGAAAGTCTGTGTTGCCCAGCGACAGCCCCAAAACATCACTGCTCTAGAGGAGATCTGCATGCAAGAATGGGCCAACATACCAGCAGCAACAGTGTGTGACAACCTTGTGAAGACTTACAGAAAACATTTGACCTCTGTCATTGCCAACAAAGGATAAATAACAAAGTATTGAGATGAACTTTTGATATTGACCAAATACTTATTTTCCACCATAATTTGCAAATAAATTCTTTCCAAATCAGACAATGTGATTGTCTGGATTTGTTTCCACATTTTGTCTCACATAGTTGAGGTATACCTATGATGAAAATTACAGGCCTCTCTCATCTTCTTAAGTAGGAGAACTTGCATAATTGGTGGCTGACTAAATACTTTTTTGCCCCACTGTATATATATAATCATGAGATATATAAAAAATATTATATATATAGAAATATGTATTTAAGAATAAACAGAGCATATTCTTCTATGTTAAGAACATGGGAATGTAAAATATTCATATTTCATGTTAGTTAGTGCACTTTAGAAAATGCGATCAGGTTTGCATGCGAGTAAGGGTGTTTTTCTACTTTTTGCTCTCCATTGAAATCTATGGGGAATACATTTGTGATATTTGAACTTCAGCGTTTTGTACATGTCAGGTTTTATACATTTAAATACCACTGTCAACTTGTATATAACAATGTATGACTTTATATGCTTACTAAAACTGAGTACATGGGTGTCCACATTAATTTTTCCATTATTGGCAAAAAAAATTAAATACCCCAAGCATAAAAGTATCAGTGGCAGCATGTGCAGTAGAGGAGATATTTTTTTGTCTTTAGAAATGTGTTGAGAATGAAGTAGGAGAGCTATTATAATCCCAGTTTATAGCTAAATTCCATTGTAATCCTTATCAGTTAGAAAATGATACTAAGAAATTTAAATAGACAAGCTAACTTACCTACACAAACAGCAACTGTCAAAATAAGAAGCACTGAGGTATAAACTTCATTAAAACTCCACCTTTATTCTAAATGTTTAAAATTAGGAATCCGTGATGGTGCAATCCGGTGATACCAGCTGACACATTTCAGCTTTAGCCATAGTCTTAGCTGAGCTATCTCACCAGGTTGCACACTTTTAAAGGTACTAAAATAAAAGGTTTTTAAAAAATGTTTAATTTTTTTTAGCATATTTACATATGCTGTGGTGTAGCATCCCCCTTAGCCCCCAACCTCCCTGACCCCCCCCAAAACAGCTCCCTAACCCTCCCCATCTGCCTTATTGGCGGCCATCTTGGGTACTGGCAGCTGTCTGCTATTATTTCACAGTCAAAAAAGTGTTGTTTTTTTTTAAATGTACACTACTGTTACACCAGATATGAGTGGTGGCACTGGGCAAGTGGGCACAGTATATGCTGTGAGCCTGACACACACGCTAAACCAAAATTTAAAAAAAACTATAAATTAAATTGACATTAAGATGCAGCATTTATTTCTTTCACTTTAATCTATCTTGTCTCTCCTATAGTGATTTGTATCATAAGTTGCGCTCTTTGTATGTTTTATTTATAAGTAATTTACACTACGTTGAAATGTTATGTTATTTGTAACTAATAAATGTTTCCCTTAGAAAAACATGTAGAGGACAAGTATTTAAATGACTATAGGATTTCTTATCTACTGCTAATTTGTATTATCTGAACTATTGAGAAAAAGGTTTGCCTGTCCTGTGGATGTAGGTATCCAATCAGGTATCTAACTATTGTGATGTCATGATTTAGCTCAGCCTTAAATAGGCGGATGGGCTGATCCCCATGTAAGCAGTGAAAAAGTGCACCTGGTGCAGGAAACATGTCTGCATGGGGATCAGCTCACTTGCCTGATTGCTAGAGTCACTGCTGGCTCTATATTGGACATCCTGGTTTTGTCCTTTTTTAATCTATGGAATAAAAGTTGTTTTTTATATACTTTGCTGCCTGGAACTTTATCTTTGTGCTGACAGCACTTTCAAAGCAACTATCCCATCTATCAGAGCGCCATCTCAGTATTTGTATCCTATCTCTGTTTGGGGCGTGTGTGGCAGACACGCCTGAAGTGGCAGCCTTTTGATTGGACATCTACAGGGGTGTGTCCCCCGCCCACTCTCCATTGTGCCGGGCTTCTTTCACTACACAGGACTGCGGGAAGAGCGCAGAAAACACAGTGAACTGTTTATACACGCTGGCAGGCAGGCAACTGCAATGAGATTACACAGGAAAAAAAAAAAAGCAGACATGTTCTAGCCCTAAAAAGGGCTTTTTGGGGTGCTGTCCTTACAGCAGAGATCAGATGAGTCCTTCAGGACTGTAGTGGACACTGAATACACTAGCCTAGCTATCGATTTCCCTATTAAATCAGCAGCAGCTACACTGTCCCTCCTGTCACTAAGAATGCAGCTTCAGAATGAATCTAAAATGGATGCTGTCCAGGAGGTGGGAGGGTCTGGGAGGGAGGGTCTGCCGCTGATTGGCTGGAATGTGTCTGCTGACTGTGAGGTACAGGGTCAAAGTTTGCTCAATGATGACGAATAGGGGGCGGACTGAACATCGCATATGATCGCGGCGAACACGAACAAGCTATGTTCGATGGGAACTATTTGCCAGCAAACTATTCGCAACATCACTATTCATTCGGCGAGTAGGTGTCGGTGGAAGAGGATGGCTCCGCGTCGGCTGCTTTGAAGATGGCTCCGCTCCGGATGGATGAAGATTGAAGACGCCGCCTGGATGAAGACTTCTATCGGATGGAAGACCTCTTTAGCGCCCCTTGGATAAAGACTTCTATCGGATGGAAGACATCTTCAGCGCCCCTTGGATGAAGACTTCTATCGAATGGAAGACATCTTCAGTGCCCCTTGGATGATGACTTCAGCCCGGCTGGGTGAACACGACTCAAGGTAGGGAGATCTTCAGGGGGTAGTGTTAGGTTTATTTAAGGGGGGTTTTGTGGGTTAGAGTAGGGGTATGTGGGTAGTGGGTTTTAATGTTGGAAGGTTGTATTTTTTTTTTACAGGCAAAAGAGATGATTACTTTGGGGAATGCCCTGCAAAACGCCCTTTTAAGGGCTCATAAAAGAGCTGGTTACTTTGTAATGTAGTATAGGGTACATCTGGAGTCAGATTACAAACCCTAGTAAATCATAGTGTACTGCATCATAGTGTACACCGTGAAGGCCAATCCAATATTTTTAAGATATTCCCCATTGAATATATTACCCCCAAATGGGGTAGAAACAGATTTTTACATTTAAGACAAAGAGAAACTTATTGGATTTGGAAAATGAAAACCATCAATCCACATGGTCTCAATGAACACATTGATATGGCAGCTTTAAACTAAAATGTATATTTTGCTTTTCTAGTATTAGCAATTGATACATTAGAGGATCTATAATAGTATATTGTGTAATTTTTCACTAGTTCATCTCATTCATTTCTGTGATTTCTTCACCCAGGTTGTCCTATGTTATTATATGTAGACATTTAATAGGTTGGATTTGAGACTGCCTTGGACATATGATTTATATCACAGCATCTGATTTAGCATCAGTCGACTGCCATTTTTTGGCTCTTATATATAGATTAGTACCTCATTATGCTGGGAATGGTTATATAAGTTAGGATAGTTAACTCCCACAGAACAGTTTTCATCTATCTTTTTATGGTTATATTAGTTAGGTCTGATTACCCCATCATTTAGTGGGTTCTCAGTATTCTTTAACAGTATGTTGTATGTATTTTTAGACTTTTTATTTATTTCGTTTTTGACCCTAGAGGCGATATTAGTTCTCAGTGTCCTTTTTTGCGTAATCATTTTTTAGATCCAGAGAAGAGTATCATTCAATCGGTAACTTAGTTTTTCTTATTTTATTACATTTTTTTTTGAGATTATACATTTGTATACTGAAATTTCTGACATCATAATACCATTACGATTGGGGGTTGTGTACCTAGAGGGAATAAAAATATTTCTCAATTCTGTAGATAGCATCCTAGTATCACTACCTATAGTGTGACAAATTGTCATATTATATTATGTTTGTATTTTATTTCTATATTCTTTTTCATATGTTGTTAGATACCCATTGCATCACTTGATTGAGGCAAACAACATTTTTCATAGATAGGCACTATGTCTAGTTTATTGCCATTGTTGAATTTATCATTTTATTTTAGGTGTCTTTATTCCATGTATAGTCATTTATAGTTGTGCTTAGTCTCATCATTGTTTTTGAGCAGTAGTATGCTCATGCATCTGCCTGTCAGTGGTGGTAGTGATCAGCTGTAACTGGCTTTGCTGTTTCCATATATATTATATGTGAGATTCGTTTGTATTACATTACTAGTTTACTGGAGGTCTTTGCTGTAGTACTCATAATGTCTTCTATCTTTAGCAACATAGCATTAGTTACATAATTTGTATCCTAGCAAATTGTATCGCTACTGGTAGGTGTGTCAGTGATTACTGACGTATTTGGCTTTTAGTGCAATAGGGTATAAGCCGGTTATTGCTTGACACCCCATTGGATACTGGGATTTGCGAGTGCATGCGCAGTACTCGTCATTAGACGCCGAGATTAGTTTTTAAGTCCTGATTTTTACTTGTTAATATACACCTGATGATGAAATGGTCAGTTGACCGGGAAATGCGTTGTGTGATATTATCACATTTTATTAAAGCCATATTGTTTTATGATATTTGGCATCACGACTGAATTTTTATCTTAAAACAAAGTTTTATATCACAGTCGTTGTATTCTGAATGTTTCTACATGATAGGTGTTGTGAGCAGCACTTCCATAACAGCTTTGGGAGAAGGATATCTGGTTGCTGAGAACGGACGGTATGTGACCACTTTTTCCGTTGGAGTATCCTCATACCAACAAATGCAAGAGGATAGCTATCTGGACAGCTAAAAAGGTCCAGTAGGCATTTGTGGCACTTCTCAAGTGCTGTTTACTTTGTAAGTACAACCTGTATGTGTGTGTCCCGATGACCTAGTACCACTGAGTGTGCACTATTGTGGTGCCCTCTTCTCTGCTACCATTCTTGGGCACCTCCAGTCCTTTTTGATAGAAACTCCTTCCTACAAAATGTGTGTGTGTTTTTGTTGTTGTTTTTTTTATGTACTTGACTGTACAGGTCAGGTGGTTGCCTTTCAAACTATGAATCTTGGTTTCTAGGGCTTAAGGGAACTAAGATTGAGGAGTTTGAATAATTACACCCTCCATCAACTTTCCTAAAGTCCTCTGCAGCAACTCCACACTTCTCGGTTTCAGGGTCTTGGTGATGTCCTCACTTATGGGCATGGTGACATCACCAGCATCCACTAGGCCACCAGTATGCAGGAATTAGCTCCAGGTATTATCATGCACAGCAGAGGGGTTTAAAAGAACAACACTTAAAATTTACTTAAGAATCTACTTTTTCATTCATGAAACTCATATACTTTAGGTAATCAAATATGTTATATTGATAGATACTCACTTTAAAATATATATCTTACATTATTGACTATGTTTGTTTATTTTATTAGAGAGAGATAAAGAAAGAGAGATAGAGAAAAAATATTAATGTATAGACCATTAGCACATTTGGGGCCCTATGTACTAAAGGTCAAGCAGACAAGCTTCTTAACTCGATATATATTGTTTTTTTTTCCAGGACACACCGTTTATATTGTACTTGTACTGTAACAAAAATACTGATAAATAATAGATATTTCCTTTATTACAAAATAAGGCCCTGGTCTTTCTGCAATGGATGCACACATACGTATTTCATGTTCAATGTACATTTTGTTTTTCTGGCTGGAATGGAATTTACCAACGGGGAATCTGGTTTAAACACAATAACATACAGATAAGTTGATTTTCTGTTCATTCCTGTCAGATTTCAGTCAATATCTGATTATGTGGATATTTCTTTGACTAATAACAATACTTACAAAGCATTTCATGCATTCCTCTCAACTTTTATCATGGTTTCTAGTCACTGAATGGAATAATACTAACATTGTGTACAAATCATTTTAACACAGAATACTTTTTTTCCCAATGTAATTTGATGTTCCTTTGTGATTTACTGTCAGCCACCTTTGTATGAATGAAACAATTTGACTTATTAACTGAACCAAATACATTTTTGATACTTCAATAATACTGAAATCTCTCACAAATTACAACAGTACATCTTAACTGTCATGTTACATCATGTGAATTATAGCCATGATGACATGCTTTGCTCGGGCGATTAAGTATCTTACCATCAAAATGGAATTTTGCCATTTTAAAGGATTATTTATGTACTTTTATGTGTTTATGACAGTGAATGTGAATGGAAAACTGTGAAAGGACAGTTGAAAGTGAGAATTTCAAGCTATATTATCTGTGAAAGGAACATCAGTTCTTAATCTAATTCAGTGAAAATATGAGCACATTAATATGTGTTAATTGATGTGCACAACATAAATTAACGTGTACTTGATTGCTCAGTGATATTATGGGTAATATGCATTAAAGTATGAATATAAAAATCCTGATAATGCTCGCAGTGTCTGGCACTTTGTGATAGCTTTGACATTCAATAAACTGTAAGGAAAAAAGTATTTCGTTTTTCCGTTTTTATAGCCACAATAAATTCTATATACATAGTTTTCTAAAGTACATTCTGATGATCTGAAAACAGTATTTAAATTCTGCGATATGAGAAAAAATCCTTTAAACAAACTTATTTATATATGAAACTAACATTTTAAAGACTATTTTTTATTTTTATTTTAAAGCATAAGGTTATGCTTAATATTACTGGATATTTGTGTGTGCTACATGTAACCATTTATTTTAATGCTGCCATATAATAATATGCCATCAAATAGTTTACAATTAAGAGTGTGTCAGACTTACTTGAGACAATTCATATAATAAAGCTTCTGTCTAAAAAAAATTAGGTCACCCTTCTGCTAACAAGTGCACTCAGTATTTACCAAAGAAAGTAATTTATATTAAAGGACTATATCTTTCTAAGAGTTTCACTGTTCACTGGGTTTAGCCCAGTTTTGTGTTTTCTACAATCATAACTCTTACTGACTTTAAAAGGCTAACACTTTTTTGTTTTAGCATCTAAAATAAATTATTTTTAAGTGTATTACAGTTTTATTTTGATGTTACTGTCCTCAATAAAACTACATTGTTTTCATACTGGAACATACTTGGACATACTTGAAAATGAGAGAAATCTCAATGTATCCTTCCTGGTAAAATATTTTATAAATAAATAAATAATTGTGGGGTCATGTGATTGTCTATTTATAAAATTCTGGTAGTAATCCTAATCAGCCAGTGTGTACCCAGGGATGCATTTTGTACAGAAAAACACTTCCTGTTCAATATACATTTAAACAAGTTTAGCTTAATATTTTTTAAATGATAAAACATTCATTAAGCTCAAAGTGCATGTAAACTTGAGCGTACTCGCTCACGTCATAGGATAGAATTAAAAAAAATGAGTGGGACTTTCATTCATCAAATGGGTAACATATCCTGATCTGAGATTTTTACATTTTAATACTATAACAATAAGCTCCATTCCTTTGTCCGCCATAGTCCTCGACTGATTGACAGATTAAAAATCTGCAATCCACTAATCGTTGGGTGGCGGAGGAACGGCGCTTATCGTTATAGTATTAAAAGATAAAAATCTCAGAAGATCAGGATATGTTACCCATTTGATGAATGAAAGTCCCACTCATTTTTTAAATTCTATCCTATGACTTGAGCGAGTACACTCAAGTTTACATTCACTTTAATTTCTGCTCTAGTGTAATTTTTGTTTAATATATCATAAATTATTTTAAGGAACATTGAAGGCTACTACGTTCTATAATTTCTCTAAATTATCATGTTTAAAAATAAATATCTGCATATAAAACTAGTGGTGTGAATGTTTTGTAAAAGAGCCTGTATTCCTACAGAAAAGGAAAGTATTTGCATTGAATTTCTCCATTCCCACTGCTTAAGGGTTGTTCACAATCTATATTTTGATCATTATCTACATGTTAATGGTTTCAGATGAGCCCTTTTCAATCTCAACATGATCACAATCAGCCATGTTCATTGTTTATCTGCAGCACTTTTTCTATTATCGGTTTGGTGAAAAATGACCCTAAGCTTTGGCTGATCGCAAATCAAATTCTTAATACTTATCGACACATTTACAGGGCACTTTTTCAGTTATCGAATCCCACAGATAAAGAAAGGGCTTTGATCAGTCATAATGAAACATTGGTTCTGTACATGGGCAAAACACACTGAGCTTTGCCCCTGCCATTTTGGATGATGTCCGGGAGCAAAATCACCAAACAAATACAAACTTACTCAATTAAAGGGATACAAAACCCATTGTTTTCATTTCATGATTCAAATAGAGCATATTATTTTAATCAACTTTCTAATTTACTTCTATTATCTAATTTACTTCATTCTCTTGGTATCCTTTGCTAAAAATAATACCTAGATAGGCTCAGGAGTATCAAAACACTACTGGGAGCTATCTGCTGAATGGTAACTGCACATGTATGTCTCTTGTTATTGGCTTACTTGATATGTTCAGCTAGCAACCAGTAATGCATTGCTGCTCTTTCAACAAAGGATACTAAGAGAGCAAAGCTAATTTGATAATAGACGTAAATTGTATAGTGTTTTCAAATAACATGCTGAGACATTTTACAATAATAAAAAGTTAACTAAATCAATAACTAACAAACACACTTGACCATAGTATCAATTATGTCTCTGTTCAAATCTTTTTAAGAGACATATACTCATAGGTTAATTGCACACATCCCCTATTAGCATCACTACACACTGTTAGAAGAGATCAGACAACATTCAAGTTGTTTGATCTGTAATGTAATCAATAATAATCTGTATTTTGTTTGTTGTTAATCCTTGTTATTTGGATTCTGGATTTTTAAATCAGGAGATTGAAGAAGCAGATTGTTTTGCTTCTTTTGAGGAGGTTACAATTTCCAACTTGAGAGGTATTAATGACAGAAGCATTTTAGAATTGTGACACAATAACAGTATTTGCTGATGTTTTACAAATAATTATCTACTGAAAACAAGCACTGGATTGTAATCCACCTCATTATTAGCCGGTGCATTGGATTCTTCACATTTCTACCAGCATAGCAGATCATACCCTATCCAAGTACCAGTTATCTAGATACCTTTGTAAACCATCTGTCTAAATGAGAGTAGTTTTGGATTTCAATCATGTCATGTTAAAATGCAAGTTTTAAGACTAGAGTCCTTAATCTATATTAAAATAAAAAGGTTGTGTTTACAACATCCATTTTAAATGCATTTTCTCTGAGCAGCATATTTGCTACCCAAACTTGATTAAGTTATTTCCTTTCATGTCACGGACTGTTAAATATTTGATATGGATTTTTTATATTTGTGAGTTTAGTGGACATACCTACATTTGCCAAATAAAATTTAAAATCAAACAACTGGCATTATAAAATGCATTCTATAGAGAAACTATTGACTTTTCTTTTTTCAAGCTTACAAATAGCAAATGTGAATTGTAAAATAAATAAAACTATATTACCAGGACTTTTTTTTTTCTTTTTGCTGTTAGAGTTTGAGATGATACTTAAGAGACATTCTCTGCAGAGTCATAAAGTATGATGGCTGTGATATGCTCTGCTAACTTCCCAGTATTCTATTTAAAATTCTCATTAAGCCAAGGGAACATTGGTAACTTCTGGGTTCCATATATTTTGTCCTTTATCAGTAACCAGCATCTGCTCTATGTTTCATTATGCTCTTGAAAAGGACAAAAAGAGATGGAATTACAAATGTGGGAATAGTTAAAGATTATATGAACCGAGAGCTTATTAGAGAAAAGATAAGCTGCGTATGAATTACATCGAGATGGGGAACTGTTACTCAAATCTACAAGTTTAGAGAGGAAATAGTATCTGAACATCAAACTTAGTCTCAGTATCAGAAATAAAATATATTTTACTTTTGAGAGTTTATAGTGAAAAATAGACTTTTATATACACCTTTATGGATTAACCAACCTTAAAAAGTCGTATTTGTATTTCTCTGAAGGAACAATGATACAATGATACAATGAATAACAATTGCCCTAACCACATAATATATTGTTTTCAAAACATTTCCTGTGGTTAGAAATTTAACTATATAGCTGTTCAAAAAGATCTATCTTTGTGTGAAAAATGTATTTTATGATTCAGGTAGAGCATACATTTTTCAAAACTTACTATTATCAAATTTTGCTTTATTATCTTGGAATCCTTTATTGAATATGAAGAGATTCACTACTAGGAGCTAGCTGAATACATAAGGTGAGCCAATGGCAAGAGGCGTATATCTGCAGCCAGCAATCAGTAGCTAGCTCTCAGTAGTGCATTGCTGCTTTTAAGCTTAAAGGGACATAATACTCATATGCTAATACACTTGAAACTGATTCAGTATAACTGTAAAAAGCTGACAGGAAAATATCACCTGAGCATCTCTATGTAAAAAAGGAAGATATTTTACCTCACAATTTACTAAGCTCACCAGAGTAAGTTCTGTGTAAAAAGTTATACTTCAGCTGCTGCCCAGCTGCAGGTAAAAAAAAAGAAGGAAGAAATGAACTGCAGCCAAGCAGCATCAACAGTGCTGAGGTCATGAACTCTTTTACGGTGATCTCATAAGATTTCACTTAACTCTCATGAGATTTCATAGTAAACTTCCTTAAATTAAATAGAGAAATAACATGAGTGTGCATGAGGCTCACTCCCTTGCAGGTCCCGGGACAGACATACTGATTTGCTGCTTAAAGTCCTTTACAATGGGGTGTGAATACTTAGGGCATTTTGAGGTAAAATATCTTTCTTTTTTACATAGAGATGAGGTGATATTTTCTAGTCAGCTTTTTGCAGCTATGCTGCATCACTTTCAAGTGTTTCAACATTTGGGTATCATGGCCCTTTAAGTAGTTATGTTTTTCAACAAATGACCAAAGCTAATTTGATAATAGAAGTAAATTGGAAAGTTATTAAATATAGCATGCTCATAAAAGTGTAATTTTTAATTTACTGCTCCTTTAACCCCTTAACGACCAACGACGTACAGGGTACGTCCTACAAAAAATGGTCGTTAACGACCAAGGACGTACCCTGTATGTTGTTGGTGTTTTTAAGCGGAAGAATCGATCCTGATCGCTTCCAGCAGCTTTCATGTTATTGCAGTGATGCCTCGATATTAAGGCATCCTGCAATAACATTTTTTTAGCCATTTGATGCAGAGAGAGCCACTCTGTGGCCCTCTCTGCATCGGCCATAGATGGTCATGATCGTGGGTGGGAGCCATTGCAGGGAGGCGCGTGGGCGGCCATCGATGGGGGTATGTGCATCAGAGGGGGGCGGGATCACGTGCGGGAGTGCCGGGAGTATGCACGGGCACACACGCATGCACGGGGATGGGAGCAGGTGGGAACGCTACACTATGGCACAATTTGCTTAGATAAGGTGGGAGAGAGGATGGGGGAATTTTTATCCAAGGGATCTGGAAGGGGTGGTGGGTTGGTTATTGAGGGCGGGGGCAGCTACATTACAGAAAAATATTTTAAAATTAAAAAATACCATATTTTATAGCAAACTGGGTACTGTCAGACAGCTGCCAGTACCAAAGATGGCGCACAATAAGGTAGAGGGGGAGGGTTAGAGAGCTGTTTGGGGGGGATCATGGAGGTTGGGGGCTAAGGGGGATCCTACACAGCAGAATATTTGCCAGTACTTAAGATGGCAAGGACAATTGTGGGGTGGGGGAGGGAAGTGAGCTGTTTGGGAGGGATGTGTCAGGTGGGAGGCTGATCTCTATACTAAAGCTAAAATTAACCCTACAAGCTCCCTAATTAACCCCTTCACTGCTGGGCATAATACACATGTGGTGCACAGCGGCATTTAGCAGCCTTCTAATTACCAAAAAGCAATGCCAAAGCCATATAAGTCTGATGTTTCTGAACAAAGGGGATCCCAGAGAAGCATTTGAAATAATTTGTGCCATAATTGCACAAACTGTTTGTAAATAATTTCAGTGAGAAACCTCAAGTTTGTGAAAAAGTGAACGATTTTTTTTATTTGATCGCATTTGGCGGTGAAATGGTGGCATGAAATATACCAAAATGGGCTTAGATCAATACTTTGGATTGTCTTCTAAAAATATATATACATGTCAAGGGATATTCAGGGATTCCTGACAAATATCAGTGCTCCAATATAACTTTTGCTAATTTTGTAAAAAATGGTTTGGAAATAGCAAAGTGCTACTTGTATTTATTGCCCTATAACTTGCAAACAGGCAAAGAACATGTAAACATTGGGTATTTCTAAACTCAGGACAAAATTTATAAACTATTTTGTGTGGTTGTTTTTTGGTGGTTGTAGATGTGTGACAGATTTTGGGGGTCAAAGTTAGAAAAAGTTTTTTTATTAAATTTTTTCATCATATTTTATTAAAAAAATTATAGTAAATTTTAAGATATGATGAATATAATGGTATTTTTTGAAAGTCCATTTAATGAAAAACTGTATATAATATGTGTGGGTACAGTAAATGAGTAAGAGGAAAATTACAGCTAAACACAAACACCGCAGAAATGTAAAAATAGCCCTGGTCCCAAACGGTCAGAAAATGGAAAAGTGTTGTGGTCCCGAAGGGGTTAAAAGTTCCAGAATTTAGCACCCGCAGTTGTACAGTTTTGGATAGCCTTATTATTCTTTGACTTTAGCATTACAAGGTTATCATGAATTATTATGGCATGAGATTGGATGTTTGTAATTTCAAGTTACAGCCAGGAATGCCCCCCCCCCTCACAATATGCACATGCACTCTCCTACGGTTCATTGCAAAAGTTGGCTTTTGTGACATTTTCAGTAGAAATAGAGCCAAATGAATATTAAATAATACATACCTAAATGGACAGTCTAGACCTAATACTTAATTTTGATTACTTAATGTAACATACCAAAGAAGCATTCTGCAACTGTTCCTATATCTATAAGCTTGTAAGAACATAAAACATTTAAATATTTATAGTTTGTTAGGAGCTGAAAATGGCTGCCAAGCTCCACCCACCTATTGTGTGTATATTTTGGTATGTTAAGTTTCTCAAATCACAATCTACTCTTAAATAAGTTTTCCTACTAGCATATGCTAATTTTGTGCATGTATAATTTGAAGTATCTAATTGAAAAATATTAAGCATAAATTGCTAAAATGTTGTACAAGAAAATAACTAACTGCACAAGAAGAAAGCTGTGGATGGAGCTTAGCCGTCATTTTCAGCTGCTAACAAACAATAATTATTTAAACACTTAATGTACTTCTTACAAGCTTATAGATGTGGAATCCATTGCAAGATATATACGTTACAAATCCAAGACTTCCCTTGTAGGATAAAACATAGCTTTTATTCAGCAACAAGTTAAACAAAAAAGTCCAAGCCTACGTATGTCATGCCATATCCTCAGCACTTCATCAGGGCTCTCCATCATGTGCAACTGATACTGTATAATTATCAGGTATCTAACCTCTATATATAGAATATATGAATCTAACACCATGGGATACTGAGTAGGAAGGAGAGCAGGCTCTCTACTACAAACCAGCATTTTGCAGGCCTGTGTTGCTCAAGAATGATAGAGGATACAGCCACCACCTTACTCTAGACCACATTGAATTGTTCAGCATGTCACATTGACCTCCTGCATAGTGAGGCTGTGTCAGAGGTCTCTGGCTGAGGTGCAGATGCAGCCTCTGGACTTCATATTACTTTACAAGGTCTGGTAAGGGGGCAGAATAAGAGTTGGAGGATCTTTCCTTGGCAAAATGCCCCTCCTGTGCAGTAAAAGGGATGAAGCACTTTCACATGTTTTCAGAGTTGAGCAGAAAGCAATGAGTAGCCTGATGTATACTCTTATGGGTAAATGAAAATATAAATATTTAGCACACTTTCTATAAGTACCTTGCAATCCTAAAAAAGAGGTATTAACCCTTTCCTAAACCCTTATAAAACTAGCATACTCTGAATGCAGATCTACTTGTTTACAAGACACAGTGGTTTGTCAAATGATATACTACTTTTTTCGGATGAGTATACACCAGGCTACTCATCCAGAGACACTGCAGCTTCCTGCCACACACACGATAGATCACATTGGATTGTGCAGTATGTCACATCAACTTCCTGTATAGCGAGGTTGTGTCAGAGGTATTCAGCTGAGGTGCACATGCAGCCTCTGGACTTCAGATTCTTTTAGAACACCTTACAAGGTCTGGAAAGGGGGCAGAATAAGAGTTGGAGCAGCGCTCCTCTGCAAAACGCCCCTCCTGTGCAGTAAAAGGGATTCTCACAATCCTAAAAAAGAGGTATTAACCGTTCCCGATACCCTTATAATACTAGTATACTCTGAACGCAGATCTACTTGTTTACAAGACACAGTGGTTTGTCAAATGATACACTGCTACTTTGGGATGAGTTACTGGATACTATAATCTTCATTATACTGAGATTGATCACTCACTAAAGCCCACAACTGGGAACTACTTCTTGTTCATGCTAATTGTATGATATATGAGACAACATCAATGCAAATACTCTTCAGAGACTAGATGAGGCACGTTATATATACTAATTCAGGGACTTTACAGACTCCTTCAAGGTATGAGATTAAATTATTTGGTACATACCTTAAATTGAATCTGAGCTTTAATACCAAAACTATTTTAAGGACTACCTTCTCTTCAGCTAAAGTAAAGATTTCTGTTGTTCTGTTAATATTTTAAAGGGACAGTCTACTTCAGAATTTGTATTGTTTAAAAAGATAGATAATCCCTTTACTAACCATACCCTAGTTTTCCATAACCAACACGGTTATATTAATTTACTTTTTACCTCTGTGATTACCTTGTATCTAAGCCTTTGAAAACTGCCCCCTTATTTCAGTGGTTTTGACAGACTTGCATTTTAGACAATCAGTGCCCTCTCATAAGTAACTCCACACTTTTTCTTTTAAATGGCTGTTTTAAGCTATTATACACCATTTAAAATGTTGCCTAAATGCCTTATAAAACATGGCAGACCTCTAGGTATGACAGGCACAGCAATCCACCCCTTCAGTTAATTTTTTCATGCTGGTTGATACAACATCTCCAAATAAAAATGTTATAATGTGCCAAAGTCTATCTAGCCCAAGTTCTGATGATGAGACAAAAGATAAAACCAAGGTATGTCAGGTACCAAAATCCCTACTGACATATTTACTGGCTAAGTAAGACTTTTTCATCTCTAGTGTCGCAGGTAAAATCTTGTGTTAAAGAGGAGATATCGGAGTAGTCAAAAGGGAAATCATATATATGGGACAAAGAGTAGAATCTCTGGAAAAACACAACAACCAATTCAAGACATTTCATGACAAGATAGAAGACTTAGAGAATTGAAGCCATTAGAACAACATCAGGCTGAGAGGTATCCTAGAATCAGTATCTGATGCTAACCTTCAGCATTTATTTTACCATCTTAAGGGCTCCTCAGAGGATGTTCTGGTGCTGCTGGAGATAGCACAGCCCTTAGACCTCATACTCTGAAAAAAGTACCAACTAGGTTGTTAATACATGCTTCAGACACTACAAAGATAAGGACTATATTTTACTACTATCTTGCCAACAACATCCCATTAAATTTGAGAATCATACTATGCAAATCTTTGTAGACATATCTCTTATAACGTTACAGAAAAAAAGACAACTCAGTGCCCTTGCTACTTTGCTACAATCAAAAGCCATTCAATATAGATGAGGATTCCAATTTCAGCAGTCAGCAACTAAAGATGGCAAAAGAGCAATATGTTGAGGACATATCTAACTTTTGTGAGTCTCTTGGCATCCCTCTACCATGGGCTCCATTGGTGACCACTGTTGAGCAAGGATCCCCTGACGCAAAATTATTTCTTGCTGAACCTAAACTGCAATGACAAAGCTGGACAGTTGCAGGTCCAAAGAAATCCAAGGGACCACTGCACAAGTAGAGGTCCATCATGCACCTGAATATAAAGAGTGCAGCATCTCAGTACTTCATGGAACTTGAACAGGTATTCTCAGACAAACATGAGCTTGGCTTACAATAAAGACATCACAGCTTCTTTTACCTTGTTAACTAATAGTATTTATCTATAAAACATGTAAGTATAAAAGTTGGGGCTCTTTGGTACATTATATAGTAAACCAACCAATCTAGTGAATATATAGTTACCTAACACTAACCATTCAATATTCTTTAAAAATGTCAACTGCAAAACAAGTGGTCTTGCAAGTTGATACTCTGTGGAGACTTCAACTTGCATTTTTCTCCTGTGAGACACAGGTCAAACATGAATATAGGCTCATCACAAAAGTCTCTTAAGTCAGCATGGCCTACTATTAAAACCAAAATTACATGACTTGTGGATATTTTTGCACCAAGGCATTCGAGATTACACCTTAGCCTTGTCTTCCAAATCACATTTTCATTTAGACTATATTATATATTGCTGGCATAATGCCCTATCTCTCATAAGATCAGCCCACCACATACCAACAGTATGAAACGAACATGTAGGAGTATTGTGCTCCTTGAACTGGTCAACAATCTCTATACAATCCTACTTTTGGCAGCTTCATGAAACTTTATTCTCAGACCCATTTATTTCTAAAAAGCTTGAACTCTCATTTCAAGTATATTTTTAATTAAATACACTAGAGGACACTGCTTTTAGTGCCCTATGGTAGTCTCATAAATGCTGCATGTGAGGAGAACTGATTAAAAATTAAGCATACAAGAATCCACTAACCTAGAAAATTCTTGTATGCTTAATTTTTTACAATTAGACCATGCCCACAAAATGAATCCAACAGACAATACAGTAACTCTTGGTTCTTTTATGGGGAGTGACAGTGAGTGACTATTTGTGTGCTATTATAGAGCGCTCTGAGTGCACGATGGGCATGTATTAGCTACAGCAGCAGCGGCTGTCAAAATCAAAATGACAGATTGTACAGTCAGAGGGCAGTCTTTCATATAAAATATCATAGGTATGAATATTATTGCTAAAATGCAAAATGCCAGGGCTGATGCACGGGATAAACACACTTTAAAAAAACAACTGACCCTTGGTTGATTGTATAAATTGCAGGGTTAGTCAGCAAAGTTTCTAAATGAAGCCCCAGTCTAGAAAACCTGCACTTTTCTTGTATAAATTATATTTAAAAAAAAAAAATACTGTTCTGACTGGAATTAATTTTACTGGGCAAATACTGTCTGGAATGTTTTGTTATAGATCCTGAACTGCCTTTTATGTGGTAAAATTAGCAGCTGCTGTAAAAAAAATCATAATTCTTTAAAGTTTTAGGGGCATATCTATCAATCTCCGTATGGAGCTTGAAGTCCCAGTTTTGAAGCAGCGGTATAAAGACAGCTGCTCCATAACCTTTCCGCCTACTCTGAGCATGCGGACAGACATTGCCGCAATTCAACCCGATCGAGTACGATCTGGTTGATTGACACCCCCCCTGCTGGCGGCCAATTGGCCGTGAATCTGCAGGGGGCGGCATTGCACCAGCAGCTCACAAGAGCTGTGGGTGCAATGCTGAATACGAGAGCGTATTGCTCTCCACATTCAGCGAGGTCTGTCGGACCTGATCCGCACTTTCAGATCAGGTCCGACAGACCTTTGTTAAATAGGCCCCTTAGGCTGCATCTATAGGTTCATACATGTAAACAGGGAGTGTGGGGGTGGGCTTTAGATTTTGGTGCCTACAGGCACTTGGGCTATAAATCCGGCCCTGTGTATTTCATGTTTGACATTATTAAATCTCAGTTTACAAACACGCACAAATCATCTTCACTCTTCATCTGTAGCTAAAATACTTTTTCTTCATTTTCATCTTACAACTGTTCCATTTATTATAAAAAAAAGTTACAAAAAAACCCCATAAAATAAAAAGACAATAATCAAATAATTTAACAAATGCACCACTTACTTGCTAAAAGGAAGAATCAATGTTAGTAAAATGTAATCTCTTTTCTTATTAGAAAACTAATTATTTCCACCTTTGGTTGCTTAAAGTGTAATGTAATATGACATAAAATAGTAACTGTGTTAAGTAATTAGAAGTTAATGGATGCTTTGCATTATAAGGATTACGAGAGTCAGGGCAATCTATACAGTCTTGCCTGATTTTTCAAGGACATTTTTAAGTTTTTTGTTTTTTTTTATATTCTTTTTCTGTATGAGATTAGTTAGTATGCTGTTGTTCTTTCAAACATTGTAAGGTGCATTCATTTTAGGAGTTTTAAATATTCTGTATAATACTAACAGATTTATTAACAAAAAACAGCAAATTTTTGGCTAGATTACGAGTTTTGCATTAGAGGCTATGTGGTGCAAACGAGCAGTTTTTACTCACTGCTCACTTTCCTACAGCGCTGGTATTATGAGTTTTTACAAACCCATCGTTAAAAGGCAAGAAGTGAGTGTAGAGCAAAATTTTGCTCCTTACCGCACTTCAATACCAGCGCTGCTTAAGTCAGCGGTGAGCTGGTCGTACGTGCTCGTGCATGATTTCCCCATAGGAATCAACGGGGAGAGCCAGCTGAGAAAAAGTCTAACACCTGCAAAAAAGCAGCGTAAAACTCTGTAACGCAGCCCTATTGATTCCTATGGGGAAATAAAATTTATGTTTACACCTAACACCCTAACATGAACCCCGAGTCTAAACACCCCTAATCTTACACTTATTAACCCCTAATCTGCTGCCCCCAACATCGCCGACACCTACATTATTCTTATTAACCCCTAATCTGCCGCTCCGGACACCGCCACCACCTACATTATATTTATGAACCCCTAATCTGCTGCCCCCAACATTGCCAACACCTACATTATATTTATGAACACTTAATCTGCCGCCCCCAATGTCGCCGCCACCTACCTACATTTATTAACCCCTAATCTGCCACCCCAACATCGCAGCCACTATACTAAATCTATTAACCCCTAAACCTAAGTCTAACCCTAACACCCCCTAACTTAAATATAATTTAAATAAATCTAAATAAAATTATACTATAATTAGCTAAATTATTCCTATTTAAAACTAAATACTTACCTATAAAATAAACCCTAAGCTAGCTACAATATAACTAATTGTTACATTGTATCTAGCTTAGGGTTTATTTTTATTTTACAGGCAAGTTTGTATTTATTTTAACTAGGTAGAATAGTTACTAAATAGTTATTAACTATTTAATAACTACCTAGCTAAAATAAATACAAAAGTACCTGTAAAATAAATCCTAACCTAAGTTACACTAACACCTAACACTACACTATAATTAAATAAATTATCTAAATTAAATACATTTACCTAAATTAAATTAAAGTACAAAAAAAAAAAACACTAAATTACAGAAAACCACCCACACAACCAATCCCCCAAATAAAAGCCTAACTATAAAGACCTAAGCTCCCCATTGCCCTTAAAAGGGCATTTGGATGGGCATTGCTCTTAAAAGGACAGTTAGCTCTTTTGCGGCCCAAAGTCCCTAACCTAAAAATAAAACCCACCCAATACACCCTTAAAAAACCTAACACTAACCCCTTGAAGATCGACTTACTGTTCTAAAGATCCATCCTCAAGGAAGCGGCAGAAGTCTTCATCCAACCGGGTCGAAGTCCTCAACGAAGCCGGGAGAAGTCTTCATCCAAGCCGGGCGAAGTGGTCCTCCAGACTGGAAGAAGTCTTCATCCAGACGGCATCTTCTATCTTCATCCATCCAACGCGGAGCGGCACCATCTTCAAAAAAATCTGACGCAGAGCATCCTCTTCATCCGACGGACTAACGACGAATGAAGGTGCATTTAAGTGACGTCATCCAAGATGGCGTCACTTAGATTCCGATTGGCTGATAGAATTCTATCAGCCAATCGGAATTAAGGTAGAAATCAGCCAATAGGATTGTACTTGCATTCTATTGGCTGTTCCAATCAGCCAATAGAATGCGAGCTCAATCCTATTGGCTGATTGGATCATCCAATAGGATTAAACTTCAATCCTATTGGCTGATTGCATCAGCCAATAGGATTTTTTCAACCTTAATTCCGATTGGCTGATAGAATAATATCAGCTTCCTTGAGCATGGATGTCGAATCTTCAGAACAGTAAGTTGATCTTCAGGGGGTTAGTGTTAGGTTTTTTAAGGGTGTATTGGGTGGGTTTTATTTTTAGGTTAGGGACTTTGGGCCGCAAAAGCGCTAACTGCCCTTTTAAGGGCAATGCCCATCCAAATGCCCTTTTCAGGGCAATGGGGAGCTTAGGTTTTTTTAAATAGTATTTTATTTGGGGGGTTGGTTGTGTGGGTGGTGGGTTTTACTGTTGGGGGGTTGTTTGTATTTTTTTTTACAGGTAAAAGAGCTGATTACTTTGGGCAATGCCCCGCAAAAGGCCCTTTTAAGGGCTATTGGTAGTTTAGTTTAGGCTAGGTTTTTTTTTATTTTGGGGGGGCTTTTT
The DNA here is from genome assembly GCF_027579735.1 of Bombina bombina. Classification (NCBI taxonomy): domain Eukaryota; kingdom Metazoa; phylum Chordata; class Amphibia; order Anura; family Bombinatoridae; genus Bombina; species Bombina bombina. Next base: position 645,977,441 of record NC_069502.1, on the reverse strand, counting down.
TATTTTGATAGGGCTATTAGATCAGGTGTAATTAGTTTAAATATCTTGTAATTTGTTTATTATTTTCTGTAATTTAGTGGGGGGGGGGGTTGTACTTAATTTAGTTTAGGTAATTGTATTTAATTTAGTTAATTTATTTAATTATAGTGTAGTGTTAGGTGTTATTGTAACTTAGTTTAGGTTGTATTTTACAGGTACATTTGTATTTATTTTAGCTAGGTAGTAATTAAATAGTTAATAACTATTTAATAACTAGTCTACCTAGTTAAAATAAATACAAACTTGCCTGTAAAATAAAAATAAACACTAAGATAGCTACAATGTAACTATTAGTTATATTGTAGCTAGCTTAGGGTTTATTTTACAGGTAAGTATTTAGTTTTAAATAGGAATTATTTAGGTAATGATAGGAATTTTTAGTTAGATTTATTTTAATTATATTTAAGTTAGGAGGTGTTAGGGTTAGTCTTAGGTTTAGGGGTTAATACATTTAGTATAGTGGCGGCGACGTTGCGGTGGAAGATTAGGGGTTAATAAATGTAGGTAGGTGGCGGCGATGTTAGGGATGGCAGATTAGGGGTTAATAATATTTAACTAATGTTTGCGAAGTGGGAGTGCGGCAGTTTAGGGGTTAATATGTTTATTATAGTGGCGGCGACGTTGGGGGCGGCAGATTAGGGGTTAATAAGTGTAGGTAAGTTGTGGCGACTTTGGGGGCGACAGATTAAGGGTTAATAAATATAATGTAGTTGTCGGCATTGTTGGGGGCAGCAGATTAGGGGTTCATAAATATAATGTAGGTAGGGCGGTGTCCGGAGCGGCAGATTAGGGGGTTAAAAAATTTATTTTAGTGTTTGGGATGTGGGAGGGCCTCGGTTTAGGGGTTAACAGGTAGTTTATGGGTGTTAGTGTACTTTTTAGCACTTTAGTTATGAGTTTTATGTTACAGCGTTGTACCATAAAACTCTTAACTACTGACTTTTAAATGCGTTAGTACTCTTGACAGGGTAGGCTGTTCTGCTCACTTTTTGGCCTCCCAGGACAGACTCGTAATACCGGTGCTATGGAAGTCCCATAGAAAAAAGACTTTACGAAGTTTACTTAAGTCGTTTGGCGGTAAAACCTAAGAAGTGTGCGGTACACCTATTATACCTGCAAGACTTGTTATACCAGCGGGCGTAAAAAAAAAAGCGTTAGGACCTCTTAACGCTGCTTTTTTACCTTAACGTACAACTCGTAATCTAGCTGATTGTTACTAGAGGAGATCTTCAAAGATCTTACAGTCATTGCTTGGAGAAATGCCATAACTGAAAGATTTTTTCATGGAGACTAATGTTGTAGAATTATTATATGGTATTTGGTCAGTGTTTCTAAAGAAAGTGAGGTATTATAAATACAAGTCGGCATTTACATTTTCAATCAAGCTTTTTTTTTAAAATATATTCTTTATATATATATATAATACAGCGTTGTTCCGCACCACCCTATTGATCTCAAGAAATTCTTCTATGTGTGAACTGTGGTCAAAAATATATTCACAGGACAAACAGTTCAAGGAGGGAGTGAAAAAAGTTGATGACAACTGCAAAGTCTTAACAGAGAGAAAAGACCTCCCCTATCCAGCACTCAAGTATGTTGCCTAATTAAGTGAAGTAAGACTGTCAGCATTTAAATTTTCAATAAAGCTTTTTTTTTAAAAAAATGTATATATATATATATATATATATATATATATATGTATATATATATATATATATATATATACATATATATATATATATATATATATATATATATAACACACAGAAAACCTGGCACTCGCCAGCATATTCACAATAATGTTTAAAAGCAAAACTGGGGGAAGTCCGTTACATTTGGCGCCAAAGGATCAAGCCCAGGACCACGACAAGGTCTCCCCGTTCCTGGGACCCTAAACCAGCACCCACACAATACATACTTCCAAACAAACCAACTGGGAACCTCCCAAGGTGACATAGGCTTTTGTAACCTCCCCTACGTAAATACAAAACACAGGAATGGACCACACTCACAGACCGGACTGGGTACACGTCCTAAGCCACAGCAAACTCCACAGCCCTGAACACTGACAGACAGCTGCAAAGTTCCCAGCAACTCAGGCAGTTAACCCCAGAGCAGCCTGGGTGGCAGGCCCGCAGGGAAGCATTACAAACATTATCAACACAACACACAGAAAACCTGGCACTCGCCAGCAGATTCACAGTACAAAACTGGGGGAAGTCAGTTACATTTGGCGCCAAAGGATCAAGCCCAGGACCACAACAAGGTCTCCCCCTTCCTGGGACCCTAAACCAGAACCCACACAATGCATACTTCCAAACAAACCAACTGGGAACCTCCCAGGGTGACACAGGCTTATGTAACCTCCTCTATGTAAATACAAAACACAGGAATGGACCGCACTCACAGACCGGACTGGGTACACATCCTAAGCCACAGCAAACTCCACAGCCCTGAACACTGGCAGACAGCTGCAAAGTTCCCAGCACCTTAGGCAGTTAACCCCAGAGCAGCCTGGGTGGCAGCCCCGCAGGGAAGCATTACAAACATTATCAACACAACACACAGAAAACCTGGCACTCGCCAGCAGATTCACAGTAATGTTTCAAAGCAAAACTGGGGAAAGTCAGTTACATTTGGCGCCAAAGGATCAAACCCAGGACCATGACAAAGTTTAGGAACTTTGCAGCTGTCTGTCAGTGTTCAGGGCTGTGGAGTTTGCTGTGGCTTAGGATGTGTACCCAGTCCGGTCTTTGAGTGTGGTCCATTCCTGTGTTTTATATATATATCATAATATATATCATATATATATATATATATATATATATACATATCAAAATAACAAGAGTATTGCATTGAGCAATGATACTTTTTTATTGGACTAACTATACATTTATAAGATGACAAGCTTTCGGAAGAATGTCTTCCTTTTTCAAGTCTGAAGCAATATACTGTAAATATATATATATATATATATATATATATATATATATTATATATATATATATATCTATATACACACACATACTGTATATATATATATATATATATATATAATTATATACATACACAGATATAGTGATATATATATATATCACATATATATTCATCAATCTAGGATACAACAATATAGCTTTAAACACACCTTTGATCTTTTGAAGCAGAAGACAGCAGTGTATTGCAGCCTAACTGCTTTGACTGGTTCAATAAAGCATATCTTCAGCTTTGTCTGTGTTATTACAATAAATATAAACACAAAGAGCATAATCTCGCAGATGACATTCCATCCTTTAAAACATGCTCCTGACATCAGTTCTAGTTTTCACAAAGTAATACTTTGAAAATCAGTGTCCAGAGAGAACTGTATTATAATTGCTAATTTCTCTGCTCAGAGGCATCAGAGAGAATCACATTTGCTGTGAGTTTCCACAAGCAAATGTCATGCTGCATTTGCTTTGATTTTTATTTCACTCCCATACTCATAACCCTCAAATTTAAGTTCATCCTGAGCTTAGGTGTAAAGGTCTGCAGCAACCGATAGAAAGAGCTTCGTGCTCATTTTCTACATTTTATTAAAATTACAAAAATATTTTGCACTACTACATCAGCTTAAAATTGAGGTTTGTACTTTTTTATGTCATGTGTCATTATGGCTTATTTCTACTTTTTTGGTGTTTGTATATTTTTTGTACATAACTCAGTCAGAACAGACAATAAACTAGATATGTGCATTTGTTTTCAGACGAATTTACATTCGTCACAAAAATTGGATTTTCATTTTGTTTTTAACTAAACGAATATCTGAATGAATGCACCAACGAAAATAGAGAAATTGAAAAAAATCATCAGTCAGTGTTCATTAATTTTCTTTCTTTTTTTTTTAAGCAGTTAATACTTACATTAGCGCGCTCTCTGTGCTCTACAGAGCACATTAAGGTAAGTATTGTAGCTACAGGTGAACGTATGTGTGTTACATGGATCCACTTAAGTAATATCTGTGCTCTGTGGTTTTTACTTTTAAAAAGCATTGCTTTGTTTGTGCTACAGTTAAAGAGGAAAAAAACATTTTTGTGTTCCTGGCATTCAAGGGTATAAAATCACTGCTCAATTGTGAAAATGTATATTTCATGGTAATGAGTGTAGCCTAAGGTAGAGCTTTGAGGGCATATTTATCAAGCTCTGTATGGAGCTTGATGACCCTTGTTTCTAAAGACCACTGCTGCATAACTTGTCTGAGACAGCGGACAGAAATAAATCCGATTGCATACGATCAGGTTGATTGACACTCCCTGCTAGTGGACAATTGACCGCGAATCTGCAGGTGGCGGCATTGCACCAGCAGATCACAAGAACTGCTGGTGCAATGATAAATGCAGACAGCGTATGCTGTCAGCATTTATCGATGTGCAGCGGACATGATACGCTACATTTTATCACATTGATAAATATGCCCCATAGAGTGTAACCATTGTGTGACCCCACCAGTACCCTGTCCCCTGTATGACATTTAGTATTTTTATGGAGAGCAGCTGGGAACCCTAAATGCATTAGATAGGAGCTCTGACAATGACGCTTTTTTGGTTCCTGTGTTCTGTTATATTTGCCGACTTCATTACGTTCCCCTACCTCTGGCCACGCCTACCAAATTCTTACAAAGCCGGTTCTTGATGCATGCGCTCACTGCAGAATTGCTACAAAAAAGTGCAAAATGACACTAAATAGCAGGCATGCGCCCATGCCGCAGTCGGCAAATATTACAGAAGCGTGTCAAACACAGTTTTGGCAGTTTTGGGTCAGGTAGCATACAAATTGATGGTGCTTATGTTTTCACAATATACATAGTTACAAGTACTTAGATGTACACAAATACTTAGATAGGTACAATCCATTTGTCTGCCACCCAGCTAGTGCCCAAATTGCAGAGTGCTTGTAACTATGTATACTGTGAAAACATAAGTATAATCAATTTGTATGTTGGATGTTATTTACTCATTCGGAACACAGCACCTCTCTTTTTTTTGCACGATCAATTTGTATGCCACCTGACCCAGCTAGTGTCAAAACTGTGTTTGACCTGCTTCTGTAATATTTGCCGACTGCAGAATGGGCGCATGAGTGCTATTTAGTGTCATTTTGCACTTTGTTGTAGCAATGCTGCAGTGAGCGCATGCGTCAACAACTGGCTTTGTAAGAATTTGGTAGGTGTAGCCGGAGGTAGGGGAACGTAACGAAGTCGGCAAATAATACAGAAGACCTGCACTATTTAAATAAGTAAATGTTTCCCATATGGAATAAAGAGAATACAATAAATCAACTGCACCATTTGACTCCATAGATACTTGCTATTTATTTACTATAGATATGAGGGTGTGCTAATGCAGCTTCCTCTATAATATTAAAGTGTAAAGAATTCCTCTTTCCACTCTACACTTTTTATTTAAAAATCTCATGTCTCTCTCGGGGCATAGGTGATTGCCATAAAGCTGACTCATCACTATTCATGAAATAAGATCAAGAGCTTTTGTCCCCAAAAAACTTTTCACAGAAATAGCTAAACACATACAAAACCGTCTCTTACAAAGCTGAAAAGTGGATGATAGGCATAGAAAACAAACAGCTTTCAAATTGTTAATTATTTTGCAATTCTGGGGCTCCCTTTTCTCTGCCTACATATCAAGCATAGAGTATTTGACCACTCTTTTATTTGGGTTATCAGCATACAGGACATACTTATGGTACATGGAAGCCACTTGCTTTATTTGAAAATGGTGATCCCCTTATGCTTCTCTGTGTAGTATGTTATTGCCATTGACATGTCAATTACCTGGGCTTTAAAGAGACATGTTACTACAGATTAAATTATTTTAAAAATGTTTAATTAGCAAAAAAAAAGAGAAACAAAAAATAATGTAAGTATTTTTGTTTGTTTTTCTGTAATTTATTTCTGCTTTTTATTTGCTGATGGCGCAGGCTACACAATGATTTGCAATAGCAAAGGACACCATGTAAACATACTGAGGGCCAGATTACAAGTGGCTCGCTATTGTTAATGCAAGTTGCGATAAGCAATATCGCAACTGTGCTAACGAGTGAAAATTACAAGCTGAAAGTAAATGCATTCGCTCAAGTGCAAACAAATTTTGCGCCTTAGGTTTGAGCGAGTAGAAACCTAGTGGAAAGAGTAAGAGTTAAAACAATATATACACACATATAAACACTTTGGAGCCCTTTCCACACAGTTAGCGTGGTTGAGATATTTGAGGCCCTGAAGTTATCGAGTGATATTTTTAAATATAGTTTCAATTAATGTGCACACTAACCACTGGGCGTTAAAAGTTTACTTCCAGTGGGTTTTGTGTGCAAGCAACATTGATAAATAGCACCCCACTTGTTATCAGTCCCAGAGAATTTTTAAGGGGTATAATTTCTAGACAGATCTGTATTTCCATACCCCTTCAAATTTTGATATCTAAGTACTTTTATAACATTTGTGTATATTATATATTATTTGATTTTTATGCAGTAAAAAAATTATCATGTGCTGATGCATTCTAATAAGACCGAAAAAGCTACCCACAAGTGATTTCTCTTGCTGCACTTTTCTTATTCCTGCAATGCTTTAAATCTACCTAGAGTAGCACTGCACTAGCATAAGGGAATATGTGTTTATAAAATATATATTGTGTATGACCACTTACTTTAATAATTCATATTCCTGCTCTGGTTTACTCTTTTACCCTTTAAAGCAGTGCTTTCCAAACTGTGTGTCGGGACACACTAGTGTGTCGGCAGCAGTGTGTAGGTGTGTCCCTGCTTCAGCACAAATTTTTAAAATTTTTTATTTTTTTGGTTTCCGACTTTCTGCCTGCCTGCTACGCATATCACATGGTTGACACGTGATTGATACCTAGTGGGTCACAGATCATCTTAACCAATTGGCGCAGCTCAGTGGGAACTGAAACTATTCCCATTGGCGGCTTTGGCGGGACATTGGCTCCTGACTGCACGTGAAGTCTCATTAATTGGCTCGTGACTGCATGTATAGTTAGTGAGTGGGACAGCAGTGTGTTTGCAGCGTGGGCAGTATTCAGTCAGACTCACGGAGCTCTGAGGGCGGCAGCTTAAACCCTGAGCTGAAGTCAGAAGTCACAGTGGGGTATTTTTGCAGCTAGCTCCAAGTAGTGCATTGCTGCTCCTGCTCTTGATATATGGATAGGAAGTTGAAGCTTAAAAATGCTTGCTGATAAAATGCGAGTGTCTTTATCTAATATTTCACTAAATATTCAGAAACTGTGTTCATCCTATCAACCTCATACATCCCATTAAAATAGTAAGTAGCTATTGGTGATATTAAACTTATTTTTAATTCTTGCACATACATACTGTTATTGTAAAAACATTTAATTATTATATAATTTATGTATGTGTACGTATATCTTAAAACAAGTTAGTTTAACCTCCTTTTTGCTAGTACAACTGAATTAATTACTGTGTCGCGAAATGATGTAGGTCTAAAAAGTGTGTCACCAACATGAAAAGTTTGGAAAGCTCTCCTTTAAAGGGATATTCCAGCCAAAATTGGAAACCACATGGGTGCATTTCTGTATTGAAAAGATGCAATTTTGTAATATACATGCATTAGCAAAAATGCTTCTAATAAAAACTATAGCTGTTTCTAAAGTGTATTTAAGTATGCATCTAGCTATGCTTCACATGCACCTCACGTGCAGAGAAAAATGTTAACACTAAAACAGTGATAATTCTTAATAGAAGCATTTTTGCCAATACATGTTTATTGAAAATATGTTTCTATTCAAAGATGCAATAAATCTATGTGCATTTATATTTTGACTGAATTGTCCCTTTTAGAGTCTACAGCAGTGGCGCTAAGCTTGGTGCTCCAGAGGTTTTGTAACTACATTTCCCATTATGCTCAGACACTGAGAATCAGCTGGCTGAGCATCATGGGAAATGTAGTTGCAAAACCTCTGGAGCACCAAGGTCTACAACCTGCCACATAATAGCACTAATCATGTAAACTAATCATGTAAACTGTCTGTGAGGGGTAATGAAGAAAAGGAGGAAGATTAAAGCTTTGGTTGCATCAAGGGCTGGCAGGTACAGAAGTGTGCCCTTGCATATTGCAAAAACATAAGCAACAACACATACAGTGTGAGTCTGACCCCACCTCATAGTCCCTATACTGGTTGTCTACTATGGGAAATGCTAGTATCCCAGCAGGCCAGTAGTGGCAACTTAATAGTAAAATAGATAAGATGTCATATTAAATTCCTTAAAAAAAAAATATATATATAGATTTTACTTAAAGGGACAGTCTAGGCCAAAATAAACTTTCATGATTCAGATGGAGCATGTAATTTTAAAAATGTTTCCAATTTACTTTTATCACCAACTTTGCTTTGTTGTCTTGGTATTCTTAGTTGAAAGCTTAACCTAGGAGGTTCATATGCTAATTTCTTAGACCTTGAAGCCCACCTTTTTCAGATTAGATACAGATACAGTTTTTCACCACTAGAGGGTATTAGTTCACGTATTTCATATAGAGAACACTGTGCTCGTGCACGAGAAGTTATCTGGGAGCAGGCACTGATTGGCTAGACTTCAAGTCTGTCAAAAGAACTGAAAAAAGGGGCAGTTTGCAGAGGCTTAGATACAAGATAATCACAGAGGTTAAAAGTATATTATTATAACTGTGTTGGTTATGCAAAACTGGTAAATGGGTAATAAAGGGATTATCTATCTTTTAAAAAATAAAAATTCTGGTGTAGACTGTCCCTTTAATTATACACATATTTCTTGGTACTCTACAAAATAAAGAGTACGGTATGTGCACACTCTTGAGCTCTTATGAGTATACCTAGTTTTACTCTTCAATACATGATACCAAGAGAAAAAAGCAAATTTGATAACAGAAGTAAAATGGAAAGTTGAATAAAATTGCATGCTCTATCTGAATCACGAAAGTTTAATTTTGACTTTACTGTCCCTTTAAAGTGAATGTAAAGTTGAATGAATGAGTGCCCAGGTTTTTAAAAATACTATTAAAAACAGAGGCATTTTCATTCATTAAACTTTACATTGCAGCGTTTTTCTTAAATACTTACCTTTTCTTTAGCAAAACCAGACCGCCTCTCATGCTGTACTTAGCACCTCAATGATGAAACCGGCTTCCTCCAATCACAGCGTGGCCTCACGAGATGGACGCTCCGGGATGCACGCTCCAGGATGCACGCCATGATTGGAGCAAGCCGGTTTTGTCATTGCTGAGGTAAGTACAGAGGAGCTGCGGGTGGAGGATTGCCGGTCTGACTTTGCTAAAGAAAAAGGTACAATAATTTTTTTTAATAAATGAAAGTGCCCCGGTTTTTAATAATATTTTTAAAAACTGGGCACTCAGTCATTCAACTTTACATTCACTTTAATGCACTTTCAGTTTAGCACCCTCGGCTAACCACACCTATGGATTAGCACTCAAACAGCACAACTCATAGAAGTCTGTGGGGAGAATAACTTAGTGTTGCCTTGTGATTTGATCTCAAGCCGAGAATGCTTCTGAGGGTTTTGCTTGATTGATAACTTTTAACTTTCAACAATATGAGCACAAAGATAAGAGAGCTGTTAGTTTAACTTAGGTGGTGTTAGTGCTTCAATAATGCCAATAGTTACATTGACATGAAACACAGCATTTTTATTTCATGATTCAGATAGAACAAACAAATTTAAACAACTTTCTAATTTACTTCTGTTATTAATGTTGTTCATGACAAAGGTCATATAAGGTCAGCTATCAAACAACAGCTAGCTCACAGTAGTGCATTGTTACTCCTGGGCCTACCTAGGTATCCTTTTCCCCAAAGGATACCAAGATAATTAAGCAAATTTTATAATAGAAGTATACTAGAAAGTTTTTTGTTTTTTTTTAATTGCATGCTCTATATGAATCATGAATGAAAAATAATAACCCCTTAATGACACACGTCAGACATACAGGGTACGTCATAAACAAACTGGTCTTTAAAGACCAGCGACGTACCCTGTACGTCGTTAGGGGTTTAAAGCAGCTGGAAGCTATCCTGATCGCTTCCAGTCGCTTTCAAGGTATTGCTGTGATGCCTCGATATTGAGGCATCACTGCAATATCTTTTTTGGCACACTCTGTGGCCCTCTCTGCATCGGCCAGCGATGGTGCCGATCGTTGGTGGGTGGGAGCAGCTGCAGGGAGGTGGGTGGGTGGCCCATCGCTGGACTAGTTCTGGCAAGGTGGGCGGGAGCATGCACGTGTGCACGAGGCACTTGCGTGTGCATGCACGTGCATGAGGGGCATGCACGATCAAACATATTTCTATGGGAGAGGGAGGAGGGAGAGGGAGGAAGAGGGGAAATATTTCTTTGTAAAGGGGATCTGGGAGGGGTAGGAGGTACTATATTGAGGGGGGGCAGCTACACTACAGAAAAATGCGGTTAAATGAAAAAAAATTATAAAGCACATTTGTTTTAAGAAATTGGGTACTGGCAGGCAGCTGCCAGTACCTAAAATGGCCACAAATAGGAAGTGGGAGGTAAAAAAAGGCTTTTATTTTAGTACTGTCAGACTTTCTGCCAGTACTTAAGATGGCGGTGACAATTGTGGGATGGGGGAGGGAATAGAGCTGTTTGTGAGGGGTCAGGGAGGAATCTGGGGGGGGGGGGGTGTCAGGTGGGAGACTGATCTCTAAACTAAAGCTAAAGTTAACCCTACAAGCTACCTAATTAACCCCTTAACTGCTGGGCATAATACAAGTGTGGTGCACAGGGACATTTAGCTGCCTTCTAATTATCAAAAAGCAATTTAAAAGCCATATATGTCTGCTATTTCTGAACAAAGGGGATCCCAGAGAAGCATTTACAACCATTTGTGCCATAATTGCGCAAGCTAATTGTAAATAATTTCAGTGAGAAACCTAAAGTTAGTGAAAATGTTAGCGATTTTTTTTATTTGATCGCATTTGGCGGTGAAATGGTGGCATAAAATATACCAAAATGGGCCTAGATCAATACTTTGGGTTGTCTACTACACTACACTAAAGTTAAAATTACCCCTACAAGCTCCCTACAAGCTACCTAATTAACCCCTTCACTGCTAGACATAATACACGTGTGGTGCGCAGCAGCACTTAGCGGCCTTCTAATTACCAAAAAGCAATGCCAAATCCATATATGTCTGCTATTTCTCAAAAAAGGGGATCCCAGAGAAGAATTTACAACCATTTCTGCCATAATTGCACAAGCTGTTTGTAAATAATTTAAGTGAGATATCTAAAGTTTATGAAAAAGTTAGTGATTTTTTTTATTTGATTGCCTTTGGCAGTGAAATGGTGGCATGAAATATACTAAAATGGGCCTAGATCAATCCTTTGGGTTGTCTACTAAAAAAATATATACATGTAAAGGGATATTCAGGGATTCCTGACAGATATCAGTGATCCAATGTAACTATCGCTAATTTTGAAAAAAAAAATGGTTTGGAAATAGCAAAGTGCTACTTGTACTTATTGCCCTATAACTTCCAAAAAAAAAGGACAAAATGTAGAATTAGCATGGGTGTTTTTTGGTGGTTGTAGATGTGAAACAGATTTTGGGGGTCAAAGTAAGAAAAAGTGTGTTTTTTTCCATTTTTTCCTCATATTTTATAAAAAAAAAATTATAGTAAATTATAAGATATGATGAAAATAATGGTATCTTTAGAAAGTCCATTTAATGATGAGAAAAACTGTATATAATATATGTGGGTAAAGTAAATGAGTAAGAGGAAAATTACAGCTAAACACAAACAAACACTGCAGAAATGTAAAAATAGTCCTGGTCCTTAAGGGAAAGAAATTGAAAAATGGCCTTGTCCTTAAGGGGTTAAAATGACAAGAAATACTCTTCCTAAGCAAAGCATAGCTGGTGCCGAGAGCAGCTAATTACTGTCTACGGTTTCCTGTTTGGTAGCTCCAGAGCTTGTGCCACCCAAGCAAGATGGGGGGGCTAAACACATGCAGTAGATAATAAATTAGAGTTCCATTTTTACATTAGAAGGAATGTGAATTTAAACTTAATAATATAACCTAAGAATATTATAAAATTGTGAAAATAAAAACTGCCACTTTCGCAGAGAGTACATGTTTGATTATGATGCTAAACCTAACTCAAGTTGTTGATAACTAATCTATTTGTGGATACCTAAAAAGTTTTTTTTTTCAGTGAAAAATAATAGCAGAATTAACTTTGAAGCATAGCATTGTGGCACTCATTACATGCAACAACTTTCAGTTTAAAAAAAATGTAATGAATTATTCAGACAGCAGTTTGTTGGGTGATTGAATATTACCTGAAAACTGCTACAGATCTCCTCAAGGCACAACCATAGCTAACTGAATTGAACCAATTAGGCTGACAGTCTCTTCTATGAGTTGTAACCTATCAATGGTAATAGCTTATTATGATGATAGATGAGCACATCTCACACACTGAATCTTGAGTACACACTTCAGCAGTTCCCCCGCATAAAGGTGTTATTACTTCCCAACTTCAGATCAACAAGAATGACAGCAATGAGAGAAGACAGCATGCATGAGCAAACATAGATGATTGTTTCATCCAAATGATTTTATTTATACCTTTTATTATCTTGTCTTTTATGTCCATTCCCTGTGCACAACTTTCACATTTATAATAATTTAGAAAACAACTCCTAAAGTTGGTAATCCTGCAATTCTAACTCTTTGGTTTATCTTAGTCTTTAACATACACTGGGAGGCTCCTGGTAGACCTAAGCCTGACTGTGCTGATCTGCAGTGCAGCTTTAATTGAATTAGAGAGACCCCCTGTTTCCTCCAGAGAATGGATAGAATTGACCATTTACCACTTTTACCACCTTACAGGTGACTATCCTTAATGATCCCCTTATTCTTAGTTTTATCCATTAAATAATGGACAGGTCTAAGTCCCTCTCCTATACTTTAGGATTAGTGATATCCAAGTAAAGGCATCTTGAGCAGGTCTGGATACTTTTGAATTGTGGGCATGTTGTTATGAGCCCCTGGGCAAGAGTCCACAATATCAGGCATGTATATCACTTCTTAGAATTATACATAAACATTTTTGCCTTTAATCAGACAATGAGAACCTTACTCAGGTGACACAAGTGGGATGTAGATTTTCTTATAAAAAGAACAAAAATATTGGTAATGTGGTATCTCCATTACAAACCAAGAGTTCATCTAATACTTGGGTTCTTCAATTCAAAATGTATATATAGGTGTGGTAGCAGGTGATGCTAGGTATTTTTTTAAAGATTAGACAAATATACAAGTAAAGGTTTGTCACATAGCATAACTTTATATACAGGTTGATGCACAAAAAGCAGAGTGCATACTCAAGAATAGACTATCTATTGTGCAATTCTCCCCTTTTGGACAATCTGTCCTACCCTTCTATACGGGTATGCCCATGGTCTGATCATGACATGGTCTTGGTTACCTTGACTGACGCCCATTCTCGGGGACCTTTGTCTTCAGGCTGGAGACTACACCCATGGTTGATAACAGGGCCGGCGGGAGTTGCAGCGTCCAAGGCCATCTCTGAATTCCTGGCCATAAATGATAATGCTCTTACTGATGACTCGGTTTTGACTCTGAAAGCTTTTATGAGAGGACACTTTTTAAAACAGGCCTCAGTGAATCACAAGCTTTCCGGCAAACCTTTGGCCCAACTATATGCAGAGCTGCGGTTTATGGAGTGTCTTAAAAAGAAGGGTCCCTCGAAACAGTTGGGGAGACTAAATACATACAGAGAGAAATGCACTCACAGGAACGAACATCCAGCTCAATACCATTGTTAGCCTGTTCTATGGCGATTTAACAACTGGGTGCAACTTCTTTTAGCCCAGCAATGCTTTTCACAGAGTAAAACTTTCCTGTAGTATATCAGTCTGATCCCGCCTATTACGGTCAGTCCAGCACCGAAATACCAGGCAATTCTTCTCTGATCAAGGAACACAGCAACCCCAGACGATCGTTTCGGCCTTCATTGGGCCTCGTCAGTGAGGTGTAGCCATATTCCTCTAAGCACACTGAGCAAGGAGTTCACGTCTGGTTGCACCTTTTTCCCTTAGGGAGACTTAAATACATACAGAGAGAAATGCACTCACAGGAACGAACATCCAGCTCAATACCATTGTTAGCCTGTTCTATGGCGATTTACCACCTGATCTTCGTATGCAAATTATTATGACCCTGGGGAAGTCTCCCTATGGGTGATGGGGGAAACCAGACGTGGACTCCTTGCCCAGTGTGCTTAGAGGAATGTGGCTGCACCTCACTGACGAGGCCCATAGGAGGCCGAAACGATTGTCTGGGGTTGTCATGTTCCTTGTTCAGAGGAGAATTGCCTGGTATTTCGGGGCTGGACTGACCTTACTTGGCAGGATCAGATTGATATACTTCAGGAAAGTTTTCTTCTGTGAAAAGCACACTGGTCTAAAAGAGGCTGCTTCCGGGTGGTAAATCACCATAGAACAAGCCAATGAGCTGTTGTTCGTTCCTGGTAGAGCGCTTCTCTCTTCGTATCGAAACAGTTGGCAGATCAAGTGGTTATTATCAGAGACAAGATTAATGCGATGGAAGAACTGAAAGTGCAGTCAAACCTCTTGGCTCTCAAGCAGTTGTATTACTACAAAGGCAACAGAGCCGACAGACTTCTAGCCCACAAACTTAGAATTTGCACGCAGCAACGCCGTATACCGGCAATTAAAACTCCTAATGGGTTGGTACAGGCACCTAAAGATATAGCTAGCATGTTTGCGGACTATTACTCTGCTTTACATAGCTTAGATTCCTCTCTAAGTGGCTCTAAAGCTTCTAAGGAACAAATTGATCAGTTTCTGCTGTCTCTCTCTCTCTCCCATCTCTCTCTGAGGCGGATGCCCAGAGTCTTGCCAGCAACATTTCCTCAGATGAACTGAAACATGCAATTTCTTCGCTCCAGCCAGATAAAGCACCGGGACCTGACGGGTTCACCGCTTTATTTTATAAGACTTACTCTTCACAATTGACACCTATTCTCACTAGATTTTATAATCTCACATTCAATGAAGGTAACCTACGCCCCGAATATCTTGAGGCCTCTATTATTACTCTGCCTAAAGAGGGTAAGGATTATTCCCGGTGTGAGAACTACAGGCCGATCTCCCTCATTAATGTTGACATAAAATTGTACTCAAATTCTGGCCACAAGATTAAACAGAATGCTCCCAGACCTGGTCAACCCGGACCAGGTTGGCTTTATCCCGGGCAGACAAGGTCCCGACAACACGAGGCGCCTCCTCAACATTTTTACTGAAGTGGCAGATATGGGGATCCCTCTTCTCGCCCTGTCAATGGACGCAGAAAAAGCATTCGACAGGGTGAGGTGGGATTACATGTTCTTAACCCTACAGGCGTTCGGTCTTCTGGAATCATTCATCAAGGCAGTGAGAGCCTTATACTCTTGCCCTACGGCGAGGGTGTGGGGTCTGGGTTTCTGCTCAGAGAGAGTACGGATCTCCAACGGTACAATGCAGGGGTGCCCCCTTTCCCCCCTACTGTTTACCTTAGCTATTGAACCGTTAGCAGCAGCATTACGGTCTTCAACCTTGATCAAGGGCCTAACTTTGCATGACACTCCCAAGAAACTAGCCTTTTACGCGGATGATTTGACTCTGTTTCTTACTGACCCAGAGGATTCGCTCCCCGCTCTTTTCGAGCTCCTGTACAGATTTGGTAAAATTTCTTACTACAAATTAAACCTAAGCAAAACAGAAGCTTATCCCTTAAACTTACCTGATGCTGAGCGGACTTTACTCAAAAGGACATACCATTTCCATTGGTCCCTTTCTGGCTCTAAACACCTTGGAGTATTTCTCTCCCATGAGACGGGCACAGTACTAACCAATAATTTTCACACTTTACTCGCTCAGCTCCAGGCAGATTTGTGCTCAAGGAGATATGATGAAATCTCCTGATTTGGGAGAATAGCCGCCATCAAAATGATGCAGCTCATCAAGTTAACATTTTTTTTGGTGTCTGCCAATAAAAGTTCCTTTTTCATTGCTGAACTAGTTCCAAGCAGTAATTAATAGATATATATGGAATGGGAAGCGGCCGCGAATTGCCGCTTCCTTATTACAAAGTCCAGTCCTAGTGGGGGGCCTAGGCCTCCCAAATATTAGGCTCTATTACGAAGCGGCCCTATTATCCCATATCTCAGATTGGAATACAAAGTCGGCTGTCCCTCGCTGGTTGGAGTTGGAACAAGCTTCCATCCCGGCCCACCTAAGGTTGATAGACTTACTCTGGATTCTGGCCCATTGTGCTTCGGATTATCCGATCCAGAATAAAATCGTGCAGCACTGTAGAAACTCCTGGCTGCACCTTCGCCCCCATAACTTGGTTTCCCCGTACCCTTCACCATACCACTCAATGTCAGACCTGTTGCTGGGACTTTCCCTTACAGGTCCTGCAGCGCGCAAAGCCTTGTCTACTCTGAAAATCACTGAATTTCTCTCAGGGGGAAAACAAGTGGCACCCGAAACCTTGGCCCAAACCCATGACATCCAACCCAAATTTAGATTTGATCTATTAAGACTCTCCTCTATTCTAAAGTCTTGGAGTTTTCTTGAAGCCCCACATAGACAATTGACTCCTTTGGAGTCTCGGCTATCCACGGACTCACAACACATCTCCCCCTTGTCCTTCCACTATCAAATCCTCTTAGACGCTGCTAATCTTGTCAAAACAAAGCAAATGGAGGAGTGGGAGAGAGATTGGGGACTGGAACTTTCGGCAGATGTCTGGTCAGATGCAATTCAGCATACTAAGTCATCTATTCACTGCATAACACTCTTTGAGTTGTTTTATAAACTGCTGACCAGATGGCACTATGTTCCCTCTAAATTGCATAAAATGTTCCCTAACAGCTCACCCCTTTGTTGGAGAGGATGCCAACGGGTAGGGGACCCTCACCACATTTGGTGGTCATGCCCTGTTGTAGCCCCTCTGTGGAGGAGGGTGGAGGCATTATGTTGTCGCTTGGGATTGATTGACTCCTTACCCCAGGAGATGGCCCTGGTCCATGCTGGCCTGAGTCCCTTATCCACTCCAAGCCGAACCTTGCTGATAACGATCATGATGGCCACCAAACTGCAAATCACAAGAAACTGGAAGAAATATGACTGTCCTAACTGGCAGGCGTTGATCCACCTCATTTCATATTTTCGATCAATGGAGAGTTATGTCTACAACTCTCGTCAAAAATTAGACCTATATGCATTGACGTGGGAGCCCTGGGACCTTTTGGGTGAGACTTTGATTCTCTAAATTTAAACTTGTCGACAGCTTGCACCTACTTCCTCATAATCCTGATAGGGAGGGGTATGTATACGTCCCCCCTCCCTTACCACTTTATTGCTTGTGTATTAATCCATACTCTAAATACCTCCTCCTCCTTCCCCCCCCCCCCCTCCCTTTTTTTTTTAAATTTTTTTTTAATTTTTTTTTATTTAAGAATGCACTATGCCCCTTACACGGCTACATTTACCATGTTCTCCAGACTCTAGTCGAGCAATTATCATTTTAACGTTCTGCATACCTGTTCATTATTTGTAGGATGTTAATGTTTGAGGCTCACATATCTTAGACAGTCGATCCTTGATTGTCATTCCAGTTGTTGAGATGTTGTTACTGGATCGTGTCATGTGAATTTCCCGCTTGAAAAATGTTTTATAATCCAGTGCATTGCATATTGTCTTGTGATTTGTTTCTCAATAAAAACATTATTTATAAAAAATAAAAAAAAATCAGAGTGCAAGTAGCTACCATGGTTAAATGTATCCAATATACATAGATCTAACATATATACAACATACCAATAATCTATATAAAAATACCACACAGAACATGCATCATTCACTAATACAACCCTCATATGGGGCTAGATCGTGAGTGAAGAGTTTAGAGACTTCAATGGAGCGGAAAAAGTTACACCGACAAGTAGCACAAACACAATCGCGGTTATTTAAAAGCACAACAAAAGAAGATAATAAGGCCCATTTATCATGCTCCGAATGGAGCTTGAAGGGCTCCATAACCCTGTCTGCCTGCTCTGATGAGGCGGACAGGAATCGCCGGAATTCAACCCGATCGAGTACGATCGGGTTGATTGACACCCCCCTGCTGGCGGCCGATGGACCGCGAGTCTGCAGGGGGCGGCGTTGCACCAGCAGCTCTTGCGAGCTGATGGTGCAATGCTGAATACGGAGAGCGTATTGCTCTCTGCATTCAGCGAGGTCTTGCGGACCCGATCCGCAGTGTCGGATCAGGTCCGCAAGACTTATGATAAATAGGCCTCAATATTGCATATTATATAATCCAATGTTCTGCACATAACAGATATTCTATTTATTCTTAAATAGATATTTAAGTATATATCTGATAGATTTTGCACAAATATATATTTATAAATATAAATATATATATATATATATATATATATATATATATATATATATAAAAATATACAAAACACGGAAGGGAACTGCACTCTCATACCGGACCGGGTACACATTCTATGACCCTGCAACATGCTCAGCCCTGGGTGCCACTGGCACTCACAGGAAGCTGTGCTGTCCCCAGAGCCACAAGCAGTTAACCCCAGACAGGTCTGGGTGCAAGAACCATAGGGAAAATTACAAAACAAATTAATACAACACACAGAGAAAACCCAGCACTCACTTACAAGCTCTCAGCTAAGATTTAAAAGCAAAAATGGAAAGGTTAGTCACCGCATCTGGCCAAATGGGACAAGCTCAGGTACCACGTCAAGGTCCTCTCCAATACCTGAGACCCTAAAACAGCCACACAATGCAAGCTTTCAAATCCAAACAAACTGAAAACAAGGGAAGGGTGCACAGGAATATGTAATCACCCTAGACATATACAAAACACGGAAGGGAACTGCACTCTCATACCGGACCGGGTACACATCCTATGACCCTGCAACATGCTCAGCCCTGGGTGCCACTGGCACTCACAGGAAGCTGTGCTGTCCCCAGAGCCACAAGCAGTTAACCCCAGACAGGTCTGGGTGCAAGAACCATAGGGAAAATTACAAAACAAATTAATACAACACACAGAGAAAACCCAGCACTCACTTACAAGCTCTCAGCTAAGATTTAAAAGCAAAAATGGAAAGGTTAGTCACCGCATCTGGCCAAATGGGACAAGCTCAGGTACCACGTCAAGGTCCTCTCCAATACCTGAGACCCTAAAACAGCCACACAATGCAAGCTTTCAAATCCAAACAAACTGAAAACAAAAAAAGGGTGCACAGGAATATGTAATCACCCTAGACATATACAAAACACGGAAGGGAACTGCACTCTCATACCGGACCGGGTACACATCCTATGACCCTGCAACATGCTCAGCCCTGGGTGCCACTGGCACTCACAGGAAGCTGTGCTGTCCCCAGAGCCACAAGCAGTTAACCCCAGACAGGTCTGGGTGCAAGAACCATTGTTAACTGCTTGTGGCTCTGGGGACAGCACAGCTTCCTGTGAGTGCCAGTGGCACCCAGGGCTGAGCATGTTGCAGGGTCATAGGATGTGTACCCGGTCCGGTATGAGAGTGCAGTTCCCTTCCGTGTTTTGTATATGTCTAGGGTGATTACATATTCCTGTGCACCCTTTTTTTGTTTTCAGTTTGTTTGGATTTGAAAGCTTGCATTGTGTGGCTGTTTTAGGGTCTCAGGTATTGGAGAGGACCTTGACGTGGTACCTGAGCTTGTCCCATTTGGCCAGATGCGGTGACTAACCTTTCCATTTTTGCTTTTAAATCTTAGCTGAGAGCTTGTAAGTGAGTGCTGGGTTTTCTCTGTGTGTTGTATTAATTTGTTTTGTAATTTTCCCTATGGTTCTTGCACCCAGACCTGTCTGGGGTTAACTGCTTGTGGCTCTGGGGACAGCACAGCTTCCTGTGAGTGCCAGTGGCACCCAGGGCTGAGCATGTTGCAGGGTCATAGGATGTGTACCCGGTCCGGTATGAGAGTGCAGTTCCCTTCCGTGTTTTGTATATGTCTAGGGTGATTACATATTCCTGTGCACCCTTTTTTTGTTTTCAGTTTGTTTGGATTTGAAAGCTTGCATTGTGTGGCTGTTTTAGGGTCTCAGGTATTGGAGAGGACCTTGACGTGGTACCTGAGCTTGTCCCATTTGGCCAGATGCGGTGACTAACCTTTCCATTTTTGCTTTTAAATCTTAGCTGAGAGCTTGTAAGTGAGTGCTGGGTTTTCTCTGTGTGTTGTATTAATTTGTTTTGTAACTTTATCTGTTTTGTGCAACTTTTTTGTTGAGTGTAACAGTTAACCAGAGCTCTGAGGTAGCGTAATTCGGGATTGTATTTATTTGTTTACTTTCAACTTATAAATTGGGCAGAATTTTACGTGGGTGCAAACAGCTTCGAAAATCCGATATCGCTTCACTCGTAATCTAGCCCTCAATGGTTGTGTAAAGTCTAATCACATATAACATAACAATTTTGAAAGATTAAACATATCATATTTGTCAAATGTACTTAGTGTACTGCTTATTGCACATGGACTAAAATCAAAATAAGCTCATATAAAATCACATTATAAAACTGTATGAATTGTATGACAAAAATTACATATAACATAGAATTGTTGCTTGAAATAATAAAATCATATTATGTACATCTCAGCTGCACCATAGAGAGCATGTACTTCATGGTAAACAATACCATGTGATGTAAATGACCAATCGTGTATCTGCTATGGAAATCATATATAGATATAAAACTAATTAAGAGACCAGTATGAAAACCACAAAGTGTGATTTGAGGGACCAATTGTGTATCCTCTAAGAAAATCAAATGGATAGAAAACTAATAGGAGACGACTATTAAAGGTTATGCAGAAATATTTAATGATTTTAAATAATCCATAATGAGAAAAGGTAGAAAGGGTTTGGATGTTGTTTGGAAGAATAAAAATAAAACCTTCCCAAAAGCACAAGAACTTGACAAATGGATCTCTTTGGGTTTATATGGGTGTGAAAATATACGTGTATATTGGGACCAGAGAAAGTTCTTCTCAAAACATATACTGTAATAAACCTTTTATTTGCAAAAAAGCAGAAAAGATTCATGTCGCAAAAATGAATTTTCAGCAACCAACATTCCTACGATATGAAGTTTCTTTCTATTTTACAAATGCTTAGGTGTAAGTGGTCACTGATGATATATGCTGGCATATTGCCTAACAAGCTCAAGTCATGAAATGCAGTCTGCCACAAAACAAGACAAAGCAATAGATATATTTATATGCTATGAAAACAAGGTATTGAATTGTGGCAAGTTTAAGAGCGCTAATGTAAGGGTAGTTACCTAGGGGGCCCCGCTCCCGGACCGGCCCTCCGTCCTCGGTAAACGCTGAGCAAGGTAAGCATATGCAGGTGCAAGAATTTCTATATACCTATAAAACCTGGGGCGCGATCCGATATAGATCGTAGTTTGCGGCGCAAGCGAGGGAACCCCCGCCGCCCGTAGTTTCAGCTCGCAACTCGAGCTATCCCATATACGGTGCCGTCAGATGCTAAAGTGCCGTAAGTATGACGAACCAGCGATGTCCAGAAATCTGCGTAAGTACAAATTTCTGGAGTCGCCAGTGACTTTTGGCACTTTAGAAACTGCCGGCGCCTACAAAACCTAAGTTATTAAATCACCCGTACTGTCTAACACGCCTCCCAAACATAGCCCAACACGTATAGCCCTCTATCCGCTATCCCCCCTCACTCTCCTAATAATAAAAAATGTATTAACCCCTAAACCGCCGCTCCCAGACCCCGCCGCACTTAATAATGTTATTAACCTCTAAACCTCCGCTCCTGGACCCCGCCGCCACCTACATTAACTACCCCCTAATGTGAGCCCCTTACACAGCCGCCACCTACATTAACTACCACCTAATGTGAGCTCCTACCACGCCGCCAGCTATATTAACTACCCCCTAATGTGAGCTCCTACCCCGCCACCAGCTATATTAAAATTATTAACCCCTATTCTAAATGCCCCTACACCGCCGCCACCTATATTACATTTATTAACCCTAATCTAATCCCCCTATACTGCTGCCACCTATATTAAATTAATTAACCCCTAATCTAATCCCCCTATACCGCCACCACCTATATTAAATTAATTAACCACTAAAATACTAAACTATCCCTACCACTAAACCTAAGTCTAACCCTACAAATAGCCCTGAAAAGGGCTTTTTGCGTGGCATTACCCCAAAGTAAACAGCTCTATTGCCAGCCCTTAAAAGGGCTTTTTGCGGGCCATTGCCCTAAAGTAATCAGCTCTTTTACCAGCCCTTAAAAGGGCTTTTTGCGGGGCTTTGTCACAAAGTAATCAGCTCTTTTGCATCTAATCTAAATCCCCCTACACCGCCGCCATCTATAATAAATGTATTACCCCCTAATCTAATCCCCCTACACTGCCGCTACCTATATTAAATACATTACCCCCTAATCTAATCCCACTATACTGCCGCCAGCTATATTAACTATATTAACCCTAATTATATTAAGGTTAATATAGTTATTATATTATATATATATATATATATATATATATATATATATATAAAGTATAATAACCCTATCTAACTCTAACACCCCTAACTAAATTCTTATTAAAATAAATCTAATTAATATTAATATTATTAATTAAAATATTCCTATTTAAATCTAAATACTTACCTATAAAATAAACCCTAAGATAGCTACAATATAATTAATAATTACATTGTAGCTATTTTAGGGTTTATATTTATTTTACAGGTAACTTGGTATTTATTTTAACTAGGTACAATAGCTATTAAATAGTTAATAACTATTTAATAGCTACCTAGTTAAAATAATTACCAATAAACCTGTAAAATAAATCCTAACCTAAGTTACAAATACACCTACACTATCAATACATTAAATAAACTACAAATCTCTAAACTAAAATACAATTAAATACACTAAACTAAATTACAAAAACAAACACTAAATTACAAAAAATTAAAAAAGATTACAAGAATTTTAAGCTAATTACACCTATTCTAAGCCCCCTAATAAAATAATAAAGCCCCCCAAAATAAAAAAATGCCCTACCCTATTCTAAATTAAAAATTAACCAGCTCTTTTACCAGCCCTTAAAAGGGCTTTTTGTGGGGAATGCCCCAAAGTAAACAGCTCTTTTGCCTGTAAAAAAAACACAATACCACCCCCAACATTAAAACCCACCACCCACATACCCCTACTCTAAACCCACCCAAACCCCCTTAAAAAAACCTAACACTAGGCCCCAGAAGATCTCCCTACCTTGAGTAGTCTTCACCCAGCCGGGCCGAACTCTTCATCCAATCCGGGCGATGTCTTCATCCAAGCGGCAATGAAGAAGTTTTCCATCCGGCGATGTCTTCATCCAAGCGGCAAAGAAGAAGTCTTCCATCCCGGCGATGTCTTCATCCAAGCGGCAAAGAAGAGGTCCTCCATCGGGGCGAAGTTTTCCTCCAAGCGGCATCTTCAATCTTCTTTCGGAACAGCCAATAGAATGTGAGCTGAATCTGATTGGCTGATTGGATCAGCCAATCGGATTGAACGTGAATCTGATTGGCTGATTGAATCAGCCAATCAGATTTTCTTACCTTAATTCCGATTGGCTGATAGAATCCTATCAGCCAATTGGAATTCGACGGACAACATCTTGGATGATGTCATTTAAAAGAAACTTCATTTGTCGTTCAGTTGTCGGGCCAGCTGGATTTTTCCACGTGGGAGGGCTGAAGAAAGAAGATTGAAGATGCCACTTGGAGGAAAACTTCACCTCGAGGGAGGACCTCTTCTTTGCCGCTTGGATGAAGACATCGCCGGGATGGAAGACTTCTTCTTTGCTGCTTGGATGAAGACATCGCCGGATGGAAGACTTCTTCTTTGCCGCTTGGATAAAGACATTGCCCGGATTGGATGAAGAGTTTGCCCCGGCTGGGTGAAGACAACTCAAGGTAGGGAGATCTTCTGGGGCTTAGTGTTAGGTTTTTTTAAGGGGGGTTTGGGTGGGTTTAGAGTAGGGGTATGTGGGTGGTGGGTTTTAATGTTGGGGGGTGGTATTGTGTGTTTTTTTAAAGGCAAAAGAGCTGTTTTAAGGGCTGGCAATAGAGCTGTTTAATTTGGGGTAATGCCACGCAAAAAGCCCTTTTCAGGGCTATTTGTAGGGTTAGACTTAGGTTTAGTGGTAGGGATAGTTTAGTATTTTAGGGGTTAAATAATTTAATATAGGTGGTGGCGGTATAGGGGCATTAGATTAGGGGTTAATAATTTAATATAGGTGGCGGCGGTATAGTAAGATTAGATTAGGGGTTAATAATTTTGATATAGCTGGCGGCGGGGTAGGAGCTCACATTAGGGGGTATTTAATGTAGGTGGCGGCGGTGTAAGGGGCTCACATTAGGGGGTAGATAATGTAGATGGCGGCGGTGTAAGGGGCTCACGTTAGGCGGTAGATAATGTAGATGGCGGCGGTGTAAGGGGCTCACATTAGGGGGTTATACATTTAATGCAGGTGGCATTGGGGTCCAGGAGCGGCGGCTTAGGGGTTAAATACTTTATTAGGGATTGCGGCGGGGGATCGCGGTTGACAGGTAGATAGACATTGCGCATGCATTAGTTGTTAGGTTTTATTTAGCAGCTAGTTTAGGGAGTTACGGGGCTCCAATAGACAGCATAAGGTTTACTACGCCTGCAATTTGTGGCGAGGTGAAAATGGAGTAGAATTTCTCCATTTTCGCCACGTAAGTCCTTACACTGTATATTGGATACCAAACTGCGCTGGTTTGGTATACCTGTCTATGGGCCAAAAAACTACGGCCGAAGGCAGAAATATACTAGCATAACTTCTATGTTACGCCGTATATGTGATACCAAACCAGCGCAAAATTTGGCGTCGCCGGCTTTTGCGGGCGACGCTGCATATCGGATCGAGGCCCTGGTATCCAGTTTGTCTACTTTTTTACACCAGCTTTATTTAGAATTCATACAATTAACAAAGACATAGGTCTCTGTAAAAAAAAACTGAAGCCTCTTTACATTTTCAATGGAACAGAAAAATAAAAATGTTATCATGTCAAAGTGATCACAAATTAAACGTTAATAGTCAAATTGCAATATATAGGCAATATATACCTCAGTAAGATATTTATACAGTTTAAAAAGAATGAAAAAAAATCCAGACTCAGATGAAATTGTAGGAAATTTACAACATCCATCCTACGTTCCTTCTCTTGATCCCATCTACTCTTGCTCCTACAGATGAAAGATTGAGCCCTCTTCCTCTCAGAAACACTGAAGTATGCCTTTATGCCATAGTACTGGAATTTTAAGATATGCTTCCCAAATACTTCTTATCTTTGAGTAAAGGACCATTTTGTCAACGCTTGGTACAGGAACTCAAATACTCGACACACAAACATAGATTCCTGAGGAGCCTCTCTACATTTTCAACATGTTGTTATTAAACCCTCAACACTAATAACCATCAGATAAAACAACTTCAAATCTGGCTTGTTTTATTTCAGGATTTGTTTTAAAAAGCCATATTAAATGGACACTGAACCCAATTTTTTTCTATCATGATTCAGATAGAGCATGCAATGTTAAGCAACTTTCTAATTTACTCCTATTATCACATTCTTTTCCTTCTCTTGGTATCTTTATTTGAAATGCAAGAATGTAAATTTAGATTCTGGACCATTTTTGGTGAACACACTGTGTTGTTCTTGCTTATTGGTGGGTAAATTCACCTACCAATAAACAAGTGCTTTCCATGTTCCTAAACCAAAAAAATAGCTTAGATTCCTTCTTTTTCAAATAAAGAAAGCAAGAGAACAAAGAAAAATTGATAATAGGAGTAAATTAGAAAGTTGTTTAAAATTGCATGCTCTATCTGAATCACGAAAGAAAAAAAAATTGGGTTCAGTGTCCCTTTAAGGTGTTGTAATTATATTGTATACCTAATGCAGTTTCAATTTTTTATATAATAACATCCCAAAATTGTAAATTGAAGTACAACACCAAACTGCTACCCACATTGTTACAGTGCAATCACCTATTCCTTATATCCACCTTTTAACGGATGTAATCTCTCCAGGTAATCTAAATTGAAGTAGATTTCTAGGATACAGTGAAAAATAAAGACATTTTTTGTATAAAATACAGTATTTAAAATGTATTTTACTAAAAAAATATGCCATTGACCAGAGGAAATTTAAGGGTCCCTTTTTGAAAGCCTGTTCTTACTTCTGCTGTCTTGTTTAACAACTTATCAATTTTTCATTGTCATAAGTTTTACTTGAACTTTATTTTTGTCAATGCTATCTCCATTGAATTACAAATTAAAAAGACAGCACTTGTTAAATACTAAACCCCTACTTAATTGCTACATGAACCACTTAAGGTAAAATGAATTCTAAATCACCATAGAATTTCCTTTTCATTACGTCTCCTGCACACACAGAGTTGCTATTATAAAGATTAATGGTATACTTAGTACTAAATTAAGACAGAATTCTTTGGGGAAATGTTTTGGCATCTAAGATAAAACCTAATGAAGTTCATTATCATCAATGTTATTACAGCAAATACCTAATAAATGAAAAATGAAAGGACACTTGAGAAAATATATTATTTTCTATATTACCAAAAATGTGATGACAAGTCATTATAGTGTAAATGAAAGTTTATTAGAAATTCTACTCAAACAGAATATAGTGATGTTTGATGCCTATAAAAAAAACAACTTCACCAAACTCATATGTGTAAGAATATGTTAGTTAAAAAGTCATAGCAAAGTTCAGTATGTGTTAGCTCAATATAGAGGAGCAAATAATATGCTTCACAAGAACATGTGATATGAACCCAAGGAGAAAATATAAATAAAGCTTACTCTAAAAGTCTATAATTCATGCTTGAAATTCTTACTTAATAAGAATATTAAGACAGCTGAAAGTTAAGCAAATATGTTTTATGATGTTTCTAATCACGTATTTGATTATCACATGCAACACCTTCTTTAATTCTGAGGAACCATTGGAAGTTAGAGGAAAGAGAGGACAGCACAAGCTCCCTGACAGTTTTATAAGAGGGAAGTCATGTTATTACGAACATTCTGTTGAGGGTGAAAATAATAAATAAGGAAAACACCCATGTCCAGATTACAAGGGGCTTTCATTTTTGCGCTGTATATGTATATAAGTTTATGTATGTGTATATATATTTTTTATATGTGTATATAGTATGTATATACATACTGTATATACTTATATGAATACATAAATACACATGTATACATACACACATATATATATACATATATATATATATACACATATTGAGACATGTATGTACATATACATAATAGACCTTTCCATTCAAATACCTTGTCATTGCCATATACCTTTTAACCCTTATTATTATTTATTTATAATAGTTATATGATTATTTTTTATTAGATAGTGTATATGAGCGTAACACATTATTTTAATGGATTTATCTTTATCTTTGCTGCAAATTTAGTTTGCGCTCGTGCGGTCGCATTTACTTTCAACTTACAATTTAAGCACTAGCTAGCATTGGCGCATTATTTCAATATTGCACGCTGGCTAACGTTAGTTCACAACTTGAAAATTAGCCTCCAATGTTTTAAATGCTTCTAAAACTCATCTTATTACATGTGACAAATGAAAATGTATCTCAAAATGTATTTTCTTCTGTCTCTAGCTGATTTAATAGCTAATATGTATAAGAATGTAAACGTTTCACTTAGTAGTTTAAAGGACCCAAAGCAAATACTACTGTCTATATATATATATAATATATAGACATGTTTTTCTATAGTAGTTAGCCCTTCTATTTAGTTAACAACTTTACTGGCAAATATCCTTTAGCCATGCATCAATTGAGCATAAATAAATTATACCACCACAGTGAAAATGGGGCTGTTGACTAATATGTTATCTGTCTCGTTGGGACGTTTAAATATTTTGATCTAGAAATAGATAATTGGTTCTCCTGGGCTGAATTTTTGGTTCAGTACTTGGCAGAAAATGACATAAAAGTAAATAAATTGTCGTGTTCCTATACATAGCTATTCTGAAGATGATTCAATTTAACTACAAACTTAAAAATATATCTGTCATGAGAACATAGAAGTATACAGCTTGAAGAACACATCTAACTTATATTTATGTTTGGGTGTATATATGCATGGGTGTGCATATATATATATATATATATATATATATGTGTGTGTGTGTGTGTGTGTGTACATATATGAATGTAAATGTGTATTTATATGTTTATATAAGTGTGTGTGTGTATATATATATATATATATATATATATATACATACATATACATAGTTACATACATACATACATTTATATATTTGAATTATACCAGATTCAGCACCAACCCTATCTTATTCTCTGGCGATGTTATGTTACCCTGCATATATTAATTCATTCCAGGGAACATAGTGCTCGGAGGGAGTAAAATTAAAAGAATAAAAATATGCAGGTCCCTAGGGACCCAAATACAGACTCCCCTATTCCACTACTTAGTTTTTCCCAAAAATGGGTTCAAAACTATTCCCAAGGGAAATGAACACAAGCAAAACAGGAACATCGCTAATAGATGTTTATTACATTAAACATACTAAATTGCCAATAGATTATTAAGAATGTCCAACAGAATTACTGGTAATTATCTGGCCATGGATACATATTAAAGTGGGCCCAATTGGTAAGTGCAATTGTCCTTAATCAACATTAAGTGGATATATATTAATTCCTGCAATGCCCTTAATATTCATTGAACATCATGATGTCTATATCCAAAAATTATTATATCCAATTTCCAGATTTGTTCAAAGAAACTATAGTGGGTTTGTTTGTGATGTGGGGGTGTGGTGGTTTATGGGTTAATAGTGTAGTGGGTTAGTGTGCAATGTGGGGGGGTCAGTTTAGGGGTAAATAGAATAGTTTAGTACAACTGTTTCCTCCAGCCAAACTCTTTACGGAATCTTTCAGGTCACGCAAAAAGTTTGAGCGTTAAATACGATTGTGTTCAAGCAATTGCATTTACTTTCAACTTGTAATATGAGCAGACATTGCCCCCCATGCCATCATAGAAAATATGGGAAGCGTAAATTGCCGCAAATTAGCGCAAACAAATTTGCTGTAATTTAAACAGCACACCACTTGTTATATGGATTTGAGCGTAAAGAACACCAAGATCTTGTGACCGTGTTTATGCTCATCGCGCTAACTATAGTGCACCACTTGTAATCTGGACCTTTATGGGGAATTTAATTTTGATTTTTAAATAATGACTTTAGTTCTGTAATTATGTGAAAACAAGAAGGCCTAATGCTTGATTATGTGCTCATAAGGCTTCATAATGAGATTACCTTTTAATTTGCAGCACACCTGTTAACACCTATTTTCAAAGAAATATGTAAATGGTTATATCTTTGTTAGCAAGTCACCCTTATCTGTTGTTATAAAATATAATTCAGAAACTGCAATGGGACCAATATTATAGAAGAAAAAGTAATTTATAACATGTTTTTATACAATGTGTTTTTTATTGATTACAAAACCTGTACATATGTTTACTTTATCTTAATATCATTGTTCTGATAACAATTGTTATCAAGTTTTCTTGAATTGTTTAGTTTATAATTTATGTAATGATTAGACATGTGCATTAGTTTCATTACTAATGCATTTTGTGACGAATATACAGATAATTGTTCCTTTTTATGAAATTAATATCCAAACGAATGTACAAACTAATTTAAAGAAAACAAATAGATACTAAGAAATTCATTAGTATACATTTCCTTTAAATTAGCTTTTAAATGCACTATGCTTACATATAGTGTGCTGGGGAGCCACTCTAATTCCGACCCTTCTTTACAGAGCCTACAGAACTACTCTAATATAAGAGGCTAGGGCCTTGATATTCAAACCATTCTGCTCAGGTTAAATATTATGAAATAATCCTCCAGCATTCTGAGATCCCTAGTAAGATTTTAAACAATTATTATTATTATCAGGTATTTGTAGAGTGCCAACAGATTCCGCAGCGCTAAGCTCTAAAAATCTGATTTTGCTTTACTTCTCCAAGGGGTGTTCCCTGCATGTCTGTATGTGAAGGAGAGACAAGCCCAGTGCAATATAGCATTGAATGACTGCATTTACACTTTGTGCTTTCTATTTTATGTCACTTTACACTTCAGATTACTATTTTATATTTTATTTTGTATACAATAGTGTATTTAGGATTGTGATTTTACAAATTATAATAATTTCTTCACAGTTTCTATGTAACTTTAACAAATTAGGTTCATATTTTGTATATTTATGTGTATCTTTAACAGATTAGATTGTACTTTGCTTGTCTTTTATTTAAATTAAAACTGAAAAACTGTTGGCTTCAGTTTCCCAGAGCCCTCCATTACTATCTATGGGCCAGATATTTAAACATTGTCTACTTTGGAGAGAGATTATATTACTGACTTCACAGGGGCAGACCTCACTGAATTTTCTAAGAAAAGGATAGGAACCTGGAAATCCCAGAGAGATGAGAGATGCCTTTCATTGAAAGTAATGAAGTTCTCTGGGATACAAAATGTAACTGGAGAACCCCTGTAGCTAATATAAAGGCTCCATTTACATCAATTTCAAATTAAACTGAAATGTTTTCACTACAATTTAACTTGCTTTAGTCTATATTTTAGTATATATTTTTTTCTGTCAATTAAAATAAATTTATTGTGAATTTTTAGCAAACTTCACTTGCATACAACTGGCGAGACAAATCAGGGAAATCAGCTGGTTAAAAATGCTTAGAAAATTTCACAAGACTTGTGAGAGAGCTTCTGACATTCCCTGGGAAATCTCCTGTTCAGCCCAGGGAACTGCCCTGTCCCTCACACTTTCTGAAGGTGTCAGTTTTAGTTTGCAATGGAATTACAAGGTGCAATGTAATTTGCAAAACCTACACAGAAATATAGAAAGTATGACCCTAAATTATTAAAGTAACACAGAAACTTTCAAAGCTTCTGTTAGATCAAAATTGAAATGTATTAAAATACAAATGAGAAAGTGAAAATTTTAAATACAATAATACTAAAAGGACCCAATCTGAAATGTATAGTAATATAAAATACACTACACAAAGTGTAAGTGTATCAAAACTCTCATATCATGCAGTGCTGTATTGCACTGGGCTTGTCTCTTCTGCACATATATAAATAAGAGAAATCCCGCAGTGCCGGAGAGTTCTGCACTTTTTCTTTTGAAAATTCAGTGAGTTCAGCCTTTATGAAGTCTGAACTACAATTTATCTCTAAGCTGGAGAATCTTTGAATATCAGGGCTTAAGTGAGGTGAATCCGAGAAGGAGAAGGTCATTTAGCGTGGCTCCCCCAATGTGCTACGGGTAAAACTACAGGTGACATTTTTTCACCTGCAGCAAAGGAACATTTACATTTGTTTTAACAAAAAACAAATGAAAATGTTACAGAATATTCAGTATTTGTTATCAAATAGTGCAGCAAACGAATATTATTAAAAACTAATTTTTCAGAATATTCATTCAGAATGATTAGTCCAAAATGAATAACTCGCTGCCGCAAAAGTCTAATAATGATACAGAAAGTACAGAACTTAATACTTTGTTGAACAACAAAATGAAAGATAATATAACTACAACAATCCACAAACTTTTTTTTTTAAGTAATTAACATGATTATAACTATATCTTTAAAAAAATGTAAAAAAAAAAAAAAATGTTTCTTTCCTTAAGTTGAAAAATTAGTATTCAGTGTTGGTTGCGGGCATCTTACAGTTTCAGACTGGATGTCTTATCACTGAGGTGGAAATATCAGAAATTTCCAGATCACATATGAGAAGACAGTTTTAGCATATATTCAGGAGACAAAATTAACTGGCATATTTCCTTTGAGATTCGCACATGTTGCTCTGTAGACTAAGCCACTGTCTCATCTCCTTAATCTTACCATAATATTATTTCTAATATAAAGTGTAAGAGCTGGAAGTAATGTAAATAAAAGACATTTTCAATATCAAAAAATACATTAAACTGAATATATACTGTTCGATTTTATTGTCAGATATAACAAAATAAATATTAATTTAAAGGCACAATTAAAGAATAACAATTATTATTATGTTAAATACTTTTTTTAGAGTTAACATTTAGTTTATGTACTTAAACATTTTCAACTATCCATGTAAAAGAGGAGCATGTAAATATATTATACTTGTTGTTGTTATTTTTTTCCTTAAAGGGACATAAAACACTAAGGGCTAGATTACAAGTGGAGCACAAAATAGAGCATGCAAATGTGCGCTGCTATTACAAGTTAGTCACAATGCAACACAACTTCACATTCGCATTGCATGTAAGCTTTGTGCTCACAAGAGGACGCTTCCATAGGCTCCAATGGGGCCCTTGTTCTCATGCCAGGAATTGCTAAATATATATGTATATAAATATATAGCTATATATTTATGTGTTAATATGTGTATATACACATATAAATACATACACACACACACATACATATATATATTTATATAAAAGCATATATATATATATATATATATATATATATATATTTATATATATATATATATACATATTTACAGGGAACACTCAGTTCCCCATAGATCGTAATGTAAAGGTCCTTTTCAGTGCCGTTTTTTTTTCGTGCTTTGTGCAGTTGTTTTTATTTTTTTTAAAAAGCTACAATTGTCTAAATAAAAAACTAAAATATACTCTATTTTTGGAGTCAATTGGGGCACTTTTGAAACATTTCAGAGTGCTAATTGCTACCGAAAGCTTGCGGTAGCAATGACCAGCCACTTTTTAATGGCTGGTTATTTATTGCGTGCCCGTAAACAGGAGGATTTTCCCGTTTACAGAAGCAAGATAAATTAGAACTTCACTTGCAATCTAGCCTTAAATATATTTTATAAGCAGAGCATTTAGGTTATGCTCCACCTCCCTCTAGTCATTGGTGCCACCATGTTAAAATTTAGCTTTCACAGCATTCCAGAGCTGACATGTATTTGTAAACGTGCAGCAACTGTCCTTCAGATACCTGCAGTGAAACCTAGGTTTCAAAATTGTGGTACTCATAATTATAGGGCAGTGCATAAAATATAGTGTTTAATTTCCTTTAAGTTGAAACTAATACAGATACAAATTCCCAAATCTAGAATTCGAAAATCCAAACTTATTCTGAAATCCAAATTTTTTAATAAATATTTTTTTTTAAATAAAATTATTAAAAAAATTACTGTTTTTCCCTGCTTGTAAGTCACAATCGTCTCTACCTGTGTCTTTTTTTTTAAATGCAAATAATAGTCTTTATTTAAAGCATCAAATATTACCTTTCTGATTTCAGTGCTGCACCGTCTTTCTGAGGGTACTATGAATACAAAAGTATTAAAAATGAACCTAAAACTACCTTTAGGTTGCATGTATAAGCTGCATTATGACATGTAAATATTGTCTAAACAACATAAGATATTGTTAACACTTGGTCCCATCCCCTCTCCAATCTGTCCAAATTTAAAGATGCAAATATTCCAAAATCCAAACCTTTTCAAGTCCCAAGCAGTTTGGATAGAGGGTTTTGTACCTGTAGTTATCTCATAACATTTCTATGGGATAGAAGCCCATTGGTTAAGAAGCCTGTGATACTACGTATGCACATAAGAATAAAATTTGCGCTTGCTTACACACACACTCACATATATATATATATATATATATATATATATACATACATATTATGTTCTGTACAAGTAGCTTCATAATAAGAATAAGTAATGTTGCAGAAGGAATATGTGTGCAATTAACCTACTTATATAGACCTACAATACAAGGGTAACGCACAATTGTTACTGGGTGTGGATTAAAAAATGTAAACTTGTGCAATGCTTATTTTACTTTCAGTGATGTACGAAAAGCAGAAATTCAAACTCCTATTCATGGTTATCCCTTGCACTTGAGAGATAAAAACATAAACATTGGAAATAAATAAAGTCATTGTGACTGCTTATCCAGGACTCCAAAAAACAAGTTTCCTCAAGTTTTATTTTCACACTATATCAAGACTTTTAACCCTAATGCCATTTTCTTGTGCTTAATATACTTAAATACAATGGTATAGATTTGTTTAAGACTATATACATATCTGTTTTATAATCATTCACTATTGATTGGTCCAGTTATAGGTAATGGTATTATGTTATATGTGAGAAAAGTATGCAATAAACAATAGCAATGTGAGAATACATAAATCACAGTCACAACATCAAGAAAACTGTCAAGCAAATGACTCGATGAAACACTTTAGTAAAACGATTTTCCAATTCACTTATAATATCTAGTTTGCTTCATTCTCTTGGTGTTCTTTGTTGAAAAGCATGCTTAGGTAGGCAATGCACTTCTGGAAGCTAGCTGCTGATTGATAGCTTCACATATATCCCTCTTGCCATTGGCGCACAATATGTGCTCAGCTAGCTCCCAGTAGTGCAGTCCTGGTACTTCAAGAAAGAGAATGACACAAATTTCATAATGGAATTAAACAGGAAAATTGTTTAAAATAGGATGCTCTACGTGAAGGATTTCAGGTTTCACGCCCAATATAGTACCAGTGAAATTTCTAAGACAATCTCGCAAGTTCATAGACCTTTATATAATTGGATCCTAAATGTATTTAGCATAATTGTCAGACTCTTTGTAATTATGTGTAAACTTACCAGAATGGAAAATAGTACACATCCACATTTTTATTTTAAACTATTTTCTATAGTTAAGTTTTATTTTTTTCATTTTTGATCACTTTATACACTGTCTGTTTAGCTATATGAAATAGCTGATTGTTTTGTAAATGTTATTTTCCTTCACCTTGTCACTCATATAGTAAATCATTATAGGCTAATTGCTTTAAATATCTGACTCATTTCAGTCAATACTTTCACCGCTATTAATGCATTATTAAATGTTACACCATTGCATTTTATATATGCAAAACAGTTTTTTTTTCCTTTGAAATGTCATTCTGTTAGCATAACAAAGATATCACAGACATTCATTAACTATTGTTTTTGTACAATTTCCTCTAAGCTGCTATTAGAGGTGTTTTCTTCTAAAAATACTATTTTTTTCTTCCTGCATATTTCTGTACACTTATTTATTTATATTTTAAAATGTTATTTAAGAAGCCATTGATGTAAATATTTATTTTCCAGCAATTATACAAGCTATTGTAGCTTACACTGACCTAGATAACAAGTGGATTGCTATTGATAGTATAGGACAGTGATTTTTAACCTTTTTTTTTGCCGTGGCACACTTTTTTACATTAAAAAATCCCGTGGCACACCACCATCCCAAAATTTTAAAAAAATCACACATTGCAGCCTAATACAGCATAAATATATACACATACACACAAACACACACATACTGTATGTACTGTGCTGTTATGCCATGCCTCCTACAAACTACCCCTGCACTGGGAGTAAAAAACAAGCAAAGTTAAAAAATATGTCACACTGTTGTCAGTCTGCTGCGGCACACCTGAGGATCTCTCATGGCACACTAGTGTGCCACGGCACACTGGTTGAAAAACACTGGTATAGGATGCCCTGCACTTAAAGGGACAGTTCACCCCCAAAAAATCTCCCTTTTAAATTATTCTCAATTATCCTATTTACCTGCTAGAGTGTATTAAATTGGTTACAAGTAGCTCCTTTACTCCTGTTTCAGCATTTGAAGTAGCTAAATTCAGCCAGCAGAAGAAGTTACACTCTCAGTGGGCTTCAGGATAGTAAAGTAATAAAATTATAATTTTTCAATGCTCTCTCTATGTATTGGGCTGTGGTGTTCCAGACAAATACATTATAAGATAAGGAAGCAAGTGTGTGTACACAAAGTGATAACATAATGAGATATGATATTACCTTTAAGTTCAACCCATTTTAATAGGCTGTGGTTTCAAAGCACAAACCAACATATACACAAATAAACCTGAAAATGCATTTTCTCAAATATTTTATACTCTGCAGTTGGTATAACAAGTCATTTGAAATACATTAATGGAAAAACAATTTTGGAACAGCCAATAGAATGCCAGCTCAATCCTATTGGCTGATTGCATCAGCCAATTGGATTTTTTCTACCTTAATTCAGATTGTCTGATAGAATTCTATCAGCCAATCGGAATTGAAGGGACGCCATCTAGGATGACGTCATTTAAAGGAACCTTCATTCAGTGTTAGCCGTCCGAAGGAAGAGGATGCTCCATGGCGGATGTCTTGAAGATGGACCCGCTCCGCGCCGGATGGATGAAGATAGAAGCTGCCATCTGGATGAAGACTTCTGCCCGTCTGGAGGACCACTTAGCCCGGCTTGGATGAAGACTTCTCCCAGCTTCGTTGAGGACTTTGGCCCGGTTGGATGAAGACTTCTCCCGGTAAGGTGATCTTCAAGGGGTTAGTGTTAGGTTTTTTAAGGGGGTATTGGGTGAGTTTTAGAATAGGGTTGGCTGTGTGGGTGGTGGGTTTTAATGTTGGGGAGGGATTTGTAATTTTTTTTACAGGTTAAAGAGCTGAATTCTTTGGGGCAATGCCCTGCAAAAGGCCCTTTTAAGGGCTATTTGTAATTTAGTGTAGGGTAGGGCTTTTTTTTATTTTGGAGGGGGGCTTTTTTATTTTGTTACGGGGATTAAATTAGGTGTAATTAGTTTAAAAATCTTGTAATGTGTTTATTATTTTATGTAATTTAGTGTTTGTTTGTTTTTGTACTTTAGCTAATTTTATTTAATTGTATTTAATTTAGGGAATTAATTTAATTATATTGTAGTGTTAGTGTAACTTTGTCATGGTGCCAGGAATCAGACTGAGATGAGAAGTGCAAAAATAATCACACCTTTATTAATAGCAAAAAAATAATAAAAAGTCCAAAAGTCAAATAACAAGCCAGGAGTTAAAACCAGAGCTGGTAGTCAGACGAGCCGAGTCAGGAGCCAAAGCAAATAGTCAGACGAGCCAGAATCAGGGACAAGGAAAACAGCAGAGTCAGGAACAAGCCAGGGATCAGGAACCAGGAAGGACATCAGGCAGCCAGGTAATACACAGGAACTCTCACAAACAGGTCTGAGACAACGCAAAGGCAAAGCATACGGAGCAGAGGCCCTTTAAATAATAAGTGATGACATCACAATTCTGAGACTGCATCCTGTCTCACATGGATGATGCACACCAGTCTGGCCATCAAAGGAAGTGCAGGAAATGAGCACCATCCCCCACAATGCACCATAGTCAGGAAGAGAGGTGAGTAAAATGGCTGCCAGCAGCACATGGCAAACACAACAGGGAAAAAACCCTGACAAACTTAGGTTAGGTTTTATTTTACAGGTAAATTTGTCTTTATTTTAGCTAGGTAGTTATTAAATAGTTAATAACTATTTAATAACTATTCTACCTAGCTAAAATAAATACAAACTTGCTTGTAAAATAAAAATAAATCCTAAGCTAGATACAATGTAACTATTAGTTATATTGTAGCGAGCTTTGGGTTTATTTTATAGGTAAGTATTTAGTTTTAAATAGGAATAATTAAGTTAATGATAGTAATTTTTATTTAGATTTATTTTAATTATATTTAAGTTAGGGGTGTTAGGGTTAGAATTAGACTTAGATTTAGGGGTTAATAACTTTAGTATAGTGGCGGCGACGTTGGGGGCGGCAGATCAGTGGTTAATAAATGTAGGTAGGTGTCGGCGATGTTAGGGATGGCAGATTAGGGGTTAATAATATTTAACTAATTTTTGCGAGGCGGGAGTGCGGCGGTTTAGGGGTTAATATATTTATTTTAGTGGCGGCTATGTCCGGTTCGGCAGATTAGGGGTTAAAAATTTTATTTTAGTGTTTGCGATACGGGAGGGCCTCGGTTTATGGGTTAATAGGTAGTTTATGGGTGTTAGTGTACTTTTTAGCACTTTAGTTAAGAGTTTTATGCTACGGCGGTGTAGTGTAAAACTCTTAACTACTGACTTTAAAATGCGATACCAGTCTTGACAGGAGGGGGTCTACCGCTCACTTTTTGGCAGACTCGTAATGCTATGCAAGTCCCATTGAAAAAATAGGATACGCAATTTACGTAAGTGGATTTGCGGAATTTCCAAGTCTGGCCAAAAAAGTGAGCGGTGAGCCTGAAACTTCAAGACTCGTAATACCAGCGGGCGTTAAAAAGCAGCGCTAGGCCCTCTTAACGCTGCTTTTTAAGCCTAACGCACAATTCGTAATCTAGCCGTTGGTAAGGGTCAAAGATCTTGGGTCCTCCAGTACAACACTAATCAAAATCACAAATAATAAAGCCCAAAAGAATCGTTGAATAAGACAAAACTTTACTAATTTAGACTGGACAGAGTTCTGATTTCAACAAAATTGAAAATCTTTAGGTAAAGCTAAATTCTGCAAATTGGGAAAATTAATCCAGCAAACATTCAAGAGCTTAAATAAATTTCAGCTGAAGAGTGGGAGAAACTACTAACAAACAAGTGCAAGAAGCATATAGACAGTTACAAGTAGACATGTGCACGTGCAAAAAAAATTAATTTCGTCCAAAAAATTTTTTTTTTTTTTTTTTTAAATTTTGGCTCAGATTATTGCTTAATCTGGGTTAACTAGTACTAGATGGAGCTGACAGTGAAATACCTTAGTCACCACACATCATATGGAGTATCACACACAATATTTAAAGGGTGTTAACACACCGTCATATTTAGGGCTTTCTAACTACATCATCTATATTGGACACACCTTATCTTGTTAATTACTATACCTTGAACTAGCTATGTTCCTCTCCACTAGTTATAGAAACAGTAGGGCGCTTCCTTGAAGTTCACCTTTATAACCATACAAAATGCCCTCACTCATTCCCTCTACTTCACCATTCTAGTACCCTGTATGGCTCCGCTCCCCTTCCCCGCCCCCACTTCAAACAGAGCGGCTCTTCCCCGCTGAACTTCATTTTCCCCCTCCTCGCTAATTTGGTCCAAAAGCGACCAAACAACACCTAATCCACACTTGCCCCAGCTTTACTAAACTAAACAATTTTGTGATTGTTCCTTTTGACAAGGTGGAGACCATATTCTGTATTTAAATAATATAAAAATGAGGTTTCATCATCCATCAATGACTTACTAGTTGAGCTTGTCACACAATATCACTTTTATCTACTAAATACTTATTGTAAATTCCTTTAGATACAATACTAGTAATGTGAACACTAGATATAATGATATATTTCAAAGTTATTATATTTATATTCTTCTTGAGATGCTCAGAATCCATGCACAGAGTTATTATATCCCTATCTTTTTCCTATATCTGTGGGTAAATAATATATGTTTCAATGTTTTGTTCTTATCGTCATTGGATGACTATTGTATGTAACATTTTTCATAACCTCAATAAAAATTTATTTAAAAAAAAAAAAAAAAATTTGGCTTAGCAGAATTTCATCCATACAGGCATTCGGTTTTGGCAAATATTGGATTTGGATATGTTAATGTTATTTCCAAAGGGAACAGCTAAAATAGACAAAAAAAAAATCTAAATCTTACATTACAGGGTTTAAATAATTTAAAGAACCTATTTTTCAATCTTAAAAGATCAAACAACTCTTGTATGACTATACCCCCTGTACATCATTATAAAAAATGGAGCATCTTAACCAAAAATATAACTCCTTCCCCCCATTTCTTCACTTTTTTGGCTCCATATGGCATAAATGAATGAACAAATTGATTCTGTCAAGCAATCATTTGTTTTTCTTATATTTCATCAAAAATGTATTAAGCTTTTTTATATCACATGACTCTACAAATCAGCTCAAATACACATCTCTAGTTGCAAGAAACTTTTGGAGGCTGTCATTGTTGCCAAGGGTTGAGCAACCAAATAGTAGGGAAGGGTGCATTTAATGCTTTCCAGGTCATATTTTATGTTTCTTCTGTGAAATCATTGCATGTCATTGGAAAAAAACATCTTTTTTTTGTTGAATTAGTTTGGACATTAAATTAATATGTTTTGATAATGCAAAGTACCTTATTTCTGAAGATATTGTACAGGATGAACAACATTGAAAATGTTTGAAATGGATTAGCACCTTGTTTGCTGCAATTGTGTTTAATAGCCAAACTCAATCCATGTAACAAGCAGCTATAGATCCCTTGTGGGGCAGACTCGCGCTTTCAACTGTTGTTTCTCAACCTCTCCGCCCAGTGGCGTATTTAGGTTTTGTGCAAGATGACCTATAAATATTTTTACATGGATCATGAGCAATGAGCTTACAACATGACATTAGCCTGCTGAAACAATAAATAGCAGCCTTATAATGTTTCCCCCTGATGTAGCAGTACTTACTACTAGTACAGTGTCACAAATTAAGACAATTTGCTGTGTGTCTGTTTATCTGCACTTCTCAGCATCTGCATAGGGATTTACTGCTGGTCTGCCTCTACCTGCAGA
The DNA here is from genome assembly GCF_027579735.1 of Bombina bombina. Taxonomy (NCBI): domain Eukaryota; kingdom Metazoa; phylum Chordata; class Amphibia; order Anura; family Bombinatoridae; genus Bombina; species Bombina bombina. Next base: position 645,936,614 of record NC_069502.1, on the reverse strand, counting down.
TCAAATGGACACTTCCTCTCTCCTCACATTCCTTTGAGTGTCTTACGTGACCCCAGTCTCCCACCATGTTCGGTTTGAGAAGTTCCTTAACTAGTGCGGGGGAGGCAAATAAGTCACATGTGTGGTGTTATCATTGTCTGACTTAGGTAAAATCTGAGTTTAGCGTTAGCACATGAGCCAGAGAGAGGGCTGAATGGAGGGGAAGGCTGGCGAGAGATTGACAGTACCGGGCACATTAATTTGTTTTAAAATATTGCAGGCTGGATGCTGCTCAAGTGTTACATGCGGGCCACCTATTCAGTCTTATACAAGCTAAGGTTGTATTATTCTTCTTTGAGGAAGTATGTCTCAATAAAATAAAAACTGACAGCAGTGCATCTCATATACATACAATATGTTATCTCACCTCACAGAAGCTGTAGATCCAGAGAGACTTTTCTCTGACTGCAGCCACAGCCTCCCCACTATCACGCGCTGCTTCAGCTTTCAAACAGCAACCTGACTCTAGAATATAAGACAAGCCCCACCCCTGAAGAGTGCAAGGCTGCACTGGTTATGTTTGCTTAGCATAGTATAATGAGCAATCTCAAAAAAAAAAAAAAAAATTAGCACATATGGTTATATTGTTTCAGCTGCTCATCCATACTAACCCCTGCAGCTCTGGGCCCCCCTCAGTCCTCGGTGCAGTTGCATCGTCTACACCGTGCCACCGCCAATATGTCCACCCCTGATTAAGTTGATGCAAGCTGATCTGTTTCCACAGCTGCAGCAGCCCACCGGACACTAATAAAGAGACTGACACACAAGTAAACGCAGCCCGGCTCATTGTTTTCCCCTACGGTTGCTTAATTCAAGCTCCCTTCTCTGCCGCTCTCCACAGAGCCTGCAGAAAAAGCCACCCCTCCAATCTGCCGCCCTAGGCCCGTGCCTTGTCGGCCTAGGCCATAATATGCCCAACTCCGCCACCTCTTTTGTGATGGAGATAAAAAAAACCTTAAACCCGTTCATTAGGGTGATTGACACAAGTGGGTGGCATTGAATAATAATTACACAAGGATAGCCTATCACTATCCCCTCACAGCGGTGGACAGGTTCCCTAGTTGGGACATTGTACACCCATGCATTCCTATATGTGACCATTTATCTGAAACATGAAAGTTTAATTTTGACTTTCATGTCCCTTTATTAAATATAATCTCACATTGAGTGTGTACTGTTTAGCTGTGGTACATTCACAAGACCATTTTAACCAGTCTGATGAAAAGCAGTCTTGTTTCAGGTTTGATATTAGAGAAAAAAAGATGAGAAAACATTATTCTAAAAATCTAAATTCCGCTTCTAAAAGTAAATAACAATTTCAGCAGCTTGATATTAATACACGGTTATGTATGGAGTCCCTCGGAAACAGGCAGGAATAAAGCTGGCATTGATAATGCGTCACACACTCATGAAACAGGGAGACATGCTACGTGTCAGATGTGAAGTGCCAGCAGGTTCAATAACACTTGTCATATCATCCAGAGGGCTTGGCATAAAGATTTCTAGACTGCAGACCCTTTATCTGTTTTTTCATAGCAAGATAACCCTTCCACTGAGACCAGTTACTGATTTTTAAATACAGGTTTTTCTGTACTTTATACAAAGCTTTAATGTTTTATTATTGTCAGTATAAAGGAAATGGGTTGTCAAGCCTTCAGTTTTGTGTATGTCTTATACTACTTGACATCTGTCATTACCTTTCTCTCGAGCCCAAATCTTAGGCATCTATTACTTTACTTTTCGACATTGCTCTGGATGATTAATAGCTGCTGGGTTATGTTTTCTGAAAGTGATTTGCAAAGTCTATGATTAGATGACAGTGACAGAGAATAGTGCATCATCTTGAAATTTCCCAGGATGGACAAAAGCATTGATTAAATCTACTTTATTTATTTTCAATTAGATATGTTCTTACATATATATATATATATATATATATATATATATATATATATATATATATATATATATAGTATATAGTATATATTTATGACACTGTCAGACAATTGTGAATAAACTAATACATACAGCAATTTTCTCATCAAAGATTAATGAATGTTTTCAGGACAAGGGCTTTGTCCTGCAAAGAAAATAGCATATTATCTGTCCTTTTTTTATTCTGTGTGCATTTGCCAGAGCTGGCAATTATGTTGATGGAAAAGGCATTTTAGACGTTTACACTTTGGCCTCTATTTATCAAGCCGTCAACCGCAAACACGTTGGAATTCCACAGCATATTTGTGGCGAGCCTGATTCGCCTTAGTTATCAAACCCTACAGACCGGCAAAAGTAGAATTTTGTGACGTAACATACAATCCGCCGGACTCAGTCCAACACAGATCGATGCTTACGTCACTACAGATGTTCCGAACGCAAGTTCGGCACAATCTGACTACTTTTGCTAGTTATCAAATAACTAGCAGGTACGCTCGGCACTTTTCCGGCCCAGCGTACCTGGTTTTCAATCCGCCGCCCTGGAGGCCACGGATGCCATAGGAATTAATTGGAGTCGGAAAGCAGCGAAAGCTCATGTTCGCTGCTGCCCGATATCCCATTGATTCCTATGGGAATGTCTACACCTAACACCCTAACATGTACCCCGAGTCTAAACACCCCTAATCTGCCCCCCCCTACACCGCCCCCACCTACATTATACTTATTAACCCCTAATCTGCCCCCCATATCGCTGCAACTCAAATAAATGTATTAACCCCTAAACCACTGCTCCTGGAGCCAACCGCAACTCTAATAAAGTGTTTAACCCCTAATCTGCCGCCCCCTACATTATATTTATTAACCCCTAATCTGCCCCCCCTACACTGCTATCATCCAATAGGATTGAGCTCACATTCTATTGGCTGATTGGAACAGCCAATAGAATGCAAGCTCAATCCTATTGGATGATTGCATCAGCCAATAGGATTATTCCTACCTTAATTCCGATTGGCTGATAGAATACTATCAGCCAATCGGGAATTCAATGGACGCCATCTTGGATGACGTCACTTAAAGGTACCTTCATTCAGTCATCGGATGTCATTGGAAGAGGATGCTCCGCATCGGATTTCTTGAAGATGGACCCGCTCCGCGCCGGATGGATGAAGATAGAAGATGCAATCTGGATGAAGACTTCTGCCTGTCTGGAGGACCTCTTCTGGCCGGCTTGGATGAAGACTTCTGCCCGTCTGGAGGACCACTTCGCCAGCTTCGTGGAGGACTTCGGCCCAGTTGGGTGAAGACGTCTCAAGGTAGGGGGATCTTCAAGGGGTTAGTGATAGGTTTTTAGTATGGGTTTTAGAGTAGGGTTGGGTGTGTGGGTGGTGGGTTTTAATGTTGGGGGGTATTGTACTTTTTTTACAGGTAAAAGAGCTGATTACTTTGGGGCAATGCCCCGCAAAAGGCCCTTTTAAGGGCTATTCATAATTTAGTATAGGGTAGGGCTTTTTATTATTTTGGGGGGCTTTTTTATTTTATTAGGAGGATTAGATTAGGTGTAATTAGTTTAAAAAAATTGTAATTATTTTATTATTTTCTGTAATTTAGTGTTTGTTTTTGTACTTTAGATAATTGTTTTTAATTGTATTTAATTGTAGTTAATTGTAGTTAATGTAGGTAATTAATTTAATGATTGTGTAGTGTTAGGTGTAATTGTAACTTAGGTTAGGTTTTATTTTACAGGTACTTTTGTCTTTATTTTAACTAGATAGTTATTAAATAGTTAATAACTATTTAATAACTATTCTACCTAGTTAAAATAAATACAAACTTGCCTGTAAAATAAAAAAAAATCCTAAGCTAGATACAATGTAACTATTAGTTATATTGTAGCTAACTTAGGGTTTATTTTATAGGTAAGTATTTCGTTTTAAATAGGAATAATTTAGTTAATGATAGTAATTTTTATTTAGATTTATTTTAATTATATTTAAGTTAGGGGGGTGTTAGGGTTAGGGTTAGACTTAGATTTAGGGGTTAATAACTTTAGTATAGTGGCGGCAAAGTTGGGGCGGCAGATTAGGGTTAATAAATGTAGGTAGGTGTCAGCGATTTTAGGGATGGCAGATTAGGGGTTAATAATATTTAACTAATGTTTGCGAGGCGGGAGTGCAGCGGTTTAGGGGTTAATATATTTATTATAGTGGCAGCGATGTCTGGTTCGGCAGATTAGGGGTTAAAAATTTAATAACTATTGTACCTAGTTAAAATAATTACAAAGTTGCCTGTAAAATAAAAATTAACTATTAGTTATATTGTAGCTGGCGGTGGGCTCCGGGAGTGGCGGTTTAGGGGTTAAACACTTTATTTAGTTGCGGCGGGGTCCGGGAGCGGCAGGATAGGGGTTAATAACTTTATTAGGTGGCGGCGGTATAGGGGCAGAAGATTAGAGGTTAATATGTATAATGTAGGTGGTGGTGGGCTCCGGGAGCGGCGGTTTAGGGGTTAATACATTTATTAGAGTTGCGGTGGGCTCCGGGAGCGGCGGTTTAGGGGTTAATAACTTTATTTAGGGGGCGGAGCTAGCCACGCTACAGAGTGGTTGCATTATTCAGGAGCTCTGCAGACCAAACCTTATATTAGCTGATCTATCCTACTTTTTTTCTTTTTATTTATTCCCCAACATCCCACTAACCTTTGGAGGAACCCTATCTTGTTTATTAGACAACCAGATTACCCACCAAAAGAGCTAATAAGTTTATTTTTTTGGCTGAACATTCTAACTACGCCACAACATACGGAGTAGCTGACACTGTACTTCCGGGTCTATGCTGGAGAGCCGCGCGGGACAGATCGAACAAACCATCTCATCACACAGGCCTCAACTACTCTTGGCAGTTACTGTACATCCGAGCTCTGTTTCTCCCTCCTCACATACCATCGGAGGTCTACCGCTACCTAGTAGCTGACATAGGGAGACGGCAACTACAACCGCATCGCACTGATCCCTCTGGGGAGCCATCCGGGTGAAATCGCTTGCGCTTCTGAGGCGCTACACACCACAAGGACTCAAATTGACAACGCTTCTGGTAATTGCCTCCTCACGGCCTCCAGTAGTCACAAGTCAGACCAACTCTCCACCTACCGCCTTCCGGATCTGATTCGGATGCATGAACTACTTTAAATCAGCCATTACGGTAAGCCGTTTGAACTTTATTCTGCTCACGCAGCCACTAATCTTTCAAGCCCTATTAAAGCAATTCCCTCCCTGCCACAGACTCCTCAAAGTGCGCTGGCTTACACAGCGGTTTGCGCCTCTCTAACATACCTACTACCAAAGAGTCTAAAGGCCCGTACAATATTCCTGGTGCTTATCTCCCACGTGAGGACTTCCTCACACACGGAACTGGGCCTTCTAAAGTTAAAAGTAGTATAAGTAACTGAAGAGACTTTATCGATATCCATTCCTCATTTCTCACTTACCATCCTACACCTACTAATGCAACATAGGAGAAATCTGCATTGGAGTAATTAACCCACACACTTAGGGTGCAGCCCTAAGTATTAGTTATCCTCTCACTCAACATCAGTGTACTCTGCAACCACCCACAGAGGCAGTTTTTATCACACTCTGCTGCTGAAATTAATTGAACATAAGGATCCTGCTGTGACAGCTACAAATAAACACACTGTTGATAAGGAAACCCAGTCCTACTAAACTAACCACTACCCTCAGTACCAACCCAAACATAAAGACATACAGGAAAGCTAACCTGCCTCCTGGTTACAATTCCTCCACCCCCCCATCACTACTTGACATCATTAACTACCACACCCTGAAGGTTCCTATCCTCTTACTTAAACTGAGGATAATACATTATAAGCATCATTGGGCTTGATTACGTCCTAGAACTAACACCTGAAAGTCAATCAATACCGCAAACTCCCTATCACGAAGTGTGAACTTCTCTATTGGGTTATTCATTTGCCCTCCCTCCCCTCCCTTTCCCGTTGGCCCACTCTGCCCACGGGTCATATCCCATACCACCTTTTACCTTACTCGCTCGGAAGAGAGCAATCCCCTGGGGAGTGAGGCAACCTACACAGAAACACGTGAGATGAAAACATACGTCAAAATTAGAGAGACCCAGGAGTAAGAGCCTGTCAGGCGTTGTAAGCTATATCACAAGACAAGTCCAAGGTTTGAAACCAATAAATTACTTCCACATGCTGGGCTAGGTGCCTCCACTAGGGGGGTGCTGGGTACTCTTCTCCTGCTCCACTCTTCAGATCTGAAAACTATTTTAACGCCTGTTACAGGAAGAAACTCAACGAATTGGCCTTTTTTATACAAGATGGCCCACTCGCAAAGAAAGAAACAGAAGCATTGTAACTTACCTAAGCGGACTCTTTCAGATCATTTCTCTAATAAGACCTCATTTGAACCAGACATTTCTGATGAAGATTCAAGAGATTCTACCACTTCTACTAAGGAGCCGCATAGGTCTTTATCTCACTCTACAGAGAGATCTACTCATTCTTCCTCCTCTATACTTGAATCCATTAAGGAACTGTCAAACAAAATGGACTCACATTACTCATCACTGAAACACGAGCTCAAGACGTCTGTCTCTGAGTTGAAGCATGATATATCTTTGCTTGGAGAGAGAACGGAATCGTTGGAAAAAAAAACCAAGAAGATCTACACGTAGATCACTCAAACCTGTTAATTTATGCTCAGTCACTGGCTGAAATGATTTCCGGTTTAGAAACCAAATTAGCTGATCAAGAAGATAGATCACGCCAGAACAACCTTAGAATCAGAGGTGTTCCTGAGGACATTAGCCAGACTGAACTTCCTAATCACCTGCAGGCCCTTTTCACTGAACTCCTGGGCCCCACCACCCCTCAAGAAAATCTTATTGATAGGGCTCATAGAGCTCTCAGACCGAGAGGTGCCCCAGCGGGGTCAGCAAGAGATGTGATAGTACGTCTACACTACTTTACGTTTAAAGAGAAAGTGCTCAGGGCTTCGTTTCAGAATAAAAACCTGAAGGAACCGTTCCAAGACACACAGATCTTCCCAGATCTTTCTTCTCACACCTTATCCAGAAGACGTCTATTTCATCAAATCACCCAATGTCTTCGTAGCAATAATATTAAGTACAGGTGGGGGTTCCCAATTTGTTTATTCTTTCAATTCAACAATTCTTCATATACCATCACAACACTGGAGCAGGGTTTCCAGATTCTGCAGTCTCTGAAATTACTTCCTCCAGATAACCAGCTGCCCACCACCCAAGAACATCCCTACCACCTCCGCTTGGAGACCAATGCATCAAGCTTTTAACTTTCAATCTTCTAGGAGTGCGTCCTTACTCTCCTCTCCAAAGGGATCTTAGTTGTAAGAAGTGGAGTTCATAAATGTACATATTAAGCATTCTACTGCTGAAACTCATTGAACTTTGGGCTACCTAACCTCTCTTTCATGTCCCATACTACCTATATTTCTTATCCATGATATGGTCCATTTGGCCTTATTGACTGCCACCTTAGAACATTCAGTCTCCAGAGACCAGAAGACGACGGACTGGTAATATAATGTATCTAAGTTATGGTTGGAATATATCATCTCATCCTTTATTATATGTTGTTCATTATATTTTAAATTACTGTGTTGAGTTTTTGTTTATCTTCTCCTCATACACCCTCCACATATAGTGAAGTCGATATTTCCCCCTCTATATTAAGCCGTCACTAGATCCAGGGATTAAATGCCTTAGGGAATAATCCTTTACCAGAAGAGTAATTATTCTCTACAGATTGTAATATGGGAAGGTACTGCCTTGTTAACACATCAGTACTTTATAATTTAGACACTTAGCGTACTCTACTTTACTAGGATGTGAACATATACTTAGTAGAATTTATCAGAGCTCTCAGATCACTAGCTAACTCCTATCACTACCTATGTTTCAGCCTAATTATATAGAACTCATGAGGCATGGTTCCAATATATACCTTCACCATTAAGATTTACATTATTAATCTCTCCCTCTTCATTATAGTTTCCTGACACTAAGTATAAAAGTGTGAATTTAGCAAGTCACCCTACACCCATTTTGTGGCCTGTTGGATATAAAACCTGCAGTATATGAGTTATTTTGATAGAATTGGAATCTAATTGTTCTTAGAAATCTGTACTGTTAGTTTAAACTTTAGACTTTGTATAATAATATTTACCCTACTCAAGAGAGGTTCGAGGTTGTTTTTTTTCATGCATTCCTTTCAGGAATACATATACATATGTGGTCCTAACCTAAGTTTTGAAATCTTTTAATTGAAATGTTTGAAAAGTTATATAAGATTGTTTCGGTGCTCTTATTTGATGTACAGTTCATGAGTTCTCTACCATTACCCTTTAAACAGTAGAGCTTCCTTCTTCTGTATTTCTCTTTTTTCTTTCTAGTCTGAACTTCCTCACTAGGTGTGGAGCGGTACTATAAACCTGGCACCCCCTCCCCCCTCTCTCCTCTCTCTCTATTAGACACCTATACCTACTCCCATTACTCTCCGGTTTAACCCTGTTGGCACGTCCGAGGACCTTTAACCTCAAGGCTACGGAGTCTGCCCCTATTAACACCGCTTCAGATATTCTTTACCCAACCACTCTCCCCCTATAATATTTCTATACCACTCACAGCTTTGCTACATTTTATCTTTACTGATTCCACATCCCTTTTCTTTGATTTGGTCTGCATCTCTCTTTTTGTGCCACATATATGATAATTTAATTGTCTCATTCTCAGGCAACTCTAACCCCCCATTACCCCCTCCCTTTAACTCCCTTTTACCCCCCCCCCCAATATACGAGCGGCTCTTGCCCGCTGCATCCCTCTCCCCTAGCCCAAAAATTGGGCGTTTTCAGATTTAAGATTGATAAATTGTTAACTTTACTTCTTCTTTGTCTATTACATATACTCTCATAGTTCCCTAAGATAAGATCCCGAGGACCTTTAGACACTTACCCACAATGTCACAGTTACAGTTCATAACACTTAATACCCAAGGGCTTAACTCCCCGACCAAACGTAGCTTACTATTTAACATGTTGCAGCGTAACAAAATAGATATAGCCTTCATCCAGGAGACACATTGGTTAGCCGACACAGGTATCACATATACTAACAGAAAATTCCCCAGAGTAGTAACAGCATCTTTCCACTCTAAATCCAGAGGGGTTGCAATACTAGTCAACTCATCAACTGTATATGAACCTATCTATATAGAGTGTGACCCACAGGCTCGTTACATAATTTTAATCACTAGAATTAACTCTAAGATATACACCCTTGTAAATATCTATGCACCCAATTCAGGTCAAATTAGATTTCTTAAACATTTGCTGGAGTCAGTGTTGGCCGTGGCACAGGGGGAGTTGGTTTGGGGATTTTAACCTTATATGGGACCCCTCATGGATAGAGTGGGCCCCCCAATCTCCACATCGCAGAGGTCATTGTATCCTATGTCAACAGCTTTCCAAAACTTGTTTAAACAATATGATCTATATGATGTGTGGAGAGCGGTTTATCCCAACAAACGGGAATTTACTTTTTATTCAGCCCCTCATAAATCTCATTCCAGGATTGATTTCTTTTTCTTAGGTTCCCACCCTCTGAATGCGGTTTCCGACGCGGCGATCTCAGAGGTCTCGTGGTCAGACCACGACTCTGTAACAATGACCTTAGGCGAATCCTCCCTCTGCCCTCCAAGCACCACGTGGCGTCTACTGGATTTTCTTGTTACTTCGCCTGTGCTCAAAGTGGAAACTATAGCAGTCATTGACGAGTTCCTTAGTGTAAACCGTACCCCTCCTCTTTCAGAGGAAGTGATCTGGGCCACCCTAAAGGCATATCTCAGAGGATTCTTTATTGAAAAGGCTTCCCAAATCAAGAAGGCTCAGGGTGCCTCATTAGCGTCTCTCAATTGCCAACTCAGATCCTTGAAACTAGAACTCTCTACCATCTACTCCGCCTCAATAAACTCTCAAATTTCTGAGATCAATAAGCAGATAAAGATTCTGGAAGTAAATAAAACTCAGTTTGCTTTTGAAAAACTCAAACAGGTCTTCTATCATAATAGTAATAAAGCTTCAACACTATTAGCTGAGAAATTAAGAAATAGAACGGCACAAGCCAAAATATCTTCCATTAATCTTGACTCTGGTCGGGTGACGTCCCCTTCAGCAATTGGCGAGGCTTTCAGGAACTTCTATTATCAACTCTACAATTTGGAATCCATGGATCCTACTGTGACACTCAACCCGGGTAGCATTCATGGATATCTGTATACACTAAATCTCCCCCGATTATATCAATCAGATAGGGCGGCTTTGACATCCCCAATTACTCTTGAGGAAGTTTCCTTGGGCATTGGGGATCTCAAGGTTGCGAAATCCCCAGGTCCGGATGGCTTTACAAGCCAATTCTATAAAACTTACCTACCTCAGATATCAATGATTCTCTGTAGAGTTTTCAATGAAGTACAGAACAAGGGTAGCTTCAGAAGCGAGTTTCTTGAGGCCTCAATCACTACCATCCCAAAACCGGGTAAAGACCCGCAAGAATGTGGGAGTTACCGCCCGATTTCGTTGCTCAATATAGATATCAAAATTTACGCAAAGATCTTGGCTAATCGTCTTGCTCGAATCATCTCCTCCCTGGTCCATCCCGACCAGGTAGGATTTATACCCAAAAGAGAAGGCCCAGATGCCACAAGGCGAGTGTTAGACATATTAATTGAAAGTGCAAGAGGAGACACTCCCACGTTAGCCCTGTCACTAGACGCTAAGAAAGCCTTTGACAGGGTGAGGTGGGAGTATCTATGGGAAACCCTACGGATGTTTGGGATTCCAGAAAAATTTATCACATCAGTCCAAGCTCTCTACTCTAATCCAACAGCCAGGGTTAAAGGAGTAGGATTTCAATCCAAAAAGTTTGTCATATCAAATGGGACGAGACAGGGCTGCCCCCTTTCCCCACTCCTGTTCGCTCTCTCTATTGAGCCACTCGCACAGGCTATTAGATTAGACCCAGATATTGTTGGTTTCCCAATGGGGTCACTTCAGCACACCATCTCTTTATACGCAGACGATATAACACTCCTCCTTACAGAACCCTCTAGGTCACTCCCAGCTGTGTTCAAAACTATTTCCAAATTCAATACTCTTAGCTACTATAAACTTAATTTATCTAAAACCGAGGCCCTTCATATCAACATTACAGTACAGGACCTTTTCGCTTTGCAGAGTAAATATAAATTTCAGTGGTCCCCCTGCTCTTTAAAGCTGTTAGGTGTCCACCTCTCCTCAAGTGTGTCCTCAGTTATTTTCAAAAACTATACAGAGAGGCTCCCAGAGTGGAACAAGCTACTAGATTCGTGGGACTACCGTGAAATCTCCTGGACAGGAAGGATCGCGACTATCAAAATGTCTTTTATACCAAAGATTACCTACCTGTTTCGTACGATCCCAATCAATGTTCCCCGATCTATTCTTAACAAACTTCAAAGCCTCATTACCCGCTACGTATGGAAAGATAAGAAACCCCGAACCTCTAGACAAACTCTTCAGAGACCTAGCGATAGGGGCGGATTAGGGATGCCAAACGTTATTCTATACTATCAAGCTGCTCGTTTAACACATCTCATGGAGTGGAGCCACCGAGAGAACCCAGCCTCCTGGAAGGAGGCTGAGCAGTCACTTCTCCCCTCAGGTTTACACCTGATGGATTTACCTTGGGTGCCGTCCCATTACTGGAAAAACCTCCTCACCGCGCATCCGGTAATTCTAGACACATTACGTTTCTGGGACCAGACGAGACACTTGAATTCTATAGCCCCTCACCCTTCCCCGAGACAATCTATCGTCAGTGTCCTTTTTTGCCTCCCTGATTCACATATTGCAAGTTGGACCTCCTTTGATATAGATTATATTGCTGATCTTTATGACCAGTCTAGTGGTATATCTCACTCTGCGATTTGTAATAAACTACGGATTCCGACACCTTTGAAATTTGAGACCTTTCGCCTTTGCTCCATAGTAAGATCATGGGGATTCCCGAAAAAGAACCTCAGACCAGCTACAGTATGGGAGCAGAGATGGTCACAGCCCCACAAGATAAAGGGGACCTTATCGTTTCATTATGAGATCCTACTTGCTCCCTTCTCACAACACAAAGTCTCTCAGTATATTGCATGGGAAACAGAGCTGAGCTTCACGGCCGACGCTGACTCCTGGTATAGAGAACTTAATTATTTTAAAAAACTAATACACTGCTCTTCCCTTTCGGAACTTCATTACAAGCTCTCGGTAAGATGGTATTTAGTTCCGGTCACACTCCATAGGATATACGACTCCCACTCCCCTACCTGCTGGAGGGGCTGTGGGCAATTAGGTACTCAGGCACACATCTGGTGGTTCTGTCCTAAGATCACCTCAGTTTGGCTTCAGATAGTAGATCTATTGCACTCCATAGGTATCACTCCTAAGCTAAGTCCCCAAACCTGCCTACTGCATTTGGACTTCCCAACTCTCTCACCAGCACAAAAAGCTTTAACTATTTACATACTAATGTCCACTATATTAGAAATAGCGAAAGCTTGGAAGCAACCTACCCCTCCCACCATCTCACAGATCTTAACCACAACCAACTTCCTGTCAAAAATGGAAGCATATTCTCATTCAGCTCTAAATAAACTAGATTTCTATTATGAGACATGGACCCCTTGGTGGGAAAAATTCCCCAGATGAAAAGATTTAAAGTCGCATAGACCTTAAGCACCCCCATCTCCCACTCATATCAATGACCGCCATCCTAACCTGTCTCCGTTATTTGACCTCTTCTACTTCCTCCTCCTACCTTATCTTACCTCCTCTTTATCATACTTGAACTTATGAGAGTAATATTACCTTTCTACTCAAGTTTTTACCTACTTATGTTTTATTAATCTGAGAATGAGAAAAGTTTGATTTGTCTTGCAACAGCTTAGATTCTTTGATATGGAAGTTATTGATGTTATATTTTTTTTTTTTTTTTTTTTTTTTAGTTTTCAAAAGGGCTTTATTTTGATACTTTAGACATACACATCATAAGTTGAATGTATACATACATCAAAGCTGTTACAGTAAAATGCTTTGTCACAATAAACCTTTGAAAAAACTGTAAAAAGGTGTAAGACACGCTTATGAACATTCATTTCATCATTGGAAGGAACCATTTAAATACAATGTATGTTTTCATTGCTCCCCAACATCTGGTTATGTAGACCACTCTTGGGTCGTAGCATATTTATAGGTGATAAATAGAGATATGAGGGGAATTTGGAGTTAAGCGAAATCAATAGTTATAATATGAGAAACAAACAACATATGTGTTTTAACTCTAGATCATACTTATAAATTTTAAAGCTGAGCCACATATAAGTAGGGGATAAAGCTTATTATGGTGTAAGAATAAGTTATGGGGGAGGGCTGGGTATGTTCAAATAATTGTGGGAGTATTGTGTATGATCTGAGGTCAGGGGGCTAAAATGATATATCATGTTCAGGGGTTAATTCTTAATTAAGCAGTTTTATGCTTTATGTTACAGTAAAATTTTTATCTTGTTAGCAATACTATATTTAGATGAGTGAATATGAAATTAGGAAGCATTAGTAATACACTACAAAAGGAGCATGGGGGTATACTCCAAGTTAGATCTTCTTTAAATGCCTTCTGGAGTATATCTATCTAACCTTACATGGAGGGAGGGGAGAGACATATAAAGGGTATCTTAAAGGCTACATTTGAGAGGAATATGGGTTATATATTAATGGGTTAGATCTGTAATAAAGAGATTGTCACAGGTTGCTACTTTATTTTAAGGTTAGTTTGTCTTTTGTTGAACAAAACAAAAGGGTTTTGTGAGACCTATGCCATTGTGCCTGGATTTGTCTATTACTGTGCTGCTAAAGTAGCTATACATAACGTGGCTCAGACAACCAGACAAAGATTCCTTATTAAATGTTTGCACAGAAATATTCCCAATACATTTCTAGGTCTATCGACGTGAAATTAAACATCTCCCTCTTATTTTTATCAATGTCCATCCAATATGGCCACAGATAGCGGCGTTTAACAGCGATCCCCAAGTCCTGTTGGTTTACTCCGGTCATCTAATAGTACTGATGCTTATGTGTCCCCAATTAAAAGAACGATAGCAAACAAGAAAAAACAAGAAGTGTATTGTTAACTTATAGGAAAACATCAAACCTTTAACAGCTCACAATATAAAATTAAACATGAATCTCGTGAATTTCACCATAGTCCATTTTAGACATCGCCAGAGATCAAAACCAGTTGCGTGCATCTGCAGGCCTACCCCTCTCCTCTCTTGGGGATATGATCGCTGCGGTATAGGCATAAAGTATCATGTCCAGTGCTGGCTTGGTACATGATCTTGGATCTCCTCCCCACTTCGTCCGGCAGCTGGGGTGCCGAAGCTGAGAGTTTGTATTGATCTGCAATCCCTCCCGCCGCGTTGCTCATGATCCTTCTCCTGCCTACCAGGGGCCCCGGGGATTCTGACAAGAGCGTCTGTTGGGGCTGAGTGGCGAGGCTATTGTGTTTCTTTGCAAAGCCAGCAGGAGAAGGTGAGAAAGGTCTCGTGTGAGGTTCTTTGCGGGTTTCGTTGTTGCGCTCCATGAGTGCTTTCTGTAATGGCGGACGGCCATGCTGGATCTCCGGCAAACCCTGTTGAGTCAGAGGAGCTGTAACAACAAGATTCTCTGTTCCTGAGGGCTTGTGCAGATTTGCTTGTATGCGTTGAAGAAGATAGTCTTGCGGTGCTCTGTCTATTAACTTTTGCATGAGGAGCTCAATTTTCCTTAATTGATTATCAGGCTGCAGTTTAGAACACACTTCAGCCATATCGGGAGTCTTCCAAGGCAACAAGAGAGAGAAAATGCTCCAGTACTGCTGTCCCGAAATAAAGCTTTCTTTCCCGTTACTGTTATAGAGTCATGAAATTTCAGCAAGTCGGATTATACCGACAGCGCCGATACCCCGTTTCTTCTCGGGGGGGGAGGTGTATGCCTGACAGTGGGCCGCCGCCCCAGGCCTCTTTGTACCGATCTGATTCCCCGGATTCATATAAACAGACAAGAAATCAAATGCCTGGTCACTGGAAGTGACTTTGCGATGTGGTGGGATGTTAGTCTTGCTGTTTGTTAAAAATAATCGGCGGATTATCAATATCTCTGCCGGAGCCCTCAGAAAATGCGTCCTAACCAGAACGCTGCACGGACACGCCCCCTATTGATGTTATTTTGATTATCATTTCTGTCAATTTTGTATTGTCGATAATGTTGCATGTTTTTGATATATTTGTAATCTGTGAAATTTCTCAAATAAAAATATAATTAAAAAAAATAAATAAATAACTTTATTTAGGTGCGGCGGGGTCCGTGAGCGGCGGTTTAGGGGTTAATACATTTATTAGAGTTGCGGTGGGCTCCGGGAGCGGCGGTATAGGGGGTAAACAGTATAGTATAGTGTGGGTGTTTAGTGACAGGGTACCAATAAAGCTGTAAAAAAGTTGAAAAGCAGCGAGATCAATGACTGTTAGTTAACAACAGTCTGCTGCTCATCGCCCTGTACTTGGTGCGCGGCTTTTTGACAGCTTTTTTGGTAACTTTGGAGAACATATTCAGGTCCGCGGCAGCGATGTTAGGCCAACTTAGGTGAGCGTATTGGTGCCGTCGAATGCAAGAAAGTCGACGGCTTGATAAATAGAGGCTATGTCTCTCTAACAGCTTCTCTGCTCCTTACTCTAAAAAACAAACAAACAAACAAAAAAACTAATTATAATTGAAAATCTGCTACTTGCTTGCTAACCCCCAAGTTGCTTATTTTATATTATAAGAGCCTCAAATATAATTCGGAGAGAGTTGAGCATCTAATTATTAAAGGTACATTGAAAACTCTTCATAATTATTATTGTTATTATCAATTATGTTTTGTTATTGATCCTATGCACTATGCAAAGGTTCATTACATTGAGGGGTACAATATGATACAATACTTACAATGACAGATTATACTAAGATTATATTAAGGGTATGCTGCATACATTCCAGTAAATACTTTAACAAACTATGCAAAAGTGCATTACAATGCTTAGATTGAAACAAAAAGGAGAGCTACACTCTGTCTTTGTAGTAGTAGATATACTTCTAATGTGAAAGAATGTGGGAAAATAGTGCGCTGGTATATAAAGTATCAGACCGCTTACAGTGTTTTTTAGATCCTTCAATCTAAAAATAGTGTATAGTGAAAAAAAGGAGAGGTCTTGTAAGGGCGCTAATAGCTGAAGATACTTATGTGAAATTATTTGTATTATCTGTGATAGATACTCGTGGTAAAATGAAATCAGATAGGAACAGTTTCTAAAAAACAAGTGATTTATTTGGTTACAATATGATTGGAAAAATATATAGAGACGTCTCTAGTACAATTCAATTAAAAACAATAATGAAAATTAGCATAAAAAATAATAAAAAGTGGTACTGATTAGTACTTCATGAGAAATTTAGGTTACTGATTAATAGTTTAGTCACAAAGAAAATTCTATTGGGGTGTGACTAAACAGTTAGCCAAGATTTCTCGTGAGTTATTAAGTTAGCATACAGTTACACATAGAAATCTATTTAAAATACAAATACCGGCTTGATAAAACTTTTGCAAAGACTATATTTTGTGCAAAAAATATATATAGAATGGAGCTTAAAGAGGAGCTGTGCATAAGAGGAAAATTATATAGGGTTATGCTCTAACTCGGAATATACCAATCCTTTATATCTGTATTCTCAGCGAACTAATTGACATGTCCATATGTATGAACCAAGAGAAATGTCCAGTAATCTTATACTGCTGGTAGTTTAGGATTACAGTTTGCAATCTTTCATGCAGATGGTACCTTATAGTAAGCTTGAGTAACAGCAGGGTATCCTGTGCGTCCTGCAGCTCAGTTCTTCTGACAGTGTCCTCGTGTTGTTGGCGTCTGACGTCACACCCGATGTGTGGGGGCTTGTCTTGCGTCTGCCAATCACTGCTTAGACAGTTGTAAGTATCCAAAATACCTTTTTACATCCGATATTATGTATTCATAGTTCTTCTTGTGTCTGATACTTGTACTTATTTAGGTATCGATCAGCAAAGAAGTATCCGTTGAGAGTAAATTCACCTGCACTTAGTGCTGTTAGCACGCAGGTTCCGATGAAGTTTCTCCTTAATGTCCTTTGTTGACAGTCAACCCGGGTTGGTTCAATCGGCTAAAAGAATAGTGGAGTCAATAATACAGTCTTTAACTTCTACGCGTTTCACTCCCTCCAGGAGCTTTATCACTCCTGGAGGGAGTGAAACGCGTAGAAGTTAAAGACTGTATTATTGACTCCACTACTCTTTTAGCTGATTGAACCAACCCGGGTTGACTGTCAACAAAGGACATTAAGGAGAAACTTCATCGGAACCTGCGTGCTAACAGCACTAAGTGCAGGTGAATTTACTCTCAACGGATACTTCTTTGCTGATCGATACCTAAATAAGTACAAGTATCAGACACAAGAAGAACTATGAATACATAATATCGGATGTAAAAAGGTATTTTGGATACTTACAACTGTCTAAGCAGTGATTGGCAGACGCAAGACAAGCCCCCACACATCGGGTGTGACGTCAGACGCCAACAACACAAGGACACTGTCAGAAGAACTGAGCTGCAGGACGCACAGGATACCCTGCTGTTACTCAAGCTTACTATAAGGTACCATCTGCATGAAAGATTGCGAACTGTAATCCTAAACTACCAGCAGTATAAGATTACTGGACATTTCTCTTGGTTCATACATATGGACATGTCAATTAGTTCGCTGAGAATACAGATATAAAGGATTGGTATATTCCGAGTTAGAGCATAACCCTATATAATTTTCCTCTTATGCACAGCTCCTCTTTAAGCTCCATTCTATATATATTTTTTGCACAAAATATAGTCTTTGCAAAAGTTTTATCAAGCCGGTATTTGTATTTTAAATAGATTTCTATGTGTAACTGTATGCTAACTTAATAACTCACGAGAAATCTTGGCTAACTGTTTAGTCACACCCCAATAGAATTTTCTTTGTGACTAAACTATTAATCAGTAACCTAAATTTCTCATGAAGTACTAATCAGTACCACTTTTTATTATTTTTTATGCTAATTTTCATTATTGTTTTTAATTGAATTGTACTAGAGACGTCTCTATATATTTTTCCAATCATATTGTAACCAAATAAATCACTTGTTTTTTAGAAACTGTTCCTATCTGATTTCATTTTACCACGAGTATCTATCACAGATAATACAAATAATTTCACATAAGTATCTTCAGCTATTAGCGCCCTTACTAGATATACTTCTAAACAAAGTAAGTTGCAGTTTAATAGACTTTTAAGCTTACAATCTAATGTACAAAAGAGATGATACAGTTGGGAGAAGGAGAGACTTTCAAGTGAAAAAAATTGTGTTTTGTCCAGCTCTTTCTAGTGAGGCCAAAAAGCAAATTCTGTTACCTAGGTTTTCAAAACGCTGTAAATCAAACACATTTTTAAAGACATGGGATATTTGATTTCCCAGCAACCCCTTTCTATTATTAAAACATTTTTTAATGTTCATGCGTGCAAGGTTTTAATAAAGAGAACATGCCTGCACACCTTCATGCAACCCTGCACTCGTGCAACCAATTGAGCAAGAGCAAGGCTTGTCTGTCCTCCCAGATGAACAAGTCCAGATTGTAGATTAGTTAAAAAACAGATCCTGTCCATTGTCACCGTAAGGATACATGACCTCAACCAAAAATTTTGGATTGGTACAGATACCCCAGCTGTATCACCTGCAATTCGATGCTGCAAGGAGCTACTTTCCGTCACCCACATACTAATATGAAATACAACATCAAACATCATGTAACCTGTTCTACAAGATATGTTATTTAACTATTGAATTGTGGGTGTTTTTATGTTGCAAAGACTTCCAACCAAACAGATCGACAGGTAGCCAGACATCTCTTGAAAAAATAGCATACAGTTAAAGGGACATAAAACAAGTTGTGCTAGAGACAAAATATAATATTATGTACTGTAATTTCTTTACCTGCAAATGTATACTGCAGTGCCTCGCCATTAACCCTTTCTTTTAAGTTTCCGAATTGTACAGCTCTAACTCCCCCCCCCACACATTTCCTTGTATGGCTGTATCTATATCTATCTTTGCTTTAGTAGAATGCAAGCCTTTTAAGGGATACTGAACCCATTTTTTTTTTTCTTTCGTGATTCAGATAGAGCATGAAATTTTAAGCAACTTTCTAATTTACTCCTATTATCAATTTTTCTTCATTTTCTTGCTATCTTTATTTTAAAAGCAGGAATGTAAATCTTAGCAGCCAGCCCATTTTAGGTTCAGCACCATGGATAGTGCTTGCTTATTGGAGGTTAAAAATGTACCCACCAATAAGCAAGCATAACCCAGGTTCTCAACCAAAAATGTGCCGGCTCCTATGCATCACATTCCTGCTTTTTAAATAAAGATAGCAAGAGAACGAAGACAAATTGATAACAGGAGTAAATTAGAAAGTTGCTTAACATTGCATGCTCTATCTGAATCATTAAAGAAAGAAATGTGGGTTTAGTGTCCCTTTAACAGTTATTATCTGATGGAGCAAATAAGCTGCTGTGAACACAGTTAAAATAAAATTCCTGTGTTTCTGATGCTAAACACTGATAAGAGGGGGTGGATCGGACTACTCCAGCCAGCATGGCTATGTTACTTATTTTGCTTATTTTTGAACATTATTTTACAATACTTGCCAGCAATTTTCAAACAAATTTTTCATGCAAACTATTTTTTACTAAATTAGCCCTTTTAGGATATGCACCGATCTCAACATGTTTTATGGCACTTTAAGGTTCATGCTCATTGACCATGACCCCCCATTGAGAAGAGGAGGGGGACAGGAATTGGAAGCTACTACAATTGGAAGCAGAGTGTATACATCAATTAGGGACTATCCAGCCTAAACAACTTAATACTTTTTTATGTTATTATAATTTGTGTTGTCTCTTTACAGGTTAGACACTTGTTTCCTTTACATGTTTATAAGCAGTATTTTATGTTTACTGGTGGTAAGATGATAATTTACTATGTCATGTTGTTTTAGTACTATGGTCAGAATAGATATTGTTGCTCATATGGATAGAAAAAGGTTTGTTATCCCTTAATGAGATTGAGGTATATTTGCAACTTTTCTCCATACCTCGAGTTAGTTTAGCTCAGTCATTTCCTATATTTAAATCATCCTTGAGTGTAGTTGTATTTTTTATGTATAACCAGCTCATGTATACTTCAGAATTTAGTTTAACTGATACATGATATTCAAGTAATTGCAGGACACTTAAAGGGACATAATACTCATATGCTAAATCACTTGAAACTGATGCAGTATAACTGTAAAAAGCTGACAGGAAAATATCACCTGAGCATCTCTAAGTAAAAAAGGAAGATATTTTACCACACAATCTCCTCAGCTCAGCAGAGTAAGTTCTGTGTAAAAAGTTATACTCAGCTGCTCCCAGCTGCAGGTAAAACATTTTAAAAAAAAATGAAGAAATGAACAGCAGCCAATCAGCATCAGCAGTGCTGAGGTCATGAACTCTTACTGTGATCTCATGAGATTTGACTTAACCCTCATGAGATTTCATAGTACGCTTCCTTTACCTGATTGGTGAAATAATATGAGAGTGCACGAAGCTCATCCTTTCAGTTGTCCCGGGACAGACATACTAATATGCTGCTTAGAAATCCTTTACAATGGGATGTGGCTACTGAGGAACTTTTGAGGTAAAATATCTTTCTTTTTTACATAGAGATGTTCAGGTGATATTTTCTAGTCAGCTTTTTACAGCTATGCTGCATCACTTTCAAGTGTTTAAACATTTGGGTATTATGGCCCTTTAAATTACAGATAGTTAGTTCATAGATATGGCTAGTAATACAGTTAATATATAATTTACATGTAAAATATAGCATTTGTATAATATAGCATTGTTCTTTTTAAGTTACCTAGCAACACTTAACAGTGTCTGGAGTGGGGTCTAAATATGTTAATGTTGGGGGGCAGTTACAATGTTTTATAGGAGTATGGAATTATCTGATGTCACTACTAGGCCCAATGTATTCTCTGTTGGGCGGTCTTAAGTTTATAACTGTAGACCCAGTATTTAACTAAGATTGCATGAATCATCTGATTCCCTCCCACTGTCTTGAAAATGTGATGATCATTCCCCTATCTGAACTGCTAGGTGTTTATAATTTTTTAGAGAAATACCTTTACAGTATACCAAAGCAGAGTGATCATCTCCTAAAAGGTATTATATCCTTGTAATATAGCTCACTGAACTCACAGCTGTGTTTGAGGGGTGGATGTCTTTTGTAATTGTGCCAATTTATTTTTGAAGTGATCAGCAATAATCGAAGCAGTGAGTTTGCTTGTGGGCAAAGGTGCAGGCGGATGTAGAAGGTTGAGAACAGCCTTCTGGGGTTGGATGTGTAAGTTAACATAAGGGAGGAGAAATAGACTTGTTTGGCCAGGCTGAGGGTAGATTTGTATGATTTAAGGACAGGCCTGGACTGACCATAGGGCATACCGGGCATATGCCCGGTGGGCTGCCTGGTTAACTTAGCCCCGCCCATTATTACAACACATACCGAGTGCTTTCAAATTGGCAAGGGCCGTTTCATGGCAATAAGACAGGCACTGGGGAGCTCTTACTTTTATTTCTTTTTTAAATACTTTTCTTTTTGTATTATTATTGCAGTCATTGGGGTCAAGAATAGCACTAACTGATGGAATCTAACTGGCTAACTAATGTAGAGCTGACAGTAGGCAGTTAGCACGGGATGTTGCTGTGAGTAGCTGCAGAGTGAGTCCAGGCAGGGTAAGACATTGCGGTAACTAATAGCAGCAGTTAGCACGGGAGCAGCCAGGGAAGAAGCTTGTTAGGTCACTGTCTTTGACTGAGTGGCCACAGAGTGGAACGACAGTATTTGAATCTCCTCAGTAAGTTAACCTGGCTTAAAATAAATTCCTATGTTGCTGTCTGTAGAGTTTTCTTTTTAAATATATTCTTTGTAGTGTCTAAAAATGTTAACCTTTGGTGTAGGCACTGGGCAGGGGCAGCTGTTTCAATGCGGGTTCTCCTTTCATCTCAATATGGAAGCGCTCACTTAAGTCTATCAATCAATTTGTAAGTAAATTAACGCCTAGCAAAGTTGTCACATAAAACAAAAGGATTATTATTGCAGCCCACCTACTCTATTAATCTCCTTATCTCCTACTTGGATAATCCTTTTTACAGGCCAGGCTGGTGAGAGTGAAACCCTGGACAGGATCTGCCTAATCGAAACAGGGAACTGATGCAGCTTTAGTGCTCCAGGGAGAGGAGGGAATGGATAGTACTGTAGCAGCAACTATATATGAGGTGTAAAGCTTATTAGGGAACACTTGTTACTGACTGTTAGACTAGTGTTAAAGGGGATGGTATTCCTCTGTGGAAGGGGCTTTTCCAACTTTTAACAGGTATTGTGTTGCTTTATTTTACATGCACTGGTGAAGAAATATGCAGAGGTACTGGCATTGTTTCTTGGCAAAGGGTCATTACCCCTCACTGGCCATTTTTTCATTTTACTTTAAAGGTGGCAACAGCAGCTGCATAGGTTGTGCCAAGCTGAGTGGGTGACACTTGTTACTGAGTATAGCTTTTGTTGATGACTAATGGTATTCTTATTGGCAGTAGGACTGGTATACTCACAAGTATTATAATACTTTATTTTACATGAAGGGGTTTAAGCAGATGCATAGGGTGTAATGTAATGTTTATGCGAGTTGGGGAGGAGATTAATTGTGTTAGTCTTAAACAGCGAGCAAGAACTATTATTTTTAGGATTCAGCCAATCAATATTAAAATCTCCAAAGACCAAAATTTAACTTTTTGGGTTTTAAACTATGGTCTCACTAAGGAGATTGGCTATTTCAGAAAGGGAATGCACAGGGGAGCTAGGTGGACTGTAGATTCCTGCAACAATGATTGATTTACTGCACAGCATCTCAATTGTGCCAGAAAGGAAATCAAAGGTAGCAGGAGAGCTACATTTTTGTAAGGGGTGTACTTTATGGAATTGTCAACATAAATTACAATGCCGCCTCCTCTTTTTGCTCTGACATTTCTATGGCATGAATATCCATGTATTTCAATGGCAGAGTCAGGTATTTTTCCGGTTAGCCACGATTCAAAGATCACAATGAATTTCGGCTTGTAATGTGAACACCATTGTTGCAGTGCATCAATTTTTTGGTAGTAAGATATTACAGTGCAAAAAGGAGAGGCCTTTTTTAGCTGGAAGGCTAGGAATGGAATTTGTTGGGGGACCAAGGTTAGACTCTACATCATTTGCAAGAGCAAGTCACATAAGGAATAAGAATGTTGACATAATTTTTGTTTGGTCATATAGTGAATGGGATACTTTATAATTTTGTGAGGTGGGGGTAGGAGGACTATTTTTTATAAGTCTTCACCAGCACTCAGCAGATAAGTTACAGCAACAGAGCAGGCCATGGTGTGTGATAATTTGTTTTCTAGTTTGAGGTGTGTGCTTATGGTGGTAATGACTAATGATGTGAACAAAATTGGAGTGAGAAAATGGTTATCACGAATAACAGTATGATCATATTTGGATTCATGTTAGTGGTATGAGGTGTGTAGATGAAAATAAAACACAAATATGGCAGGATATATTTTAAATCAAGCTGTATTGTTAGCAGAAGGCAGTGTAACAGCTGAGTGGAAGTCTGTGTATTTTTGCTTGCAATTCTGGGGCAGGATATATTTTAAATCAGGGTGTATTGTTAGCAGGGGGCAGTGTAACAGAGCTGAGTGGAAGTCTATTGGAGAGTAGAGGATTCATTTGAGCAGAAATGTCTGCAAGATCCAAGTCATTTAAATTCCTGTAAGGTAGCAGTTTTCTAGGTGCCTGCAAGGATGCAGCAGGTAGAGTAAGAGAGAAAGTTAGTAGATGGTGGACATAGAAAAGAAAGGGGAAGTTGGAAAAGTTGGAAACGTCACAGAGATTGGTCAAGACCATGCAATTGAGTTGCCTTCACAGTGGGTTGGAGATGTTTTCCACTGGGACAGGCCAAAAGAGGTAGTAAGAGATAGATGTTTAGAGTAAGCAGGTATGTTAGAATTGTCAACGGATATGTTGAAGTCCCCTAAGATAAGAGAAGGAACATTACAAGAGAGGAAGTGTGGAAGCCAGGCTTCAAAGTGGTCTAGAATTGTGATGCTGGGCTAGGGGGCCAAAAGATAACATTAACACAGAGAGCTACAGGGAGAAGAGGCGGATAGCATGAACTAAAAAATATGAGAAAAAGAAGGGGAGAAGGAATGCAGTGGGAAGTACAATATGGAGAACAATGCCTACTCTCCCTCTTTGTCTATCTACTGGCCTGGGAGTGTGACTGAAGTGCAGGCTGCCATAGGACAGAGAGGCTCAGCAGTTGCGTTAAAGGAGGAGAGCCAAGTTTCTATGAGGGCTAACAGGGTAAGTGATTGTGAAATAAATAGGTCATAAATAGAAGTGAGCTTATTGGATACAGAGCGTACATTCCAAAAGTCACAAAATAATTGTGGGGTTATAAGAGAAGTGCAGTTAATTAGGTTGCAAGGGTTATGTGGGCAAGGTTTTGGAGGTGTCAATCGGGGTACTGAGCAGAGGGTGGACCTGGGTTTGGTGAGACATCCTGAGCTGCAAGATGAAGAAAGATGGTAAGAGAAAGAAGATGAGAGTGCGTCTTGTCTTAGTGTCTACGCTTAGTATAAGTGGAGCTTGGTTGGCTGAGTTATGTGAGCTAGGAATAGAGTGCATGTGTGTTGCAGAGGTGGAATATAGAAGAGAAGAAGAGATATGGATAGCATGAGTGATGTTTGTTAAAGGAAGAGCTGTGAAATTAAGGAGAAGGGAGAAAAAGGTAAAGGCAGACAGGAGAAGGTGTAGTATGTTTACAGGGAAATTTAGGGAGATTATAATTAGAACGTACATGTTTCTAAGTTGTCCGCACCTTGTTATAACTCCTACACCGATGAACTAACACACTTAGAGAACTATGCATTCTGCAATGATCTAACAAGCAAGCTTGATGTACCAATCTAAGGGTATTCAGTTTATGGGTAATAACAGTCAAATGGACCTAATTAGCATAGGTCGTAAATTACAGCAGGATGAACACAAGGTGTCAACAAACAATGCACATGGCACTTTCTTATCACAAGTGGAAGACAGAGACAGGAGAGTGTTTAAGGTAATAAAGGCATATACCATAAATGTAAGATTTGCAAAAAAAATAGCAATGGCAGTTATACTGTGTGTTGCAGAGAGGCAGACAGGCTTAAAGTTGATTTTGTCCTGTAGCACATGCCTGGTGAGATAGGGGAGAGAGCAATGTAAGCAGAGTTATCATAGGGTATATGTATAGCAATTATATTCCAAAAGGTAATTTACCTGCTACAATGCAGAAGACCCAGTACGGAATAAAGTAAGCATTGTGGCAATAAAAAAGAATATTCTGCTGTACATGCATGCATTTACATACTGTATTCCTGTACTTGAAAAAGCTCAAGAGATTATTGTGGCAGAGAGTTTTAATAAAGTGTTAGTCTCAAAAATCAGGATAATTTATTTTGTAAAATATAAATGTTCTCCCAGCACAGGAACTGATGTAAACTCTGCTGTGTGAAGGTAAAGCAGTAAAATTCAAATATATTGTTGCAGCAACAATTGAAAGCACTATAATTCATTTGAAATAAGAACAGTACTCAGCGGTAGTTAATGAAGTTCGAAGGCTATTTGTATAAAAATAGATTAAGAATTCCCTATACAGTCTGATACTATGTTGAAAAATAGACAAATGTTTTCTGTGGCTCACTGCTCGCAGTATATTATATTATAATGTGCTTTAAAATGTTAGTTTCTGTGATCCATATTTTATTCATTATTATATATCAGATGCAATTTAGTTGCTCAAGTTCAAATGTTTTGAGTAAGACTAATTACTTCCCACCTACACAGTGAGCTACAGCAGTACAGCACTGGTCTCTACTGTATTCTATGATACAGAAGGGTATTCAGCAAATACGGTGAATGCAAAATAAAGATTCCACAGCCCTGATTCACAAAAAAACTCTCTAAATGACAAAAATATTTCTAAACCTCTTAAAATATGGAACTGATTTACAAAAATATGAAGCAGCTCTCTTTAAATATTAATGAATCAATTGCTTAAAATGAATTGTTTTGGATTGCATAGTTTTGAATGCTGAGTGAATTGAGGTCCCTGATTATTAAAGGGATATGAAAACCAATTGTTTTCTTAATCAATCAGACAGAGCATCAATGTTAAGCAACTTTCTAATTTACTCCTATTATCAATTTTTCTTTGTTTTTCTACATTTAGCCACCAATCAGCAAGCGCTACTCAGGTTCTGAACCAAAAATAGTCTGGCTCCTAAGTTTACATTCTTGCTATTTCAAATAAAGATGTCAAGAGAATGAAGAAACATTAATAATCGGAGTAAATTAAAAAGTTGCTTAAAATTGCATGCTCTATCTGAATAATGAAGTTTAATTTTCACTAGACTATCCGTTTAAAGATAGTAGTGCATTGCTGATCTTTCAAAAACGATAAGAGAATGAAGCAAACATTGAGGTAAAGTGCGAAGTCCTAGACTTTCACTCATGCTAATATATTACTTTGAACTTGTAATATATATGAGCACAAAAATAAAAGCGCTACTGATTTTCATCACAATAGCACTAATATCTTTACACTTCACTTTGCACTTTACACTAGTTTACACTAATCTAGGCAAACATGAATAGCCCTTTTTAGGAATATCAAAGAAACTGCATTCAAAGCCTACATAATGGCTGTTCCCCATAGGTTTTTGCATACCCAGTCCAAATACTGGAAATTCAGATGTTTCAGAGATATTACTGATGCATCTCAATTAGGCTCTCTAATTTCAAATAAAATAAACAAGAACATATGACTAATGGTTTGAAATGACATTGTTTAGGAAGCTGCAAAACAGCTGTGTTAACTAAGTAGTCTTAAAGGGATAGTAAACCCCAAAATTTTCTTTTATGATTCAGATAGAACATACAATTGTAAACAACTTTCCAATTTAATTATATTATCAAATTGTCTTTATTCTTTTGTTATCCATTGCTGAAGGGACAGCATTGCACTACTGACTATTTAGCCAATCACAAGAGACAAATGTGTGCAGGCACCAATTAGCAGCAGCTCCCACTAGTGTATGATATGTGCATATTCATTTTTTAACAAGGGATACTAAGAGAACGAAACACATTTGAAAATAGAATTTAATTTAAAAGTGTTTTAAAATAACATGCTCTATCTGAATCATGCAAGTTTAATTTTGACTTTCCTATCCCTTTAATGTGCTAAATCATAAAAGATTAGAATCTAGGTTTATGTGTTTATACTCTACTAAAGGGTTAAACAAAAAGGCAAAGTCACACACTTGCCAAAGATCCTACAACTGTCATATAATTATGAGTTGCAACAATGTAGATACTCCCTTCACCATCTTTATCTTTTCATGGATCTGCAGGTGAACTCTCTAGGTGCACAACTTTACCTATG
The DNA here is from genome assembly GCF_027579735.1 of Bombina bombina. NCBI lineage: Eukaryota > Metazoa > Chordata > Amphibia > Anura > Bombinatoridae > Bombina > Bombina bombina. The sequence goes on along the minus strand of NC_069502.1, from coordinate 645,908,783 downwards.
CCTTTAACCCATAAAATAGCAATAATTAAAAAAAACACAATCATAAAAAACTAAAACCTATTCTTAATCCAAACTATTAAACTATCCTAACCAAATACATCATCCCCTTAAAGTTCCTGTTCTGAGCTCTATATAATACACATACTGTATATACATACTTTCCTGATACATAAAATCACACACTATATAGAACTCTCACAACAGACACATGGGTTGACATTCTGTAAATAGATAGATAGATGATAGATAGATAGATAGATAGATAGATAGATAGATAGATAGATAGGCAGACAGACATACAAGGAGTTTAATGACACACAGCATTTATGAATGTTGTTGCTTTTCCTAATCATATTTCAGAATTTCAGCTTCTTAAAAACAGCTACTATGTTGTCCCTCTTTTTTTCTCTCATTATATGTCAGTACCCCCCCCCCCCACACACACACACACACACACTCTTAAGCACATCTGAGCATTGTGGGAAGAAAGTAAGAGTCTCAGTTTTTCTTACAAGGAATAATAGTTGAAACACATGGATGAATCATTAGTTGCCATTACGTCCTCAAGTGGAAAAGAATGAAGGAAAGAGGGGATGTTAATTGTTTTTTAATACACCAGAAAATTTACCACGTCCCAATAACAAAGTAAAGGTGTGGGCAATAAATGAGGGTGACAGTGGGACAAACGTTTACAGGTTATGAAACGCATGTGAAATTAAGAATACATGATTACACATTAAAACATTTTGTAATTAATGACATCTTATTGAAGTTATATTATTGTAAGCCACAGCAGGATGTACATTTATTGATACTGGTGTTAAAATGAGAAATTAACTGATTTACTATATAAAAGAGTATATACATTTTGTTAGATAGAAATTAACTAAAATTATTTATACAACTAAATATGCACTGTTAGAGAATGTAGAAATATAAATTATATCTAATGCATTTAAAAATGTATCTGTCCTCTTGTGAGTTTATTTAGATTTTTTTTTTCATTAATAGGGTTACAGTTTTCTTAGACTGGATAACTTGTTAGCATAAGTCATTTGAAACATAAGTGAAAATAAAAGTTTGATGGAAATAATATAAATATATATTTTTACTTTATTTAGGTAACAGCAGTTGGAGGAAAACTGGCTTATACAATTTCCTATGATGCAACTGGAAGAGATAACACAGTGGAGTCAACAAGACACCCAAATATCATTTTTGAGGTACAATATACCAATTTCAGTAGCTATATATGAACATATATATGTGGTAGAAAAAATATTGTATTCCTTCCATATTTGGCATACTGTACATGCAAGTCTTTTCTGGATCATATGGATTTATAAAGAAAGGTAAATATGACATTCTAGTTAAAATGCAATTGATTGTAGTATAGGTTAGCATGTATAATACATCTACTTAAATAGACAGGCACCAACCCCACAGGTCTGGTCAATATAACTTTAAATGTTGAAGAGGTAACATTTTAAAGCACAACTCTGACTTAATAATAAATATATGAGGAATGACCAGTTTATTAATTACACTTACCTAGTGTAGGGTGTACCTTGAGCAGCAGGGAGATTCTTCTCAAGGGTTAATGGTGGGTTCCTTTAAGTGTTGAGTTGATTGTATTTGGAGGTCATGTCAAGGATACCCTGAGAGTAAACTGTGAAGAGGTAACATTTGAAAGCACAACTCTGACTTCAAAATAAATACATGCAGAATGACCAGTTTTTGTTAATTACACCTACCTAGTGTAGGGTGCATCTTGAGCAGCAGGGAGATTGTTCTGAGGGAGTAATGTAGGGGTCCCTTAAGTGTTGAGTTGATTGTACTTGGAGGTTATGTGGAGGATACTATGGGTATTAATAGACGGCTAGATTTCAAGTTGTGCGTTACGGTTTTAATGCTGAAACATTGGCCATTTCAACGTAAAAACAGTACTGCAGCCATTACGAGTCATGTCGGTATAGCTATACCGCAAGCATTTTAGCCTGTAACGCAACGTCAATCCCGCGCTCAAAAAAATGACGTTTTTGCTAGGGATTTTCATAGCGCCGGTATTACAGGTTGTGTGGTGAGGCTAAAATACTTGTGTTACAGCCTATACCGACACAATACATTCCGCCATCTGAGAGCAGTTAGTTATGGATTTTGTGTAACAAAAATGTTTCACAAAACTCATAACTAAAGTGTTACAAAGTACACAAACACCAATAAACTACATATTAACCCTTAAATTGAGGCCCTCCCACATCCCAAACACTATTTAAAACTTATTATCCCTAATCTGCCGCTCTCGCACATCCCCGCAACTATAATAAAGTCATTAATCCCTATTCCGCTGCTCCCCGACACCGCCGCCACTAACTAAACCTATTAACCCCTAAACTGCCAACCCCCACATTGCCACTACTATATAAACCTAATAACCCCTAAACCGCCAACCCCCACATTGCCAGTAATAAATTAAACTATTAACCCCTAAACCTATCACCCTCTAACTTTATATTAAAATTACAATATCCCTATCTTAAAATAAATAAAAACTTACCTGTGAAATAAAAAAATCAATCAACCTAACCGAACTATTATTCTAAACTATTATACTAAAATTAAAATAACTTCCAATTAAAAAAACTATATTAGGTGGCGGAGCTGGCAGCAAGAGCAACGAGACGCACATCAAGGAGGCTCCTGACCTTATTTTATTTTATTTACATTTACTCAATTTTTCCTTTGGAAAAACTGACAGTTTCATACTGAACTATCACTGGGCATCTTAGGGGCTCATGTAATACACCCGGTTGGAATGGATAAAGTGCCTATATTTGGGTATTACGGTCTGCAAAAATCTAACTTGCCGCCATTTCTCCTAATTATGGAAGGGGATCTCTATGCCACAATACTGACCCTAATCGCTAGCCATGGGCTGCAGATCCTTAGCAGATTTGATGGTCTACTGGCCAAGATTGAAGCTGGACGCATGCAAGTGAGCCATACTCTGATTGAAGGGGAGGGAGAGATGACTTCTGAATTAAGGCCCGGAGCGGTACAACTGAAAGCTGAGGACCTGTCCACCGAACCCGTTCTCTATGAGAAGCAGCTATTACAGAACGGTAACATGGGAGATCCTGGTGACGGCGGTGGATCATCGACCCCTCTGTGCGGCTACTTACCAACTCCTGTAACTAACGCCTGTGTGGCTGGAGAACTCCCCATCAGTGGATGCGGTCGGGTGAGAGTTGCCTGCTACCGCTGGCTCAGCTGTAGCTGGGAAGGCGGCCATCTTCCTTCAGTATGGCCCTGCTGCCACGTGTGAATTGCTGTTGGCCGTCTGTCACTGTGTCGCCCCGGGGATATGCAAGAACTGGGACATTGTGGTAAGCTGCATGGGGACTGTGCTCATGATTGGCGCCTATCGCATGGTGCGTGAAGATTCTCAGCTCCCTAGCACCATCATGAGAACCGGAGTGGGGTAATGGTATACAGACAGCAATGGACTCTAGATGCCCAGGACTACAAAATCACCTGGCCTACCATATATGCTGACTTCATATAGGCTCTAGATTTGTCAAATATCTTTATAACAACTGGGTTGGTGGCTCTTCGTTTATGAGGATCATTGTCTGATACTGTGTAGATTTAAGCCTGAACCCTACATGTTTCTAATATGTATAGAACTGAAGACGATTACCTAGTTATTAGTTGACTATCCATGTTGCCACTATTACTGTTTTACTAATATTTTATAACGTATTACAAATTGTTGCTGCCCTTTAGTACCCCATTTCCTGTAGGGTGCTTTCTGTTTTAAATGTATGGGTTATCCTCTTTTTTTCTTTTTCTTTTTTTCACCTCATCATTGAAGTTTGTCCACATGCTTGCTAGTTGGGGGATGTACCTGTGTTATGCAATACTGTTATGAGTGCTTCACCTCTTCTTTGCTAGACCCAGACAAAATAGGAATGTATGACTGAGGGAGATGATTGTAATCCCACAGTTTCAACTTAAGTCAGGTCCCACTGCGCATAGCTGTGAGTTTAACCTAACTAATACCTGCTCTTTTGATAGTTTCAGCCTGTTGGTAGGTTATTATTGGCTCCATGTTGAAAAATATTCACTATATGTAACTAGTTTTCCCAACATTTATATAGTCTGCATACTGAATAGTAGGGCCCTGAGCATGATTGAATATGCGGAGTGTTGTACTATAACCTATACTGTTATATTACTTTAGGTCTCTATTCCTTGCTATAGCCTTCCTGATAACAGCTACCTGTTCTTAACTAAGTGGATGACTTCTAGCATGAATGTGTCACAGTCGGATTCTCTCATGGCTGGCTAGGGTGTGAGTCTATGCAGCGTACCCCATTATCTAGCAAAGCACTATCTGTTATGTGGATGCACATTAATCTTGTCGGCTGGGAATGCCTATAATAATAGAATATCTGTTTGAGTCAAATCCCACTACAAAATAAGGCTGCTTTCCCATATCTTATATACTAGGAAATAGCATTTTGCCTCTGTTGGGGTTGTGCATGGATGTGCTTGTGGCTGTAGAGTGTTTATTCCCCACAATCTCCCTAGTTCATTAGAGCAATGTACCAACTGTTGTAGACCCTGGCCTGCCTTGTATAGATTTATGTAGGATGTTGCATCACGAAATTGCGAATGTCTGATTCGAGTGCATGCAACGTGCTTATTACTCTCAATGTCACTTAACCACTACAGCACTATAGCAGGTATTATAGATCCTAACTAGTGTGGGAAAGACTATTATTGAAAACCATATGTTTTTACATGTGTCAAATATCTCTCTCACAGTCATTTTGCTGACTGCAGTAATTCCACAGCTACTTAGCTATATTACAAGCGCTGGAGCTTTACTATGTTCAGTTGCAGTGCGAGCTGACTGCGATCGTAGTGAACTACCTATTCATCTCAACAATCAGTTTGGGTGGCTGTGTCCTGTAGTGAGTTTAACTAGTTAATTCTTCTGTGAGACCTGATGTTGAGTTATTATGTTAATACTCTATTTCTCTCTTAGTGAATTTAGGGCTGTTTAACGTGTTAGATAAGTTAACTAGCAATTGAAAAATATGATATGGCTTGCCGGCCTCCGCCCCCCCCCCCCCACTCTTGTGCGGTTAGGGATGAGTCCTCTCTCCTCCGCATATTTTTTTGACAGAGTGTAGTAGTCTCTGTCCAACCCGTAGAGCCAAGACCCTGTTTTTCCCATGAATCTATGTAAAATGGCTCTCGGGGTTTCAATGCAGGAAATCAAAGCTTGTTTATGACTTCCTGCTCCCCTATAGTGTATCTATGATAATAGTCTTAATTATGTCTATACTTTTATAACTGCTCAGTGTTGATAGGTAACTTGGTTTATATTTCTTTACCTTGCTATTGGGTGTTTACTCCAGAATTTGAATTAACCCTGTAAACGCTGAAACAACAACTGTCTACTATTATCTTCATTAACATGTCCTCAATTGCTCTGTTAGGTTTCGGTCCCCTGATAGGACCTGTTTGTCTGAGGACACTGCGTACCTACAAGATCTAAAACTGAGGTGCCTAAATTGTCATGTCATGTCAGTTCAATGTGTAATGTGAAGTGTAACCTGTTGATGAGACTGTTGTGTATTTGCTATTTTAACCTCAATAAAAAAATAAATTAAAAAATATATATATATATATATTACATATTAAAAAAAACTAACACTACTACAAAAATTTAAGTCTAAAATTCCAAAAAATAACAAGCACTAAATTACGAGAAATAACAAACAAAATTATCAAAAATAAAAACAATTACACCTAATCTAATAGCCCTATAAAAATAAAAAAGACCCCCCAAAATAAAAACAACCCTAGCCTACAATAAACATTGCCCTAAAGAAATCAGATATTTTACCTTTAAAAAAATAAAAAGTACAGTACAGTAAAATCCATCACCCAACCAACCCCCCAAAATAAAAAACCCATTTAACAAAAACCTTAGCTACCCATTGCCCTGAAAAGAGCATTTGTATGGGTATTGCCCTTAAAAGGGCATTCAGCTCTTTTAAAAAAAGCCCAAACCCTAATCTAAAAAATAAAACACACCCAAAAATGTTACACCAACCCCCGAAGATCCACTTACAGTTTCTGAAGTCTGGACATCCAGGCGGCGAGAAGTCTTCATCCAGGCAGCATCTATCTTTTGAAATGGCGTCCCTTGCATTCCTATTGGCTGATTTAATTCTTGAAATTTAAATCAGCCAATAGGATGAGAGCTACTGAAATCCTATTGGCTGTTCAAATTAGCCAATAGGATGAGTGCTACTGAAATTCTATTGGCTATTCAAATCAGCCAATAGAATTTCAGTAGCTCTCATCCTATTTGCTGATTTGAACATCCAATAGGATTTCAGTAGCTCTCATCCTATTGCCTGATTTGAATTTCAAGAATTAAATCAGCCAATAGGAATGCTAGGGACGCTATTTTGAAATGGCTCCCTTGCATTGAAGATTCAGTGTACGGCAGCGACTGAATGTCTTCAAGGATGGATCCGCTCCGTGCCACCGGGATGAAGATAGAAGATGCCACTGGGATGAAGATATAAGATGCCGCCTGGATGAAGATAGAAGATGCCGCCTGGATGAAGACTTCTCGCCGCCTGGATGTCCGGATTTCAGAAACTATAAGTGGACCTTCGGAGGCTAGTTTTATGGGGTTTTTTTTATTTTTTTGGGTGGGATTTTTTTTTAGATTAGGGTTTGTGCTTTTTTTAAAAGAGCTGAATGCCCTTTTCAGGGCAATGTAAAAGATCTGAATGCCCTTTTAAGGGCAATCCCCATATAAATGCCCTTTTCAGGGCAATGGGTAGCTTAGGTTTTTGTTAGAGTTAGGTTTTTTATATTGGGGGGTTGGTTGGTGGTGGGTTTTACTGTTGGGGGGTCTTTGTTTTTTTAAGGTAAAAGAGCTGATTTCTTTAGGGCAATGCCCTACAAAAGGCCCTTTTAAGGGCTATTGGTAGTTTATTGTAGGCTAGGGGTGTTTTTATTTTAAGGGGTCTTTTTATTTTTATAGGGCTATTAGATTAGGTGTAATTGTTTTTATTTTTGATCATTTTTGTAATTTAGTATTTTTTATTTTTTGTAATTTTAGATTTAAAGTTTTGTAGTAGCGTTAGTTTTTTTGTATGTGTAATTTAGTTTTTTTAATTGGTAGTTTTTTTAGTTTTATTATAATAGTTTAGTATAATAGTTATGTTAGGTTAATTGTTAGTTTAAACTTAGGTTTTTTTAATTTCACAGGTAAGTAAGATAGGGATATTGTAATTTTTATATAATGTTAGGGGGTTGTTAGGTTTAGGGGTTAATAGTTTAATTTAGTTTTTTTTATGTGGGGGCTGGTGGTTTAGGGGTTAATAGATATATTTAGTGGTGGTGATGTGGGAGGTCAGAGGTTTAGGGGTTAATAACTGTATTTAGTGGCGGCGATGTCAGGGAGCGGCGGGATAGGGGTTAATAGCTTTATTATAGTGTCGGCGATGTTGGGGTGCGGGAAATAGGGGTTAATAATTTTATTATAGTGGTGGCGATGTCGGGGAGTGGCGGAATAGGGGTTAATAACTTTTATTAGTGGTGGCAATGTTGGGAGCGGCAGATTAGGGGTTAATAACTTGTATGTAGGTGTCAGAGATGTCAGGCGGCAGATTAGGGCTGTTTAGACTAGGGGTTTAAGTGAGGGTGTTAGGTTTAAACGTAACTTTTTCCCATAGACATCAATGGGGCTGCGTATACGGAACTTTTCATTCAGCGCTTAAGGTGTTATTTTTTTTAACACTCTCTCCCCATTGATGTCTATGGGGAAAGTGTGCACGAGCACGTATTCTCAGCCCTTGGATTTTGTGTGGTACGGAGCTTATCGCCACCATATCGCACGCACAAGGAGGCTTTTCAGAAACTTGTTATGGCAGCGCTATGGGGGGTGAATTAACGCAACTTTTGTTGAGTTCGTTTCGCACTCTCTATAGCGCAAAACTCATAATCTAGGCGAGAATTTGCACAGTAAGTGTCACAAAGACACTGTTCATTGGGTAAAAGAAATTTTGCTAGATGTTTCAAAGCTGTGGTTTCTTAGTGGGCTGGAGTAATGTAGTGGGGATACGGTTAATGTCACTAGAGTTTATTGGTTTGGGTGAAGTTGTACTTATTGTTTATTACTGTGAGTGAATGAGGGAGATCATAGGTTTCCCCCAATGTATTTTAAAGAACTATAATACAGGTCCCGGTGCTAACTCATGGTAGTGGTTCATGTCTTTTTAATCTGTCCATATCTTTAGCCTTCATTCTGGCTAATTGTAAAGCTAGATGAATTTGTACCATCTTAGCAAAATCTCACAATAAAGATGATCAGGATTGAGAAGCTGTTGCCAACAGTATTTTGCCACCCCTTTTATAAAATTACTTTTGTTAGTTTGAATTGTATGTTTGACATTAAACTATTTCTACCGCAAAGTGCTAATTTTTCAAGATGTATTATCCACAGACATAGTACCCTAGACTGGCACAAAGTTGTGTGGTGGTAATTGGTACCAGGATATTAAAACAAAATGGGTCATCCACTTTTTTAAATAATATTTTTAGAAGACAAATAATAAGGGCATGACAAATTAACAATTGCCTACAAGCTACAAAAGTATTAAACAACCTTCAAGAAAATACCAGAAGCTACAACATCCAGTCCAATTTATACAGGGCAACTCTAGCTTAAATAAACCCAGGTTAAGAAATACTACTGACTAAACATAGTAAAACAGATAATATGTCCCAAGAAGAATGCACAATAATGATAATATACTCAGCCAGTTCTCTCTCTAAGATCAGTTGCTTCCAGGAGGTGAGGAAGGAAAAGAATGTGTATAGTTTCTGTTCACCCCCATTTTATACTTAATTTACTTAAGGTGGGCCCTACCATACACCAATCACAGGCTGCATGGGAGTGTCCTTCTTAGACAAAGACTAGGCCAAAGCCTATTCTATAATTTTTACATATGTTTGTTTAATCATAGTATAGTTTAAGAATTAACTACTTGAATATTATAGGGATAAATTATCTGGGTTTATGACAACACAATCTGATGTGATGACACTTTTTAAAAAGCAAATCAGGCTGGTCCTGAAAGCTATAGACCTGTATGAATCAGTTGATGTGATACAATAAGATTTTGTAAAGACTTTTTATACAGTTCTACATGATACATTATTGTACAAAATTAAGGAACTTGGAATAACTGAAAATGTCAGTTGAATAAAATACAGGGAGCAAAGAATAGCAGTAAATGGATCATACCTAGATTGGACAAACGTAATTAGTGGGGTCTCCCAAGAATCAATTTTAAACTCTGTATAAATGACTTGGAGGGAGGATTAAATAGCAAGATCTCTATTTTTGCATAATACAAAGATGTGTAAGGTGATTAGGCCATGTTTTGCAATGGGTGTCATAAACATTGGAACAATGGGCTGGGAAATGGCAAAGGAGATTTAATACTAGTAAATATAAGGTTCTACATTTGTGAAGTAAAAATATGCAGGCTACCTTTAATTTAAATGGTACAAGACTTCACAAAAGAGAGGAGGAAAGAGATTTAAGTATACTTACAGACAAGCTAACAAACTAAGAATGAGTGTGCAATGCAAGGCAGCAGCTTCTGAGGCTAATAAGATATAGCATTTATTAACCCATTAATGACCACAGCACTTTTCCATTTTCTGTCCGTTTGGGAACAAGGCTATTTTTACATTTCTTCTGTGTTTGTGTTTAGCTGTAATTTTCCTCTTACTCATTTATTGTACCCACACATATTATATACCGTTTTTCTCGCCATTAAATGGACTTTCTAAAGATACCATTATTTTCATCATATCTTATAATTTACTATAAAAAAAATTATAAAATATGAGGAAAAAATTAAAAAAAACGCACTTTTTCTAACTTTGACCCCCAAAATCTGTTACACATCTACAACCACCAAAAAACACTGTGCTAAATAGTTTCTAAATTTTGTCCTGAGTTTAGAAATACCCAATGTTTACATGTTCTTTGCTTTTTTTGTAAGTTATAGGGCCATAAATACAAGTAGCACTTTGCTATTTCCAAACCATTATTTTTCAAAATTAGCACTACACGTGTATTATGCCCAGCAGTGAAGGGGTTAATTATGGAGCATGTAGGGAGCTTTTAGGGATACTTTTAGCTTTAGTGTAGTGTAGTAGACAACCCCAAGTATTGATCTAGGCCAATTTTGGTATATTTCATGCCACCATTTCACCGCCAAATGCAATCAAATTAAAAAAAAACGTTAAATTTTTCACATTTACAAACGGCTTGTGCAATTATGGCACAAATGGTTGTAAATGCTTCTCTGGGATCCCCTTTGTTCAGAAATAGCAGACATATATGGCTTTGGCGTTGCTTTTTGGTAATTAGAAGGCCGCCAAATGCCGCTGCATTTCACACGTGTATTATGGCTAGCAGTGAAGGGGTTAATTATGTAGCTTGCAGGGTTAATTTTAGCTTTAGTGTAGAGCTCAGCCTCCCACCTGAAACATGAGACCCCCTGATCCCTCCCAAACAGCTCTCTTCCCTCCCCCACCACACAATTGTCCCCGCCATCTTAAGTACTGGCAGAAACTCTGCCAGTACTAAAATAAAAGCTATATTTGGGCTTTTTTTAGGTTTTTTTTGGCATATTTACATATGCTGCTGTGTAGAATCCCCCCTTAGTCCCCAACCTCACTGATCCCCCACCAAACAGCTCTCTAACCCTCCCCCTCTGCCTTAATGGGCGCCATCTTGGGTACTGGCAGCTGTCTGCCAGTACCCAGTTTAGCAACAAATGTGCCTTTTTTTTAAAAAAAATGCCCTTTTCTGTAGTGTAGCTTCCCCCCCCCCCAAGACCAACCCCCCACCCCTTCCTGATCCCTTAGCTGTTTATTTCTAACTTTAAAAACTTTTTTTTTTTAACTTTTAACAGTTTTATTTTTCTGTAGTGTAGCGGTTCCCTCCCGCTCCCGCCCCGTGCACGCGCCCGCCTGCCGCCCCCCGTGCACACGCGCGCGCGCTCCCGTGCACGCTCCCATCTGTTCCGCCCCCGATCCCGCCCCCCTTCCCTCCACTCGGCACATCGATGGCCGCCCACCCGCCTCCCAGACTTGCTCCCACCCACCAACTATACCGGCCACCGATGTCCGGTGCAGAGAGGGCCACAGAGTGGCTCTCTCTGCATCGGATGGCCAAAGGGGGTTATTGAAGGATGCCTCGATATCAAGGCATCACTGCAATAACCGGAAAGCAGCTGGAAGCGAGCAGGATCGCTTCCAGCTGCTTTCCAGACCAAGGACATACGCCACACGTCCTCGGTCATTAACTGTATTTTTTTGAGGACGTGTGGTGTACATCCTTGGTCATTAAGGGGTTAAAAGAGGCATTGATACAAGGCAGGAAAGCATAATTCTGTATATAAAGTCCTGGTAAGATCTTAACTTAAATATGGAGTGCAGTTCTAGGGACTAATTTTAAAAAAAAAGACCTTGCAGAATTAAAGTTCAGAGAATGATGACAAAACTAATATGGGAAATGAAGGATTTTGACTATGAGGGAGGTTAGAAAAATTGTGTTTGCTTTCTCTAAAAAAAAAGGCACTTAAGTGATATCATTATTTTATATAAATATATTTAAGGCCCATATACAGAGTTAATAGCAGAATTTCTGTTTATTTCAAGGCAATTGTTTTTGACAACAGGTCACTATTTGAGGCTAGAAGAAAGCAAATGTAAACTTCAGCAACATTAAATGTATTTTCACCATAAGAGAAATCAAATCATGGAACTCATTGCCTAAGGAGGTAGTTACTGCCAATACCTTAGATAAATTTAAAAATGGCTTAGATAAATTTCTGTCTAGAAACAAAATTTAGGGAATTGATTGCCTGTGTTAAGTGTGTTGGGTTGACTTTCAAATTGTATTAATGTAGTTCAATTGCCAGATTTTTTTTTATTGTAAATCAAGTAGGATGTGTATAAGTTGAACTTAATAGACTCCTTTCTTCTTTAAACCTCACCTATTATGTTACTATGTAACTTATCAATATGGTGCATTATGTGGACACTGCAGGCCAAAAGGGTACATAAAACTAATCTACATGTAATTGGACAATCCTGGCATTGAACTATGATGTACTATACTGCTAGAATCGTCAAATCTCAGATGGATGAACTTTAGACATGAATGTAATAATTGGATGAGTATAGTGTTGTTATATAGTACTTAGACATTCAACACATGCTGTGACTCCTCTGGTATTACATAATTTGTTGATGGACTGTGCCCCACACAATGATTCCAACTCAAGAATGCAGAACTTGGAAATCACCCAACTGTTGATTGACAGAACTTAGTGACTTGTCCTTTGGGGTGGTGCTTACTAAGGGTGCAGCCTCTTGAAGTTCACTTGTGCATAATGCAACAGAGACATTTCTTGATTGATATCAGTCTGATCTCATCTAGAAAGACATTCTAGTGTCTGAAATACTTAGCAGTTCTTTAATTTAGAGCTTTGTACAGCTAAAATAGACATGTTTCCATTTATTTCATTAATAAAATCATAATCACAATAAATTAAAACATTTCTTGCAAGCACATCATTTAAAACATAAACAGTAATACATTTCTTCATTAATAACAAACATTCAGTGTTCCATACAAAACACCAATAAACACATCTGTCTTTGTTTTACTCTAACTGCTCCACGCAAAATTAAATTAACTGGGTCCTTGTCAAACCTATGATCATCCTGAAAAGATTTTTCATATAGTCTTAGCATCTTTACAACTTCACAAAACATGCCTTAAAGGGACAGTCAACACTTACTTTAACATGTTTTTATATTGAAAATAACAAAACGGAGGTCCGCCTACACTATACCCCTCCTGCCTTGCCGCCTTGCTTCTGTCCTAATCAGCGGCGCTAACTACTCTAATACCCAGTAAATATGGATGCCGGACTCCCCCCACCATTACGTAGCTGCCTTCTTCTTCAACTGATAAGCAAATCAGAATCCAGGCATCGGACAGAAATTGCAAGCGCAAAGGAGATAAGGTGTCAAAGCTTACTTATACCAGATGCTCTCCGGTTAGAAGACCCCTCATCTAGGCATGCAGGCAACCAAAAGTGAACCGCTCTACCGGCTCAATATTTCTTTACACATAACTTGTGTTGCAACTCTAACTCCTTTTCCTTTATATAAAAAAAATGTCCAAAGAGAGTATTAAAATAATATTTATAACTGATAAAACATGATTGATAAAAACAATATTTCATATTTATAATAAATTAATTTAATATTTTTGAAAAATTATAATACAATATAAATACCATCAATACATTAGATACACTCAAATTTATATCAAAAGTTTATAAACTTTCTCTAAAAAATGTTTTAAACGTTAATAAAAAACACACAATATCTAGAAGAAACAATCAATATTAAATTCTATCTTTAGTCCATTTGTGTACAGCTTACCAAAAATCTACAAATCCCTTATAGATCCTCGAGTAAGATCTATTATTTCTGGAATAAGCTCCCTGACGGCAAACCATTTCCAATATATAGATTCCATTTTACAAAATTATGTTATCACACTACCTTCATACTTAAAAAACTGTCAAAGGAGTGAAGAAAGTCTAAGGGAATGTTTCCATTCTATGAATCAGAACAAAAAGAATTTGTCTTTAAGATTAGCCCATTAAGAATACATTTTCTAGATTTAGAGATATATGTGGAAGAGGGTATGGTGTCAACTCATAATTTTTTCAAACAAGTGGATGTGAATAATTACATTCACAGTACGAGTTTCCACCACACCAAATGTAAAGAAAACATCCTGTAGGGCCAAATTACATGGATCAAGAAGAATTGTTATAGGGATGAAGACTTTGATATGCAATTGCTAATATTAAAATAAAAGTTTCTTGATAGGGGATATAATAATGAAAGAGTTGAAAATAATCAGAGAAGAAATAAAAAATATAAATAGGGAAAATGTATTAGTAAGAAAAAAGGAGAGAAAAACAATGGAGAATGATAACCATAAACTATTCATTCCATTCATCACTCAGTACAGCCAAAACAAATTCTTAATTCAGAATATTGTTAATAAGCACTGTCCCCTAAGGAACTAAAGGGCTCCTATAATAATAATAAAAAAAGTAAAGAGAAAGACCTAAGAGGGAATTATATAAGAGGGTTTTTTCCCCCAGCTATTCCTGTTAAATCTCATGTCACAGGAAAGTCTTATCCCATAAGCGATATAATTAGATGTGGAGATAAAATATAGTCTATCTGATCCAATGCAAATGAGGCAAACAATAAATGAGGGAGTCAGAGAGCATATATTATCTATTGACAACCCAGATATAGAAAGAAACAAAGATCTTACAGTTCCGAGAAATTTTTCTTCATTATAACCAAACAGATGTGAAATGTTTTTATTATGTAGGGATAGTTAAATTAAATATAAATTTGAGGGGAGGTAATATTTATAACAAACTACTAAAACTAGAAGGTAAATAAAAATGAGTTAAAGACCCTTAGACCTAATAGACTAAATCAAGATTTGGATATCAATTGTTTCTTCTAGATATTGTGTGTTTTTTATTAAAGTTATGATCTTTGAAAGGGAATTTTACATTTAAAAGAAGTTTATATATCTTTGAAATAAATTTGAATGTATCTTATGTCTCAATGGTATTTATATCTTAATTGGTTATAAATAATTAAAAAAAATATATATTAAATGAAATTTATTATAAATATTAAATATTGTTTTCATCTATATTTTTTTATTAGTTATAAATATTATTGTAATATTCTATGTTTATATATATATATATATATATATATATATATATATATATATATACTAAATCTATATTATGTATATAAATCAATTTATATTTACACACAAATTGTTAGTCCTCTCTTTTATATGGTTTGTTTCAGTCCACCTTAAAAATCCCTAAGGATATTAAGACTAAGAAAGAAGATTATATGATTCCACCTTAACTGCTCTATATAAATATCAGAACTAGGCATTAGGAGTTAGTATTTGAAAAAGACTGTATTACTCATTTAGAATATTGCTTTTCTGTGCAAATTCAGCTCATATTTTAGCGCAATCTTAGTGTTTGTGTTGTTTCAGCTCAGGAAGCCTCTATATGCTGGGGGACGGGGACTTCCTTCCAGGTCCCCATGACTATCTTTGGAAGTCCTTTCCTCCCTAGCACAGCACTCGAAACAGCTCCACACACAAGCCTCTTCTCCCTCCACTTCAGTCTACTCCAGGTGGAAGTGCCTCTCTAACCTCTGATTAGCAGGCCATTGCTGCATGGCATTCTGAAACTTGTAGTTACCAGCTGACATGATGCAGCCTAGAGAGGACCCAGCTGCATCAGACTATTTTAATGCAACAGTCAATGCGGAGCCCCATTAAGGCCCCAAAGCGAAATGACAGCACCCTGTAAGGACCTGGGCCATTAACTGGAGTTACCCCTTTCACCCCCTCATAGTGGCCCTGATAACCACCATCTAATACTTTAACTCTTTTCAATCTTCACAATAAACCAGGATGACATTAAAGATTCAGCCCTCTTATTATCTGTTGCACAAAAATCAAGCTATATAACACACCAGTAGCTGCATACTGCACCATACACCCAGCAACGCACTCTCTCACATTTATTCTTATACACATATACTTAACTATAAAAAAACTATCAGTATCAGGAAAACATTTTCCTTTCTGATTTGACATGATCAGTAGCAGAAAACTATTATACAACAAAGTTAGAATCAGCCTTTACAACAATACTTTAACATTTTTCCTTCAAAACTCTAATTAATGAAGGGCCAGAAATATTTTTTCATCTTCGCTTTCTCAAACATTCTGCCAACTTTCACCCACTTTCAAATTATTATTGAGCTCAATAGCAAACACTTCAACAGCTCCCTTCTTTACTGCCCCACTACTCAACTCCAGTTCTGTCCATTTATCAAAAATGTTCATGGTGTATGTATTCTAAGCTTTATCCCCATTTTAAATAAAAAAACATTCAATTTGAACTTTTCTTCTTCTCAAACCAGTTTGTGAATCACTTACCACTGTAAAATCAGTCATATAGCTTAAAACATTCACACTTCCTGGCCCTTCCACATTTTTAAGAATCTTTTGAAACATAATTTTAACTTTATTTTTTTACAAAGTTTTTATTTTTACAAAAGGTCAATCACAAACACAAAAAACAGCAGGCAAAAGATATATGTACCTCATAAGAGCTAACATAAAAATTTGTAAATTAAAAACAAAAAAATCAACAAAACATTACAAACTATATCATGATATAAAAAAATATAAATAAAGAAAAAAGTGAGAGTAAAAATTGGATTATGGTGGCACAGAAAACCTAAAACATTTTTTGTTAAATACATTTTAAAAATTCTACAAAAATGTGTCAAAAAAACATAGGGTTAGATTACAAGAGAGGCGCAAACGTGTCTGCGCAAGCGATATCATCTTTTTGCGAGTAGTTTTAATTGTGCTGATATTTCAAGAAATCGCTTCAATCCTTACCACAATCTCAGAGCTGTGGTTGATTGTTTTCCAAAACCACAAAGTGTCACAAAAATACATTACAAAGTACAGTTACTTTCATAATAACACCATCTAATAAAAAATATTTAAAAAAAATATTGCACAAAAAAGTTATAAGGGCTCAAAGATATGAGGTCTCAGGTGTAAGAAAAACAAAGGCAGGCAAAAGGCTTTAACATAGAGATACATACAGATACATTGCTAAATATGTATTTCTGTGTATATAGATATGTTTAACTATGTATTTACTGTA
Source organism: Bombina bombina (assembly GCF_027579735.1). Lineage (NCBI taxonomy): Eukaryota > Metazoa > Chordata > Amphibia > Anura > Bombinatoridae > Bombina > Bombina bombina. The sequence continues at coordinate 645,891,822 of NC_069502.1, read as the reverse complement.
ACTATTTCACATTCCAATGTTCTGCACATAGCACAATATGTTCTATGTATTTTTAAATAGATATCCATATATATATATATATATATATATATATATATATATATATATAAATCATCTGCTGTATATACAGTATATAGGTATAAATATATATTTGTTTAAAAAACACATCAGATATATGTAGAAATATTTAATTATGATCAAATAGAACATAATAGACCATAATATACTTGAGAGTTTCTGTCATATGAATTATTTCCCTTCTGTCCTTTAAGCTAAAAATATTAAGGTCACAAACATTTCCTGGTACAACCCAGTTCTGCTACAGAGCAAAGTTAACCCCCAAGGTATAACTGAGGGACTTATTTGGAAATATGATACTCCCAGAGGCTACAATTATGTGAAAAGGGGAGCCTACTAGCTTTCTTTTTGGTGAAATTACACCACTTTTCTGGCTAATAGTAGGATTTGTCAGGGGTGTGTCTCACCAGTATCCTTTGGCAATCAAAAAAGGAAAAAGGGGCACAAATTATTAAAAAGTGATTAATATTGGCCTATACAAAGATTCTTTTTCAAGTATTAGCATTTCTGTGCACCAAAATCCAATTTTTTTATCTCACTATTTTCTTTTTGTTAAAGGGACAGTCTAGTAAAAAATAAAAGTTAATGATTCAGATAGGGTATGTAATTTTAAACATATTTCCAATTTACTTTTATCATCAATTTGGCTTTGTTCTCTTGGTATCCTTAGCTGAAACCTAAACCTAGTTATGCTCATATGCTTATTTCTTAGCCCTTGAAGGCTGCCTCTTATCTGAATGCATTTTTACATTTTTTCACAACTAGAGGGCGTTAGTTCACGTGTGACATATAGATAACATTGTGCTCATGCCCGTGGAGTTACCTAGGAGTTAGCACTGATTGGCTAAAATGCAAGTCTTTTAAAAGAACAGAAATAAGAGGGCAGTCTACAGAGGCTTAGATACAAGGGGGGCAAATTATCAAGCTCCGAATGCATGGCTCGCCGGAGACAGAAGTTATGAAGCACGCTGCTCCTTAACTTGTCTGCCAGCTTTGAGGCGGCGGATAGAAATCAACCTGATCGAATATGATGGGGTTGATTGACACTCCCTGCTAGCAGACGATTGGCGGCGAATCTGCAGGGGGCTTTATTGCACAAGAAGTTCTGGTGAACTGCTTGTGCAATGATAAATGCAGACAGTATATGCAGTCAGCATTTATCGATGTGCAGCAGACATGATACGCTACATCGTATCATGTCCGCTCGCACTTTGATAAATATGCCCCAAGGTAATCACAGGGGTAAAAAGTGTATTAATATAGCTGTGTTGGTTATGCAAAACTGGGGAATGGGTAATAAAGAAATGATCTATCTTTTTAAACAATACAAATTCTGGTGTAGACTGTCCCTTTAATTGAGGTGTTGTGCATAGCATAGGTAGCACTTGTGTAAATCATTGTGACTATTAATTGCTGTGCATTCAAAAACTATTTTGCACTAGTGTGTTACGTACTATGGTCTGAATTTTAGATGTTACCACTGGTGGGTTGGTCTAGCTCTTGGAAATGGGAAGTGTAATTAATAAACTGGCAACTAAGATGTTTAAACATTAACTGCATTGCAGATTTGTTGCACACAGTGTAAACTCAATTTACTGTCTAGCAAACAGCTATATTGCCTAATATAAGAGGTTGCATTTCTACAGTGTAAATTGTTTGTCTATTCACTTTGAATTATGCTGTATATTGACACTGAACATTATTTTATAGGGTAGTGGCATGCGTATCAGAGCGGCACAGGAAGCTATTCATTTGCAGCCATTTGAGGAGCACACTGAAATGCTTGTGCTGCGTCCAGAATTTTTTACTGTGTATGGGACAGAATTACCGGTCAGCAGAAGGAACTTTATGATGGTGATGTCAAATATAAACAGACTTCTCATTCGAGCAACATATAGCAGCGAAATGGAAGCCACCTACAGGTAAGAAGAGAAAGTGCAGTTATTACAATTTTAATTATATAAATATATTGCAAATGGTTGAAGGGCATGTTTTATTGATTTAAAGGGACAATTAACTAAAAAGAAAAACTTGCATTAAAAAAAAAATATATATATATATATATAAACAATGACACATGCTGATCATATTCTTAGATGTAGTGATGAATTGGTACTTGCTAAAAACAATAGTTAAAGGGACATGAAACCCTTTTTCTTCAGATAGAGCGTACAATTTTTATTTTTTTATTTTTTTTATTTATATTTTACACCAACAATGTGCCATAAACAATATAAAACAAGAAAATCAATAAAAACAAAGACAAGAAAAAGAAAAACAATACACATATTGGTACCTAAAAAACGCAAAATAGGTATGCAATTGCATTTCAATGTAAGTCAACATTGCATAATTATAAATTAAATGCTAAAACTAAGTTTCCTTCGCTTAAAGGTTCCTTGGCACACTGTTGGTGATTTTCTACAGATAACCTGGTAACACAAAAACCGGCAACCTGCCTTACAGGGAAATAAAATTAGGGATTGTTATTCCTCAACACTTCTAAAGGAATAAGTTTAGTTACAGAGCGTACGATTTTAAACAACTTTCCAATTTACTTCTTTTATCTAATTTGCTTAATTCTCTTATTAAATAACACAAGTACATTGAAAAGATGTTTAAAATCCCATGCTCTATCTGAATCATGAAAGAAAAAAGTCTACTATATAACCAATTCATAATCCACATGAAAAGGGATCCACACAACTTCATTTGTTATCAACTCATCTAATTCTGGAAAAAAATATTTTCTCCATAATTGGACAAATCTGAGTGACTAATCAGACATCCATAACCATATGGTATGATCAGTTTACATTTTAATAAAATGTTTCCAACAGTATATCAAAATAAAAGTTCACCAAAACATCTGAAACTTGTTCTTTATTTGTAAATAGTTGTTTTGCTCAATAAAGGTAATTCTTTATCAATTGCTGTTATTTTTCAGTACAGGTAGCCCTCATTTCACAATGGTTTGTTTAACACAGATTCCCAATAACAAGTCTTTTTGACAGCTTACACTCAAATTTGGGTCATAATAAATTGACATATTAATCAAAATCAAATTCTGTGGAGAACTGGAGGATTATATTTGAACACAACATTTTAAAGAGATATTTGATAGTGGAGGAAATATTAGTACTTCCAAGTCTCCACAACATAGAAACTCCACAAAAAATCCAGTCTGGACCCCAAACCAGGACTAAATACAAACCTGGATTAAGACATGGAGCCCTAGATTACAAGTGGATGAAAAATTAGTAGCATTGTAACAATGCTCTAGTTACATCAATAGCACTACTAACCTTTTATTACAATTTGAAAGTAAAAAGTTTCTGCGTTATCAAAAGACTCAGGTGCACTAACATCTGGAGGTCAGATAGTGCTACAACTCTAACTTTCCCTTTCCTCATAGACTTATATGGACCGTGAGGCAAAAGCTTTAGCTGGCTTTCGCTCATGTGCGTGAGGACAACTGTGTTAAAGCTAAAAGTGCATTAAGAAATACTGCAAATATTTTTTGTTCTCCACTTGGATGAAAATGTTCTTTTGATTTTTAAATATATATATATATATATATATATATATATATATATATATATATATATACACACACACACATATACATATATCTGTCTATCTATATATATCTATATATCTATATCTATATCTATATATATATATATATATATATATATATATATATATACATACTCATATATGGGCTAGATTACAAGTGGCCCACATTAACTTGTGCACATATAACAAGTTGAAAGTAAACGCAACCGCACAAGCGCAAACTAAATTTGCGCTTGTCGGGTTAGTGTGGCTGATGATTTTGCATAAAGGGTTAAGGCAAAAAGTTGCATTAAACACTACATAAATGCACAGTTACGTTCATATATAAACTATCTAATAAAAAATATTCACATAATATTAAAAAAAGTTACAAGGTTTCAAAGTTATATGGTATATGACAAGTTATTTGAATGAAAAGTGCTATAATGTGTATGTGTATATACATATGTATTTATGTGCATATATGTGTATTTATGTTTATATGTGTATATATGTATATATATATATATACACATGTAAACACATTTATACACATATATACATAGACAGTGGAGCAAAAAAGTATTTAGTCAGCCACCAATTGTGCAAGTTCTCCCACTTAAGAAGATGAGAGAGGCCTGTAATTTTCATCATAGGTATACCTCAACTATGAGAGACAAAATGTGGAAACAAATCCAGACAATAACATTGTCTTATTTGGAAAGAATTTATTTGCATATTATGGTGGAAAATAAGTATTTGGTCACTTACAAACAAGCAATATTTCTGTCTCTCACAGACCTGTATCTTCTTCTTTAAGAGGCTCCTCTGTCCTCCACTCATTACCTGTATTAATGTCACCTGTTTGAACTTGTTATCAGTATAAAAGACACCTGTCCACAACCTCAAACAGTGACACTCCAAACTCCACTATGGTGAAGACCAAAGAGCTGTTGAAGGACACCAGAAACAAAATTGTAGACCTGCACCAGGCTGGAAAGACTGAATCTGAAATAGGCAAGCAGCTTGGTGTGAAGAAATCAACCGTGGGAGCAATAATTAGAAAATGGAAGACATACAAGACCACTGATAATCTCCCTCGATCTGGGGCTCCACGCAAGATCTCACCCCGTGGGGTCAAAATGATCACAAGAACTTTGAGCAAACATCCCAGAACCACACGGGGGGACCTAGTGAATGACCTGCAGAGAGCTGGGACCAACGTAACAAAGGCTACCATCAGTAACACACTACACCGCCAGGGACTCAGATCCTACAGTGCCAGACGTGTCCCCCTGCTTAAGACAGTACATGTCCAGGCCTGTCTGAAGTATGCTAGAGAGCATTTGGATGATCCAGAAGCGGATTGAGAGAATGTCATATGGTCAGATGAAACCAAAGTAGAACTGTTTGGTAGAAACACAACTCGTCATGTATGGAGTAGAGAGAATGCTGAGTTGCAACCTAAGAACACCATACCTACTGTGAAGCATGGGGGTGGCAACATCATGCTTTGGTGCTGTTTCTCTGCAAAGGGAACAGGACGACTGATCCGTGCACATGAAAGAATGAACGGGGCCATGTATCGTGAGATTTTGAGTGCAAACCTCCTTCCATCAGCAAGGGCATTGAAGATGAAACGTGGCTGGGTCTTTCAGCATGACAATGATTCCAAACACACCGCCCTGGCAATGGAGTGGCTTCGTAAGAAGCATTTCAAGGTCCTGGAGTGGCCTAGCCAGTCTCCAGATCTCAACCCCATAGAAAACCTTTGGAGGGAGTTGAAAGTCCGTGTTGCCCAGCGACAGCCCCAAAACATCACTGCTCTAGAGGAGATCTGCATGCAGGAATGGGCCAACATACCAGCATTAGTGTGTGATAACCTTGTGAAGACTTACAAAAAACGTTTGACCTCTGTCATTGCCAACAAAGGATATATAACAAAGTATTGAGATGAACTTTTGATATTGACCAAATACTTATTTTCCACCATAATTTGCAAATAAATTCTTTCCAAATCAGACAATGTGATTGTCTGGATTTGTTTCCACATTTTGTCTCTCATAGTTGAGGTATACCTATGATTGAAATTACAGGCCTCTCTCATCTTGTTAAGTGGGAGAACTTGCACAATTGGTGGCTGACTAAATACTTTTTTGCCCCACTGTATGTATATATACTTTTAGAGCCCTTTCCACTTAAATACCTGAAAACAAATTTAATCAATTTATTAATATGCGAGCGGACATGATACGATGTAGAGTATCATGTTCGCTGCACATCTCTAAATGCCAGCAGTATATGCTGTCGGCATTTATCATTGCACCATTAGTTCTTGTGAACTGCTGGTGCAATGCTGCCCCCTGCAGATTTGCGGCCAATCGACCGCTAGCAGGGGGTGTCAATCACCCCGATCATATTCGATCGGGTTGATTTCTGTCTGCCGCCTCAGAGCAGGCAGACAGGTTGTGGAGCAGTGTTTTTTAGATGGCTGCTTTATAACTTCTTCACCGGAAACACGGGGCATTAAGCTCCGTACGGAGCTTGATAAATTGACTCCTTAAAATGTGTTTTAGTTTGTATGCACTGTATATTTTTTACATAAATGTGCTATGTAGTTTGAAATAGTTATTCATATATATATATATATATATATATATATATATATATATATATATATCTGTATATACCTATATATATTACTATATACTGTATATATATATATATATATATATATATATACACAGTATACTGTATATATATATATATATATATATATATATAACTTTTACAAAAAATACATCAAATATATATATATATATATATATATTTATAAATAGAATATTTTATCCAAGTGAAGAACATTAGAAAGTAAAATATTCATAAATTCCTTCGGTTAGAGCTGTACATTTAACTCCTGTCTGGTAAGCGTGTTTTTATTTCCAGTTTGCACTTTCCATTGAAGTCTAAGGGAGAAGAAGATAGCACCCATCGACTTTTGCTTGCGCGCAAACATTTTACTTTCAATCTGTAATATGCGTACAAAACCGCAATATTGATAGGGCACCTTGAACTGTCAGTAGTGCTCCACTTGTAATCTAGGCCTGAATGTTTCCACAAAAGCATCAAATCTGAGATACTTGGAAAAGCACTGAAGAAAAAGCAGATAAACCTCACTTGAATGGAAGAGAAAGAAAGAAATATACGCAAAAAAACAACAACCCACAGATTACCATTAAATCAGCGGACAAGGGATGAACAGTTGTAATTATGAACACTGATGACTGCATCAGAGAAATTAGCAGACAGCATTTGGATGAAAATTATTACAAGAAACTCCTATTTGACCCTACTATGATTACAAAATAAAAGTGCTGATAAAAATGATCAACAACTTACCAAAACACATTCAACAGCAACTCCTTACACTAATACCAAATTCCCATCTCCAGGCAATTTTTTACTTGTTTCCAAAGATACACAATCCAGATAACCCAGACCATCCTATAATCTCTGGCATCAACACGCTTACAGAAAACAAACAAGGACTCATTGTACACATACTGAAAGCCTGGTGCATTGTACAAAAAGCTTCCTACAGGACACCACTGATATACATAAACTCAAAAGTAAAAAAATAGCATTAAACTCAGTTCTAGTCACTATTGATGTTACTGCCCTCTATACAAATATCCCCCATGAAGATTATCAGAAACTTCTCTCCAAGAGGGATAATACAGAGAATATTCCCCTATTCCACTATACTACAACTGGCAGAATTTATCTTCAAACATAACAACTTCTGCTTAAATGTCCCAAAAGGAACATACACGTTATGTGAATTCTCTTATCTACTTACTTAAAACAGTGAGAGAGACTCATAAGATCTTTGTACAGGAATTAAAGAGACTTTACAGTTGCACTTTATAGGGCAATATTTCGATGTTTAGTGATTTATTGCCAAGTCTTACAGAGCAAGAAAAATGATAAAGGGATGCATTAAAATGTACAATACAAAGCCACTTAAAAAACAAACAAACAGCAAAAACAAATAATACTGGGGTACTTGTAATCTAAACTACAACACTTAAATATAATAAATAACCCAACATGATAAAAATATTGATGCTTATAGTAATTATGGACGTAAAATTAGATTAAAATGAAATATTTTAGGTTAGCCAAATTCTGACATTATTTTTAAAAATTGACACCCATTTCTTACATTCTCTCCTACAAAGGGGGTTTTAGACGACAAAAGCTTTAGGTTCACCACAGTAGTTTATTTACACACAACAATTCTGATCAAATTTGCTATACGTTCACTTAAAGAACCATTAAATGCAGTAGAATTGCATATTTACTAATTAAAATACAATGCAAAAGCACATAGGGGCTGATTTATCAATGCCTGGTGGACATGATCCACTCGCTGAATGCCGGCAGCATATGCTGTCGGCATTTAACTTTGCACAAGCAGTTCACCAGACAATGCCTGCCCCTGCAGATTTGCGGCCAATTTGCAGGCCGCTAGCATGGGGTGTCAATCAACCTGATCGTATACGATCAGGCAGATTGCAGAACGCAGTCCCAGAGGAGGCGTATGAGTTAAGACCGCTGCTTCTTAACTCTTATTTCCTTTCCGGTGAGCCTGAAGTCTCGCGCGGAAACAGATACATTAGGGGCCATTCGGGGAGTGATAAATTGGCCCCTTAGTCTGAATTTAAAAAAATAGATGTTCTCTGACAAATTTTATTTAGTTCCATTTTCCTTCCCCCTGCATCATGTGATAGCCATCAGCCAATCACAAAATGCAATTACGTTTGTACGGTGAATTCTTGCACATGCTCTGTAGAATCTGGTGCCTCAGAAAGTTTGCATATAAAAAGTGTGTGCACATTTTGATCATTTAAAAGCATTGGAAAGTTGTTTAAATTGACTTGCTCTATCTGATTCATAAAAGTTTAATTTTGACTTTAGTGTTCTTTTAATACAAACATAACCTACAATAAATGTTTAACTCTCCAAAATCAATATGACTACTCCATAAACTGTATTGGCCTTGTATAACTCTTCAATGATCAGTTGAGATATGCCTTGATACTACTTATATATTGTGTTAAATTTAAAACAAACAGCCAATGGAACCTGGTGGGTTAGAAATACAAAAAGTCAATAATTTCCTGCTTTAAAGGTCTGAGATTCAGCACCCTTAAATGCCAGTATTATGTATTACATCGAAATGTATAAGGAATAAGAATGAGCTCACCGAGGAACAATTGCACTGCAGCGTTCTTAAATGAATAACTGTGGAAACTGTTAAACACATTAAAACTCCATTTTCCAAATAGCAGAACCTAATGAAAATTGGAAAAGCTTGTGGAATACAAATGCATTGTATTGCAAAGTAAAATGCTTTTGTGTACAGCAGTTTCACATCACGCCAAATTTTATTAACCATAAGAGGAGGCAAAGCAGATGTAGTTGAAAAAGAATTGGATTCAAGAATTTGACTGCCTTTATTTCTTCAAATACAGTGATTTGTAGGCTGCGGTATTTTCACTTTGTATTGATGTTTCATTCATTTTTAATAGCTGGGAGGAATGCGATATGGGAAATGAAAGTTATTACCAGTTTCAGATGTATTATTTATATATGCATCACAGTAATTTAGCGTACCTGAAAATTACTTTTTGTTCCTTTCACCCCCACCGCATTGAGACTTTCAAGTTACTTTGTCACATATATTGTTATGCAGTGAAGCATTCATATTTCTAACTATTTTATTTAATTTATTTATTTTCTTAATTTGATTTTATAAAGCTAGAAATCTCTTGTGTCTCCTAAACATTTATTCTTGTATAAAACCTTCTAATCGAAATAAACATTGATAAATAAGATTCAGTTTTAACCAATCAGGATTCTTCAAAAACTTTATAAGTTAAGAAGATTTTCCACTTAATGCCAATCAGCACCTGGACCTTTATGTTATCCTTTAATTTAAGGGCTATATATATATATATATATATATATATATATATATATATATATATATATATAATTTTGGCTGACTGAAAGGGTTTAAAGCTAGAATACATGACGTTAGTCAACATTGAGTGCATTGCTAGAGCATGGATTAAATTTCCCAGAAAATTTACACTGAGGAATATCAAAGGAGATCCATTGGGTGCTTGGTGTTCTTTGCTAGATAGGTTCCTGCGCTGATTGGAATCTCTTGGATGATGGGATTGCTTGATAAATAAAAAAGCTAAGGATTTGATATAACATTGCTCCTTCTCACATCATTCCTGACTGGTAAATTACATGACCAGGGTTAAGATAAATAAAAATATATATAAATAGGAGTGTATCTGGAACACACCCAAACTGTGGCAAGGGAAGACAGAACTACAATAGACCTTCAGTTGTCAAATTAGGCTGAAGACAAACATTTAAGGGATAAGGATGTAGGGAACAAACATTTTGATGAGCAGTAAAGCTTTATATGGGGAATTGTTTGATTTTTAAAGGAAGTCTCTTTTAAAGGGATATTAGACAGTAAATACATACTATGATTACGGCCTAAAAGCCGAAATGCATCAGCGGACCTCACAGCCACAGCCTACAAGTGTGCTATGTATATGTGACTTTTATTACCCTCAAATAAAGGATTACCTTTTAAACTTCTCCGGGGACTCCTTTGTTTCCTTTTTGATGACAAGCACATACATACTAGACATACTGATGTATTTAAAGCTTTAGAATAATATGTAGATGTATTTTACCATTATATTATTTGTTTAACCCCTTGAAGACTGGGAATTTCACAGAAATACTTGATCAAAAGACCGGAGAATTTTTACCATTTTTGCTATCACTCTATTTGAACAGAAATAGACAGTTGTTTTTTTTTTTTTATTTACCTATCGGTGTATATTTAATGCCACCGTTTTGCTGCCAAATGTGATCATATTAAAAAATTAACTTTTTCACAAACTTTGAAATTATTTACACATAACTACTGCAGTCATAAAACAAATGAACATTTCTGAAATTCCCAGTAGTGAAGGGCTTAATCAGGTTGCTTGTAAGTTTAATTTTAGCTTTAGTGTACAGATTACCCTCCCACCTGAAACTTTCCACCCCCTGATTTCTACCTGATTCCTCCCAAACAGTTATCTTCCCTACTTAACCCCCCCACTGATCACCACCATCTTTTGTACTGGCAGACAGTCTGAGTGTCACTCTTTGAATTCGTGATCTGTCTTCATATGGTAAAGGGAGCATTATGAACGCTCCCTTACCATATGAAAGCAGATACCTTCTGCTTCTGGCTGCCATAACTAACAGCTGGGACTGTTGGTACTACATCAGCAGGGTACGCTAGGAAAAGAACCCTGTGGCATAGTACCTATGTCCTAGTGGCTTAAAAAGTCAAATTTTGATGACAGAGTAAATTTTTAGTTTCTATAAAGTAATTTAGATTCCCTTAAGTGATGGGTGCCACCATGTTTTAACTAGTTGTCTATTTATCTCTCCCTAAATGGCTTTAACTGATAACTGCAAAACAATTCACTTTATACTAAATTTATGTTGATGGCTAGCTTCATTGTCTGCACACTAGGCCCAGATTGGCTCCTCAAAAACAACAAAAGAATGGTGGGTGAAGTTTGGCTATTGAAAAATCATTGCAGTAAAATAAGATATTAATTTGTTCTAAAAAGATTAGCATTTGCCTGAAATGTTATTCTATAGAAACACAACAGAAATGTATTCTCTTTTTGAAACAAATTTTTTTATTGAGGTTTTTTTGTACATCAACACAATAAGTATATAAGATATTGTCAAGCTGAGACAGTACAGTAATTAGACAATGAAGTAATGAAATAATGCCTAACTTCAACAATACTAATAACTAGTATGCTAAGTGTATAAACTAGAATATATCTGTAAGATCAAACAACCAGGAAAAGAGGAGGAGGCATATATCAGTGGAACCTTATTTTCTATATGATATGATATAGGATGTAGTAGTATATGGGAAGTTGGGGGGGATCAGCAGGCAAGAGCTGCTTTAAATTGAGGGGGAGGGCGCTCTAAATGTTGATGTAGGGACCTAAGGAGCTAATATTGAACTTACATTTGAATGGATTCTAGATTTCAATTGGTTATACACTATTCACCATAATGTAATAAAAAGGTATCGGAATTTAACCATATATGCGGTCACTTCTGTTCCAAGAGATAGTATGGAATCCAGAGACCTGACGTATAGGGAATCAATGACATAGTAAAGTGGCATCCTGATTTGTTGTTAGGACCTATACTGGGGATATCTATAGAGAAAATGGTGTTGGGACCTCCCTCTATACCTCCACCCAGTGCTAAGGAAATAAACCAAATAGTATTATCTTATCCACATTAGTTAAACATTGCTGGAATAGATTACCAACATGTAACATTGCATAGAGATGATATCAAAACAATTGGCCACTCAGTTGGGCTACTTGCGTTAGGTTCTTGAGGTTTATCACACTGCTACGGTGTAACACATCCCAAAAGCTATTAGCAACTCTGATTTCTGTTAAAGATTCAGTTAAATGACCAATACCTATGAGCAGTGGTCAGCACATATGTGGATGCGCATATGTCTTAATGACTAATAACAGTTAGAGTGCATGGGATAGTGGTATGGTGCGATGCATGTATGGAAGCCTATTGATCAAATAGTGCCATGCATGAACAATCAGAATCTCTCTGTAAAGTGATGCTAAAACTGCAAACATAGTGATATGTAGACTAACCTATAGATACCCAGTGCAGCTTACAGAATAACAGTGAGGCTCTGAGAGAGTTGTATGTCTAGTAGTAGTCATGTAATAGTTATTTCTGAGTAAAAAAAAAAATGATCTGGAGGAGGTAAGTCAGTGACTACCTATTACATGCTATGGGGCCATAATAGACAATTACATCATATAAAAAAAGAATGTGCCCTATGTATAGATCTAGCCATTTAAGACAGGGAGGGGTGGTCTATCTGTGAAACTTGATAGTGAGAGTAAGGGTGCATATTGGTCTTCTTTCCATCCTAATAACCTTATTAAATGATTAGCCATGGTCCATAGCTTATGTTCTGGGGGAATGAACCTAAGCAGTACATCAGCAGATAACAATACAGGTTGAAAATTCATGCAAAGCTCTAATTGCAATGCGTACATAGTCATAAAGGGTGTTAGCGACTATAGATATAGTGTTAGATTATGGCTAGGACTGGTAGTTAAGCATAGGAGTGTAATAGCAATCTGATGTATGTAATATATTTGTGGCCTCAGTTGTATCTCAACTGCCAATGAAACAAGTATACATGTAACTGTGTGGGTGTTTTTTTAAACCTGTGAAGTCTCTCTATCTAGCTGTTTTAAGTCAAGTTAATAGCTTGAGGAGAGCTGAACCCTCTAATAACTAGGCATGAAATATTCTTTGCAATATTAGCTTATTAGTAAGGTAGGTTTAGTTTCAAAGTATTGTAAAGATCTATGTTGCTATCTGCGGTATAGATAATTAAAAGCATATAATAGATACATTGTGTGGATGAGGAGATACCAAGAAAGTTTACTAGTATGTCCGGAGCTGGTAAACTGGGGTGTCCCAAGTATCTCAGGGTGAGAAGCATAGGGGGTAGGTCTAAATCAGCCTTTGTCTGCTTGAAGGAAAAGTGTTCCCTCTTGTCCATCAGACTGTCTGCAACTTCTGAAGATAGGGAGACTGAATAGCTGGAGGTGTTCATAGGAATGCACTGTGTTGTATTAGTGTAACTCCTGGTATGTGTTTGAGCATCAGCATATTTAACTTTTTGACGCCGCCCCACCAACGTCTTTTCTAGTATGGTGTAAGTGTTGAAGCTATGTTCTCTCGTGCCTAGTGAGCGGATGTCAACAGAGAGCTGGCTTTATCTTAGATCCATCAATTGTCCTAGGCCTTCGAGAAGGGCCACTACCGTAGCCAGGTATTCCTCCATAATCTCATGAGCACAGTCTGCTCTGTTATGACTAAACATGAGGGATATTGTGAAGAAAGATAATATTCTCTCTTATGAGCATCCAGGCTATATATCCAGATAAATCCCCAGCTTCAGTTTCACCCAACATAACCGGAGTGAGGATGATGTAGAGATCCGTGTGTTAGACCCCCATCAAGTATTTATCAGCCCATGATCACGCACCCAAGTAGTGGAGTAGCAATCAAATAGTATATTTCGGTTGTGGATAGTTTTAGAAAGCCAAATCTGTGATTGTTCTGGGTGGATTGCAAATAGCTCCATAGATAATTGTTGGATTAGGTTATCAACCTTCGAAGCTTTAGTATTTTCTGTCCGCCATGGCTGCTTCTTGGCCACGCCCCCAGAAATGTATTCTAATCGCAACATGTTTACTGTCCCTTTAAGTCTGTAATAGACAAAAATATACTTTTAATTTTTCAAAAATCAGTCTCCTCAAACATACTACCACAGGACTGGAGTAAATCTTTTCACTGATAAAAAATGAACCAGAACATATTTGGAAGCTACAGACTAGAAATGTTTACATCATGGTGAAGATACTAGAGTGTATTAAACATATTATATTCAAGAATATATTCATGAAATTGCCTTTGATACAGTGTTATATTGAACATTATTATTTAGTGACTGGTAATTGCAGATTTAATTTACACTTAGATAAACTACTTGTTGAAAGACAGGAAAGCTGATTAAGTCAGAGTTTCCAAAAACTTTAAAAGTGGGGTTCTAAATTGAGATTTATAACTGTAAGTTGTAGATTTTATATTTTGGAAGCAAAAATAAGCATAAAAGCATGGTACAAAATGTGATAAAACAGAGGTGTCAGACATCAGTTTCAAAGGCAGATAACATATTGACGTATTAAAGGGGGCATGGGTGCAAGAGGAGAAAGCATAATTTTGCCCATTATATACATCTCTGGTAACAACTCACTTTGAGTGTGGAGTTTTGGGTACCAATTATTAAAAAGGAAATTACAGAATTAGAAAGTGTTTAGAGAAAGATTAAAATTAGTGTATTGGAAGATATGAGGTAAAGTACAGTTTCCCTTTCTAAAAACCTGTATGGGATTTCTTAATATTGGATCTTTCTAGATAATCTTGCCTAAATTGGGAGCTTTTAAGTATCTAAAACTAAGAGGCTGATTTACTATGGCCCGAATGGGGCCAACTCGCCCTGTTTCTGTGCGAGCCTTCAGGCTAGCTGGAAACAGCAGTTAAGAAGCAGCGGTCTTAAGACCACTGCTCCTTAACCGGATCTGCCGCCTCTGAGCAGCGTACAGCAATCAACCCAATTGAATACAATCGGGTTGATTGACACCCCCTACTAGCGGCCCCCTGCTATCCGCATTCAGCGATGTCTGGCGAACATGAAACGTCCGCCAGACTTTAATAATTTGGCCCCTAAGGGTCTGATTCTCTATAGCTCTCTGGTTAGATTCTATTAAATGCCTTGTCAATATTATGAGGTCCCTCAGGGATTGTTTGAAAGGTAATTTTTGCTTTGGGAACTATGTATCTCATTAAGGGGAGCTCCGTAGGCTTTATATTAAGGAGACACTTACTTTACAATAAAGCGCTCCGTAAAATAATCGGATGATTTCACTCCATGTCAGCAAATGTTTGCTTTTCATTTGCTTGCAGTTTTCTGATTGATGCAAAATTAGTATGCAATATCTTTAAAAACATTTCTGTAATAAAGTCACAGAAAAGGGAGTCTGACAGGCACAACTATAAATTTACTCACTCAAATATTCTGTGCAATAATGTTATACAACTGTCCATTTTCTGAGTTAAAATGTGTTTGTTTCTTTCATTTGTAGACTCAGTTCCGTTACTCTCACATTAGCTAGAGAATATTCATCGGTCGGAGACCCTGCATTTTCTGTAGAGATCTGTCAGTGCCCTCCAGGATACAGTGGAACGTCATGTGAGGTGAGCATCAATTGCAATTTTAAGGAATGTTTGTTTTCTTTTACAATAATCACAATGTACATAAAATCCTACTCGAACACACTGTGGAGAGCCAGCATTCTTCTTTGTAAAATAATACTAACAAATCATGAGATTTATAACAAGGAATTATGCTGATAGGATGCCAAATGCAATACTGGATTCATAAGCATGATGCCCAAAGGAAAAGATCCCACAGGTACCTCTCATGCAGCATAAACAATTTTAATATTATAAATGTTATTAGTCCACAACACAATATTACTGAGTAGCAAATGTGAGGCACAATATGATTATGAATACTTTATATTGAATGTGTGTATGTAGATAGATAGATAGATAGATAGATAGATAGATAGATAGATAGATCTCAGAGAAGTAAACATCACTCACTGGATTTTGAAATAGTGTTCAGTTATTAATAAGTGATGTTTTAGAGACATGAATCCCCATCCTCAGCCTAACACATATTGGTATGTCGGTGTTTATTGGGTAGCTGGTGATTAAAGTGGTAATGGTAATATTTTTTTTTCTTCCATAAAGTTTTAGAAATAAATTGTTAAAGTTTGAATACAA
Organism: Bombina bombina; assembly: GCF_027579735.1. Lineage (NCBI taxonomy): Eukaryota > Metazoa > Chordata > Amphibia > Anura > Bombinatoridae > Bombina > Bombina bombina. The sequence continues at coordinate 645,875,598 of NC_069502.1, read as the reverse complement.
CATCATATTTAAATAAGTAAAGATGCCACATAAGAGCAAAAAAAAAAAAATGAATACATTATTTAAAAAAATTATAAACTGCTTAACAATTCTCAAAAAATGCTAATTTAGATGTAATTTTAGAATTTATTTGCATAAAGAGACAAAGTACAATGGGCAATTACAAGCGTTTTCCCATAAATTGGCATAACAGCTGAATTTGAACATTTTCAGAATAACACCATGGGGTCAATTACAATCTATAGGGCAAAGTGTTTTCAGCAGGTTTTGGGCCAAAAAAGGGCACTTTTCATTTGAACACACTTTTTAACATGAAACCAAAAAGTTCTCTGCAATAATACAATCCATTTTCTCAACACTTTTCAACAGGTTTTCAATACCACTTTAAACTTTTTGAATTTGACACCTAAAAGCACTTGACAAAGTCCCAAATTAACTTTTTTTTCATGTTTGCAAGTATTGCAACACAATTCAGAAATATTCTATTATGTTGCTTGCGTAGAAGTGAATTTGTATACATGGTCTAGATTCATTAACACTCTGTTCATAGGGATTGTATAGTATGTCGGCAGTGGGCAGGACACAAATTTACATATGTATATATTCAATAAGGGATATCCTGTACGGCTAATAGTATTTGCAGAAAAAGCGAGAAAACGGAAATCACAACTGCAACATTTAAAATTTGCATTGAACAATCATGTCCTGCAAATATTCATTTCAAATTCCCACTCACTTTTTCTTTATTGTCAGTTTCTGTACTGTTGTGTTCATAAATAGGATTTTAAAGGGACACTGAACCAAAAATTTTCTTTCGTGATTCAGATAGAGCATGCAATTTTAAGCAACTTTATAATTTACTCCTATTATCAATTTTTCTTCGTTCTCTTGCTTTCTTTATTTTAAAAAGAAGGCATCTAAGCTATTTTTTTGGTTCAGACCCATGGAAAGCACTTTTTTATTGTTGGGTAAATTTATCCACCAATCAGCAAGAACAACCCAGGTTGTTCACCAAAAATTGGCCGGCATCTAAACTTAAATTCTTGCATTTCAAATAAAGATACCAAGAGAATAAAGAAAATTTGATAATATGAGTAAATTAGAAAGTTGCTTAAAATAGCATACTCTATCTGAATCATGAATGAAAAAAACTGGGTTCAGTGTCCCTTTAATTGGAGTAAAATTCTCATTGCTGGGATTTCACCTGCTTGCAGTTTTGTCTTGTTTGTTGGTGGCCAAGTTGACATTTTGTTTTTTAAATTAGAAGACGCAACAATCTTGTTGTTTTTTTTGTTTTTTTAAAAAAAACATGATTTACAATATCCATAACCTCAGTTCTCCATCTTCTTAAAGTAATAGAAACTGTGCAAAGACAAACCCTGGTCTCTACAGTTTTCCCGTTTCTGCAGCACTTTTTGCAGCTACATTAATACAATACAATCCCTCCTGTATGTGTTTGTAAATTGTCTCGTACAAGTCTTATATTGTTTTATTTAAATGAATTGTATCCATGGACTGTGCTGCGGAATATGTTGGCGCTTCATAAATAACGTATATAATAATAATACAGTAAACCTCATCACTTAGTAGTTTTACGATTTACAGAAAAAGGCTAGCATCCCAAAAGTGCCTCTTCACTGTTGATGTTGAGACTGATATTTTGCGGGTATCAACTCCTGCCATTCCTGCTCTGTAGTTATCATCATCCATCAATGCCAATCACACACTGAACAAGTGGCTCTACATACATGTGTGCCCTCCCCTGGAGGTGTATTTTTGAGGTTTATGACCTGTCAGGCCTACCTACCTAGCTCTGCTGCCTGCTGCTGGTGCCACTCCTGCTTCTGCCCTTCCTGCTCCTTGGTTTTCATCATCAATCTAAGTAAAAAAATCATAGTAAACTGTTACTCGCTGTATCCAAGGGTCTTTAAGCACGTCCTTGTCCTCCTCCCTTGGAGGTGTATTTTTGGGGTTTGTGTACTGGAGGCCTACCTAGTTCAGTAACTCTGCTGCCTGTTGCTACCACTCCTGCTCTGTGGTAGTCATCATCCGTCAATGCCAGATCCTTAGGGAACTGCTGTGTCCAAGGGACTCTAGTAAACTCATGTTTGTCCTTCTTGTTTGGAGGTGTAATTTTGAGGTTTATGTACTGCGGCCTACCTAGTTCATTAAGTCTGCTGCCTGCTGGTGCGGTCTCTCTTACTCCTGCCCTTCTTTGAATTCAGTCTCCAAGCTAACTAACTAGTAACTACAAACTTGTTATGGAGCAGGTATGTGAGAAAGTGAGGAATGTGGGTACTTAAGCATGAGGGATTTAAAAAAAATGAGAGAGCTGAATAAAAAAAAAATTGTATGTAAAGATTGTAGTGCTGTGAAGTTGAAGGTTAGAAGAGGATTGAGACAATAGGATGGTGGGAATAGGTAGTACTAGTAATTTATATAATGTTTATAAGTATCAAATTATTTTCATTTAAATTTATTGTTTGAATTATATTTGTAAACATCAGTGGCTGCAGTTCCTATGTAGGGCTGGCCATCAAAATAGGCCTCTTCATTGCCTCGACTGTTGTGCAGTAAACTTTGGGTTAAACAGGCAGCCATGGTAATGCAGTCATTGTGTGGGTAATAGGTGGGTGGGGCTAAGGCAAACAGCCTCACTGGGAATTTGCTTGGTATGCTAAATGTTCAGTCCAGGCCTCAGTCTTGGTGTCTCAGATCTTTAAATCTATTATATATCTTTATATAAGCCAAAAACCTTACAATAATTAAATAAATCAATAAATAAAACTTTTGGATTCTTGTAAAAGCACATAACCTATTCACATTTCTGGTATGAAATGATAAAAAAATTATGAAAAAGTACATAATAAATGACATCAAGCAGATTCATATAAAATTTTACTATCTGGGTTCTGTGACACAAACTAGCTATTGTCAAGGTAAATAGTATGACTGTACAGAAATGTACTGTATTTAGTGAGAGTCACATTTGAAAATGATGTCAATTAATGACAAGGACTGTCTCTTCATATGCTTTTATCATGATAAACATTAATGATGTGCTTAATGCACAATGACTGATGTTGTTTTTCTGTGGTTATTCATAGCTGAATATAAAAAAGGGTATATAAAACTCTAGGCTTTGTATCCTGAATGCATCCGTTCAAATATGTAGTACGATCAAGAAGGCATTGCTTTTAGCTTTGAAGAGAAAAGAATTTTGTAGGAGTCATGCCTTCAAGGAAGTCATTTTATAAAGCCAAGATGCTTTACTTCACAGAGCTATAAAGACGGTGCCAATTATAGAAAGTCTTGGGGCATAGTGGTGTCATCTTTCCTCTTCTTTATAGCTCTCTGCTCCCGCCTAAGAAATTGACCATTTTAATCGCATTCCCTATTCAATTCCTGTTGATTTTCTGAAGGTATAAGTAGGCACAAATGGTCCAAGATATATAAAGTTTATTACTAACATGAAAGAAGAAAATAATGGTAAACTATCACAAGATTTAATAGACACAAGATATTTTTTAACCAGATGATGTCATTAAAAATATCAGTGAGTAAATAAACGTGCATTATTACACTTATTTAACATTGATACTGGTTATGTTTGTTTCTGAAATATATGAAATAAGGCAAATGTTAAAAGAAATATAGGTCACATTTTGTCAGGTAAACCCAATATTCTTATTTTTCCTTTTCTGCTTATATAAATGAGTATAACATAACAGAAAAAAAAAGAAACCTGCATTTGTAACTCTGGGAAGAATCACTACTGAGCATGTCAGGTGGCAACATAACTGAGCAAATGTACAGGACTGTGGACTGTTGAAAATCAGCTAATTTGTATGAAATACCGTAATTTAAAAATAATAAAATCTATAAACTCCAAACTACCAAAGGTCATTAGTTCAAGTGAAATCTATCAGCATGCTAAGTTTCATGAAAATACATTCAGCCGATTGTAAGGCAGTGTAAATTTTCTGAAAAACAGTGCTTCTTTTCTACATTAAATAACAATAATAATAACAAAATTGCCAAATTTCTGCCCAATTTTTGTTTTGAAAGTTCTGCAACTTTAAAATTTAACCTCTTAACAGACCAATGGTGGCATGAAATATACCAAAATGGGCCTAGATCAATACTTTGGGTTGTCTACTACGCCACACTAAAGCTAAAATTAACCCTAGAAGCTACCTAATTAACCCCTTCACTGTTGGGCATAATACAAGTGTGGTGCGCAGCAGCATTTAGCGGCCTTCTAATTACAAAAAAGTAAGGCCAAAACCATAAATGTCTGCTATTTCTGAACAAAGGGGATCCCAGAGAAGCATTTACAACCATTTGTGTCATAATTGCATAAGCTGTTTGTAAATAATTTCAGTGAGAAACCTAAAGATTGTGAAAAAGTAATGATTTATTTTATTTGATTGCATTTGGCGGTGAAATGGTAGCATGAAATATACCAATATGGGCCTAGATCAATACTTTGGGTTGTCTACTAAAACAAATATATAGATGTGAAGGGTTTTTCAGGGATTCCTGACAGATATCAATGTAACTATCGCTAATTTTGAAAAAAAATGGTTTGGAAATAGCAAAGTGCTACTTATTGCCCTATAACTTGCAAAAAAAGCAAAGAACATGTAAACATTGAATATTTCTAAACTCAGGACAAAATTTAGAAACTATTTAGCATGGGTGTTTTTTGGTGGTTGTAGATGTGTAACAGATTTTGGGGGTGAAAGTTAGAAAAAGTGTGGGTTTTTTCATTTTTTTCATCATATTTTATAAAAAAAAACTATAATAAATTATATGATATATTGAAAATAATGGTATCTTTAGAAAGTCCATTTAATAGCAAGAAAAAAAATGGTATATAATATATGTGGGTACAGTAAATGAGTAAGAGGAAAATTAGCCCTGGTCCTTAACGGTAAGAAAATTGAAAACTAGTCTTGTCACTAAGGTGTTAAACTATTTATTTTTTTCAAACTTAAAGGGACAATTTATACTTAAATAGACATTCAATATTTATTAACCCTTATGGATTCTTGTTACAGGTCTGTGCCCCACTGACCACAGCACCATATACTGATCACAAGTAGCAGAGGTGAACATGTGAGAGAGAATCAGGGGCAAGTAAAGAACAAGAGCAAAATGATATAGACTTAGCAAGAAATTAAAATAGAGACATTAGAGCATGTGTTAAAGTTATTTTGATGAATTAAATGTTTTCTTCTGCATAATTTTAATGTATAATAAAGAAAATACTATAAAATAGATGTCTAATAGGGTATCCGTAGATGAAAGGGACACTCTACACCTTAGTCATGTTAAAGTCTTACCTTAGATTAAGCTGCAAATAGCCTCCTTTCTATATCATGCAGCAGGAATGGTAAAAAAAGAATATTGCTTCTGGTCACTTTAAAATGGCTGCCAAACTCCGCCCACTGATGATGTCATGATCCGAGCTGCATATGGAGTGCAGACACAGAAGCCTCACTATTTGTATTCAGCAGAGTGTCAATGCTATTCAGCAGAGTGCCCAGATGCAGCTTGGATCATGATGTCATCAGTAGGTGGAGTTTGGCAACAATTTCAAAGTGCTTAGAAACAATATTATTTTTAAAATAACATTTTTTTTGGTTTCTGCTTCATGATATAGAAAGGGGTGCAGGAGGCTATTTGCAGCTTAAAGGGACATGAAACCCACAATTTTTATGTTATGATTAAGATAGAGAATACAATTTTAAACAACTTTCTAATTTTTATCTATTATCTAATTTGTTTCAATCTCTTGGTATCATTTGTTGAAGGAGCAGCAATGCACTAATGGTTTCTAACTGAACACATGGGTGAGCCAATGACAATCGGTATATATATGCAGGCACCAATCAGCTGCTAGAATATAGGTTATTTGCTGCTCCTGGGCCTGCCTAGAAAAACCTTTCAGCAAAGTATAACAAGAGATTAAATTATTAATATCTCTCTTTTAGTTTCTTGCTACACTTTATATAATTTTGCTCTTGTTCTTTACTTGCCCTACATTGTCTCTCACATGTTCTCCTCTGCTACTTGTGGTCAGTATATGGTGCTGTGGTCAGTGGGGCACAGACCTGTAACAATGGGTTAATAAATAAATCCTTTTCTATGATATGTGTAATACATGCAAGGTTTATCTATGGATAATTGTCTCTTTAACTTGACCTTTTCTTCTCATTTTCATTTTTCTTCATGCTTTTTTTTAAATGTTTCTTAAGCATGAACGTTTTTGTGAAAAATATATTCAGTGTAATATTTCTAAATTTGCATTTCTAAAAGTATGTACCTTGCTGAAAATAAACATGATTGCTGAAGGTAACGGAAAGAGAAATTTGATAGTCGAGGCATCTAAAAAAGCTTCTGAATATACAGAAGAAGCTGCATAGCCTTAAAGTGACATGAAACCCAAATTTTTTCTTTTATGATTTAGAAAAAGCATACAATTTTAAACTTTCCAATTTACTTCTATTGTCTAATTTGCTTCATTCTCTTGATATGTTTTGCTGAAAAGCATATCTAGATAGGCTAAGTAGCTGCTGAATGGTGGCTGCACATAGATGCCTCGTGTAATTGGCTCACCCATGTGCATTGATATTTCTTCAACAAAGGATTCCTAAATAATGAAGCAAATTAGATAATAGAAGTAAATGTTGTTTCAAATTGTATTCTCTATCTGAATCATGAATTTTTTTTTTATTGGGTTTCATGTCACTTTAATGAGTTAAAGGTCCCTTACATGTATATTGTTCCAGGGATTGACCAAATGGCAGGAGAAAGACATATACAAAATATACAAACACTAATCCAGATTGACCACATCCTAAATAATCACACAGATCCACACACTGCTATCCTCATGGACATTACCACCACCACCACATTTAAAGGCAAGGTACTCAAATATTTGTACCATATAAATAAAAGAGCAGCATTTAATCATGTTGAAAATAACACTATTAATTTGACCATGTGATTTTTTCATTACTAACCCATATTGCCAAATATTTTCCAGAGACTTTCCAGGACAGGATAGTGAGGGAGACTTGTGTCAGTGGTGCAATGGTGTTTAGTGGGAGGAGAGGCTGGGTCTTGAGTGTGCTGTAGGCATGTTATATGTGGGGTTGGATGGAGCTGGAGTGCTGTGGTGATATACTTAGGTTCACTCACAAAAAGAAGTCTCTTCTATGAGACAAACCTATTTAAATATTATATTAATAATATATTTGATGCATCTTTATCACTAAATCAAGGGCTTTCTCAATAACCATACCCCCATATATATCTAGAGTTGTTTGTAAATCTGAGCCACTAGAATTCATTGATATGAAACGCAGATTATTTATCCAGTATATATAGTAATCTAATTAATATATTGTTAGAAGTCTCTTCTCCAAGTAAAATACTGTCTGCATAGCAACAGGCGGAAAAGAGGTCCTCACTCAGTACCCAAGCTAAAAGCATTGCCACAGTAGTGCTATGTTATAAAGGTATCTGCATCGTGATCGAGATTGGCAGTAAAATGTTCTAAAGTGATGAAATGAAAGTGTTAGAAAGCAATCTCACCGAGACATATTTCTATACTTAACTGTGGAAGGATATGCTTCTGGGACATTGGTGGAATATTAAAAGTAGCATCACTATCTACAGCAAAAGGTGTTATGTGAATAAACCATTTAGACTATATTGAATGACAATACAATTTACATGTGTCAATAAAGAGATAGTTTAGTGAGTAACAAATCACAATTCTCTTTCATATACTAACAATAGTTATTGTTATTATCATTTTTATTTAATTTTTCCTTTATCTCACTCAGTATATCACGTTTCTGAAACACTTTCACATGCTGTCACCCCTGTTATTAATCCATTTTTGAGCAGTAATATAGAAAGTTTACATAAACACTAGCCAAACTAAAGTTAGAAGCACAATTCAGTATAACATAATCGGTCTACCTGTGCACAAACTTCCAACATCCCAAATGGAATACATAGAGTTAAGTTGTTCCATTCAACTAATTGATCTGTATTGACAGTTCATTGAACCAATAGCTCATATTTCCCCTCCACACAATGGACCAATTAGGAGCTCAGTAGGAGGGTTTATCAACCCCATAAAAGTTCTAGTCAAACGGCGCGCCGGACCCCTCGGAGGAAGCGTAAAAGTGAAACGCGACCGCGTCAGGGGCTTCTTGTTCTAATTTTTAACCAGCACTCTGTTAATTTCTGACTATCAAATAATTTTATTTATATTACAAAGGTTGTTTGAATATCTGGGGCACTTTATTGGGGGGAAGGATGGGGACAGGATATAAGGTATAACTGGTGTTAAAAGTGGCTTATCTACCCTAACATAGGGCAATACAGAACATCGTTCCTTAACAGAGGCTCTTTTATCTACCTAACATTACTAGTTCAGTCTTTTCCCCTTCCATTATACCCTCATATGTGATAGACAACCAATAATTAGCAACTTTGAAACAGTTTACATAAGTCGCAATTACAGAGTTGGGTTTTTAATTATTTCTCTGGCACGCTAGATACAATTTTTATTAGTGATGCCTTTTAATCACAACTAATAAAAATTACATTTTAAAGTGCAAACATTATTCTATGTGTAGAAAGAGCATTATTTCCCTATTTTCTTAATAGGGTCCTTTTCTTTGGCACTTTCATTGATGAATGTTTACATTGCACCGTATTTGTAGAAATACTTACCTTTTACTTCTCCAAAGCCGGATCCCTGATCCCCCGCCTCAGTTCCTCTGTTCTTATAACAGAAATGATGAAACCAGCTTCCTCCAATCTTGGCTTCCCGCCTAGAGCATCCATCTCGTGATGCCCTGCTGTGATTGGAGGAAGCCGGTTCATTGCTTTGTTAGTATAGAAGGAAGAAGCAGGCGGGGATTGGCGATCCGGCTTTGGAGAAGTAAAAGGTAAGTATTTCTACAAATACGGTGCAATGTAAACTTTCATCAATGAAATTGTCCCTGTTTTTAATAGTATTTTTAAAAACGGCCACTAATTGCTGAAAGTTTACATTCGCTTTAACATAACCATGTTGGATTATCTATCTTTTTAAACAATAAACATTTTGGAAATGACTGTCCCTTAACATATGATTTATCCTAGTTAGATCCAACAGAGATGGTTGACAAGCCAGATCGCACACAATTGGTTGTGTGAGAGCAGGAAGTGCTGCTGTAGGAGGCGTGGCTGTACCACCCACATTATGTTAAATGTAGCCCTTTGGATCAGTAAAATAAAATTATTAAACCGTTATACAAATCTAATCCACTGTGATCACACAGACTCTAAGATCAGTAACAAGTGTAATTTGTGATATTTAATGCCTTTAGTGTTTGTTTACACAATAAACACATTAAAATAATTTACAATAGCTAAATAACCTTACAAAATCATAGTTTTATACAAATTATTGCATTTTAAGATAAACATACTATATGATGCCTCTTTTGTAATATTTACTGAACATAACTTGCGGCTAGATTTGGAGTTTTGTCGGTAACGACCCGCGTAGCTAATGCCGGCTTTTTTCTGGCCGCACCATAAAAATAACTCTGGTATTGAGAGTCCACAAAAAGGCTGCGTTAGGCTCCAAAAAAGGAGCGTAGAGCATTTTTAACGCAGCTTCAACTCTCGACACCAGAGTTGCTTACGCAAGCGGCCAGCCTCAAAAACGTGCTCGTGCACGATTCCCCCATAGGAAACAATGGGGCTGTTTGAGCTGAAAAAAAACCTAACACCTGCAAAAAAGCCGCGTTCAGCTCCTAACGCAGCCCCATTGTTTGCTATGGGGAAACACTTCCTACGTCTGCACCTAACACCCTAACATGTACCCCGAGTCTAAACACCCCTAACCTTACACTTATTAACCCCTAATCTGTTGCCCCCACTATCGCTGACCCCTGCATATTATTTTTAACCCCTAATCTGCTGCTCCGTAAACCGCCGCTACTTACATTATCCTTATGTACCACTAATCTGCTGCCCCTAACACCGCCGACCCCTATATTATATTTATTAACCCCTAATCTGCCCCCCTCAACGTCGCCTCCACCTGCCTACACTTATTAACCCCTAATCTGCCGAGCGGACCTGTAATGATCAGATTTATAATAATTATAAAAGTATGTTTGTAGCTTGATCCTATGTTCAGAACATATAGCTTAGATGTCTGAAGCAAAAGGATTAAGCAGAATTTGCTATTAGTAATTGAAATGAAGAGGATTTAAGCTGACATGCGCTTAAAAACTAATTTACTATATTTGAGAATCAAAACACAAAAGTATATATGCTGGAATACTTGGTATAATGTATAAACACTCTGAGGGTTAAATGGAGTAATGCAGAAAGGTAGTTCGTTTTTTTGGTTAAACAAAGGAGGCACAAATACCAAACATCACAGTTCTGGAATAGAGTGAAAAAATACCTGACCGGAGTTTGCAGAGCAGACAGGATTTCTGCAGGGAAGCGTGTGTTCCGCGTCTCAGCGGCGCTGACTTGTGAACAGAGTCGGCTTTTGGCAGAGTGACAGGAACTCCGTAGATGGCGTGTGCTGTGGCCACACAGCAGGACAGACACAACAAGGTGCCGGATGGTTTGGGAGCCTGCTGGGCTCAGAGGTACCACAGACAAGTGTGTGACTCAGCTGGCAGTCTGAGAGTGATGACGTCAGCAGAGTTAGCTATGGGAAACGGCAAGGTAGTTACCTGTTTCAGATTTACTGAGTAGATTCCGGATTGAATAGGATATGAATGCACAAAATATAGTCAGATATGGTGACTGCACAAAGCAAGGATTAGGCTTGATGAGGAAAAGTAGCTGAATGCAGGAAGTTCATCTGATTCACACAACAATAATCAAGCATTGAACAGGTGTCTGTGATAGACTTATATAGAGCAATTGTTAAGGTGGACAGCAATGAGTAAAGGTGGAATCATGACAGATCCCCCTCTTCAAAGTGTCCCTCACGGATAGGATGAAGATGATGAAATTCATTCAGGAGATCAGGAGCGTGTAGGTCACGCAGAGGTATCCAGGAGTCATCTTCGGGACCATATCCAAACCATCGAACTAAATATTCCACCCGTCTCCAACGGTTGCGGGAATCTAAGATCTTTTCCACTTCAAACTCAGATTGGTCAACACACAAAGAGGTATTGGAATCAACCTCCTCGGTTAAAGAATCCGAAGTACCCAAATAAGGTTTTAAGAGAGATACATGAAATGATGGATGAATCCGTAGATGTCCCGGCAATTGAAGAACTACTGCGTTAGCATTTAGAATTTTCTTTATACGGAAAGGCCCAAGAAACTGGTTCGCCAATTTCTTACAGGGCACTTTTAGTTTTAAGTTTTTGTTTGACAACCATACTCTATCACCAGGTTTGTATGGAGGAGGAAGCATATGCTTCTGGTCAAAGTAACGTTTTTGCGTCTCTTTCGCAATTTCCAAATGTTTTTTCAAAAGAGGTATAGATTTCTTCAATTCGGTGAAATACTCCGTAGCATAAGGAGAGGTAGATGTGATGTTAACTGTGGGTATTGTTCTCGGATGGTATCCATAAGAAGCAAAGAAAGGTGACATTTTAGTGGAGGTGTTAACAGAATTATTATAGGCGAATTCCGCCATTGGAAGCAAGTCTATCCAATCATCTTGAACTTGTGAGATATAGCATCTGAGATACTGTTCCAAGGTTTGGTTTAAACGTTCTGTTAAACCATTAGATTGTGGGTGAAAAGCTGTTGTGAATCTGGGTGAGATTTTCATCAAACAGCACAATTCCCTCCAGAATCTGGAGGTGAACTGTGTACCCCTATCAGTAACTATAGAAAGAGGTAGACCATGTAATTTCACAATTTCAGAAATGAAGTAGTTTGCTGTGGTTGTAGCAGTAGGTATCTTCTTAAGGGGAATGAAATGTCCCATACGAGTAAGATGATCCACAACAACTAGGATACAGGTATGATTTTTTGAGGGGGGTAGTTCTACGATGAAATCCCTCGATATCATGTGCCAAGGTGCGTCTGGTATGGGTAACGGATTCAATAAACCGAATGGTTTATGTGCTACTCTTTTGTTTCGGGAGCAAACGTGACAATCTGTGATATGGTTATATACATCTTGCTTCCTCTTGGGCCACCAATATTCTCTGTTCAACAATTCTAGGGTTTTAGATATTCCCGGATGTCCTGATAAAGGATTGTCATGAAAATGTTGAAGTAATTGTTTTCTCAGTGTTGGTGGTACATAAAGACATTTGCCATAATGCCTCAAATCAGTCTTCAACTCTTTTTTACATAATGTAGGAATTGTTGAATCAGTAAGTTGAGCTGTTAATAGATCAGAATGAAACGAAGTAATAGAGGCTAAGAATTTATGCGGAGGTATGATATTTTGCACCTCTTCTTTTTCGGGAATATTTTGGAAAATTCTGGATAGAGAATCAGCTTGAGTATTTCTTGATCCTGGTCTGTAGTGTATCAGATAATTGAAACGATCGAGAAAAAGAGACCAACGGACTTGTCGTGAGGATAACGTTTTGTTTCTTTTAAGGTACTGTAAGTTTTTGTGGTCAGTTAAAACTAGGAAGGGTTTGGATGTGCCTTCTAGGATATGTCTCCAGTGTTCCATGGCAACCTTTATTGCCAGGAGTTCAAGATCACCTACTGAATAATTCCTTTCTGCAGGTGTTAAAAGTCTTGAATAAAAGGCAACAGGGTGTCTTTCCTGTGATTCCGTGCGTTGTTGGGATAAAATGGCCCCAACCCCAATGTTTGAGGCATCCACTTCTAAGGTATAATTTGCTTCAGGATCGGGTAGCTGTAAAATTGGCGCTTTAGTGAAACGTCTTTTCAGATGCTCAAAAGCATAATTTGCTTCTTTCGTCCAATGAAATTTATTTTTTCCTGTTAATTTAGTCAAGGGTTGAGCAAGGGATGAATATGCCTGAATGAATCTTCTGTAAAAGTTGGAAAATCCAAGGAACTTCTGCAGAGACTTTAAACTGGTAGGGACGGGCCATTCGAGAACAACCTTCACTTTGTCAGGGTCCATTTCTATTCCATTTGGGGAGATGATATAACCCAGAAATTTGATTGTCTTTACATGGAATTGACACTTCTCTAATTTTGCATAAAGATGATGTTCTCTTAATCTCATTAATACCCAATGTACGTGTTTAATGTGTTCAGTCATGGATTTCGAATAAATCAAGATGTCATCTAAATATATCACTACGCAAGAGTCTAATAGATCTTTGAATATCTCATTAATGAAAAATTGAAATGTCGCTGGTGCATTTGTTAACCCGAATGGCATGACATTATACTGAAATAAGCCATATCTTGTTTTGAATGCTGTCTTCCACTCATCCCCTTTTCTCATCTGAATGAGATTATATGCGCCTTTCAAATCAAGTTTAGTAAAGATTTGAGCGTCAGTTAATCTTTCAAGAAGTTCGGGGATGAGTGGAAGCGGGTATCTGTTTTTTACTGTAATTTCATTTAAACCTCTATAATCGATGATTGGGCGTAATGTACCATCCTTGTTGGTCACAAAAAACATTCCAGCAGCTGCTGGAGAAGTGGAAGTTGATATAAATCCTTTTCTTAAATTATCGTCAAGATATTCTCTAAGGAATTGCAATTCTTTATTAGACATAGGATATATTTTACCGAAAGGTATAGTAGTGTTAGGTTTAGTGTCTATAGGACAATCGAATGGCCTATGTGGCGGTAAATTTTCTGCCTCTTTTAGGTTAAACACATCTGAGAATTCAATGTAATCTGAGGGTATCTGAGGTTGTATGTGATTCAACAAAAGTGTAGGATAACAAGTAGAGTTACAGTATTTAGAGGTGTACTGTAATGTATTAGTAGCCCAATCTATGTTGGGGTTATGTTGACGTAACCAAGGGTAACCTAAAATAACAGGGTGTATGGATTTGGGTAGTATATCGAATGTGATATATTCAGTATGCCCATTACCAGTAGTAGTGAGTAGTGGAATAGTGTGATGTGTTATTGGACCTTTTAAATGAGTGGTACCATCAATAACTTTTATATACACAGGAAATTGCTTTGACACACAGGGTATTTTATTTTTGATAACATAACTTTGATCCATGAAAATACCGAAAGCCCCTGAATCAATCATGGCTTCATTCCGGAGAAGTTGTTGGTCCCACTGCAAAGACAATGAAATGGTTAAGTGTGATATCAATTTAGAGTTTATTTGGGGGTTAACTATCATTATCTTACCCCTCTTCTGTCGCAGTAGAATCGGGCAAGTGGATACAGTATGGTCCTTGTTACCACAGTACATGCATAGATTCAAATTCTTTCTTCGTTGTTTTTCTTCATAAGTCAATGGTCCCTTTATTTTTCCAATTTCCATGGGTAAAGAACCAGATGCAGGTTTCTCCACTAGAGGTAGGTGGTACTTCTTTGGGTAGTTTTCTGATGGCACCCTTTCAGCTCGGCGTTCCCTGAATCTCCTATCCATAGATATGGAAATCTTTATAAGTGACTCAAGGGTGTCTGGAAACTCAATTCTGGAGAGCTCATCCTTTAGATGTTCGGACAGTCCCAGGCGAAACTGGTTACGTAAGGAGACTGAATTCCATTGAGACTCTGTGGCCAATAGCTGAAACTCCGCGACGTAGTCTTCAACTGGTCGTTTTCCTTGTTTAAGTGTTCTCAGGTTGTTTTCTGCTGTAAGTTGGGTGTTGCGGTCTTCATACAGTAAGGCCATTGCATTAAAGAAATCCTCCAAAGACCCTAATATGGGATCATTAACTTCAAAAAATTTATCAGCCCATAACCTGGGTTCACCACTTAAATAGGATATCACAGTACATACCTTTACTCTGTCAGAAAAATATGTTTTAGGTTTCATAGAAAACATAAGTAAACAGGCGTTGCGAAATTCGCAAAAACGAGTGCGAACACCCGAAAAGACACTTGGAGGGTTAATTTTTGGTTCAGGGTGTTCAGTAGCCTTTTGTGTAACAAAGTCATTTAAGATACGCTTCAATGTATTATTTTCATTTTTTAACTCAGTTAAACCCTGAGCCAAAATTTCTACCTTCTGGTTTAAACTAGAGATTTCATTTGCCATGGCTGCAGGATCCATAATTCAGTGTGAATCCTAGCACTTTTTTTAGGCTTGATTATTCTGTAATGATCAGATTAAGGATTAAGCAGAATTTGCTATTAGTAATTGAAATGAAGATGATTTAAGCTGACATGCGCTTAAAAACTTATTTACTATATTTGAGAATCAAAACACAAAAGTGTATATGCTGGAATACTTGGTATAATGTATAAACACTCTGAGGGTTAAATGGAGTAATGCAGAAAGGTAGTTCGTTGTTTTGGTTAAACAAAGGAGGCACAAATACCAAACATCACAGTTCTGGAATAGAGTGAAAAAATACCTGACCGGAGTTTGCAGAGCAGACAGGATTTCTGCAGGGAAGCGTGTGTTCCGCGTCTCAGCGGCGCTGACTTGTGAACAGAGTCGGCTTTTGGCAGAGTGACAGGAACTCCGTAGATGGCGTGTGCTGTGGCCACACAGCAGGACAGACACAACAAGGTGCCGGATGGTTTGGGAGCCTACTGGGCTCAGAGGTACCACAGACAAGTGTGTGACTCAGCTGGCAGTCTGAGAGTGATGACTTCAGCAGAGTCAGCTATGGGAAACGGCAAGGTAGTTACCTGTTTCAGATTTACTGAGAAGATTCCGGATTGAATAGGATATGAATGCACAAAATATAGTCAGATATGGTGACTGCACAAAGCAAGGATTAGGCTTGATGAGGAAAAGTAGCTGAATGCAGGAAGTTCATCTGATTCACACAACAATAATCAAGCATTGACCAGGTGTCTGTGATAGACTTATATAGAGCAATTGTTAAGGTGGACAGCAATGAGTAAAGGTGGAATCATGACAGGACCTGAGCGCTACTATAATAAAGTTATTAACCCCTAATCCGCATCACTAACCCTATAATAAATAGTATTAACCCCTAATCTGCCCTCCCTAACATCGCCGACACCTAACTTCAAACATTAACCCCTAATCTGCCGACCGGAGCTCACCGCTACTATAATAAGTGTATTAACCCCTAAAGCTAAGTCTAACCCTAACACTAACACCCCCCTAAATTAAATATAATTTTAATCTAACGAAATTAATTAACTCTTATTAAATAAATTATTCCTATTTAAAGCTATACTTACCTGTAAAATAAATCCTAATATAGCTACAATATAAATTATAATTACATTGTAGCTATTTTAGGATTAATATTTATTTTACAGGCAACTTTGTAATTATTTTAACCAGGTACAATAGCTATTAAATAGTTAAGAACTATTTAATAGTTACCTAGTTAAAATAATAACAAAATTACCTGTAAAATAAATCCTAACCTAAGTTATAATTAAATCTAACACTATACTATCATTAAATTAATTAAATAAAATACCTACAATTACCTACAATTAAACCTAACACTACACTATCAATACATAAATTAAATACAATTCCTACAAATAACTACAATGAAATAAACTAACTAAAGTACAAAAAATAAAAAAGAACTAAGTTACAAAAAATAAAAAAATATTTACAAACATAAGAAAAATATTACAACAATTTTAAACTAATTACACCTACTCTAAGCCCCCTAATAAAATAACAAAGACCCCCAAAATAACAAAATGCCCTACCCTATTCTAAATTACTACATTTCAAAGCTCTTTTCCCTTACCAGCCCTGAACAGGGCCCTTTGCGGGGCATGCCCCAAGAAATTCAGCTCTTTTGCCTGTAAAAAAAAACATACAATACCCCCCCCCAACATTACAACCCACCACCCACATACCCCTAATCTAACCCAAACCCCCCTTAAATAAACCTAACACTAAGCCCCTGAAGATCTTCCTACCTTGTCTTCACCCTACCAGGTTCACTGATCCGTCCTGAAGAGCTCCTCCGATGTCCTGATCCAAGCCCAAGCGGGGGGCTGAAGAGGTCCATGATCCGGATGAAGTCTTCATCCAAGCGGGAGCTGAAGAGGTCCATGATCCGGATGAAGTCTTCTATCAACGGCATCTTCAATCTTCTTTCTTCCGGATCCATCTTGCAGACCTCCGACGCGGAACATCCTCTTCTCCCGACGCCTACTAGCCGAATGACGGTTCCTTTAAGCGACATCATCCAAGATGGCGTCCCTCGAATTCCGATTGGCTGATAGGATTCTATCAGCCAATCGGAATTAAGGTAGGAATATTCTGATTGGCTAATGGAATCAGCCAATCAGAATCAAGTTCAATCCGATTAGCTGATTCGATCAGCCAATCAGATTGAGCTTGCATTCTATTGGCTGTTCCGATCAGCCAATAGAATGCGAGCTCAATCTGATTGGCTGATTGGATCAGCCAATCGGATTGATCTTGATTCTGGTTGGCTGATTCCATCAGCCAATCAGAATATTCCTACCTTAATTCCGATTGGCTGATAGAATCCTATCAGCCAATCGGAATTCGAGGGACGCCATCTTGGATGACGTCCCTTAAAGGAACCGTCATTCGGCTAGTAGGCGTCGGGAGCAGAGGATGTTCCGCGTCGGAGGTCTGCAAGATGGATCCGGAAGAAAGAAGATTGAAGATGCCGTTGATAGAAGACTTCATCCGGATCATGGACCTCTTCAGCTCCCGCTTGGATGAAGACTTCATCCGGATCATGGACCTCTTCAGCTCCCGCTTGGATGAAGACTTCAGCCGGATCATGGACCTCTTCAGACCCCCGCTTGGGCTTGGATCAGGACATCGGAGGAGCTCTTCAGGACGGATCAGTGAACCTGGTAGGGTGAAGACAAGGTAGGAAGATCTTCAGGGGCTTAGTGTTAGGTTTATTTAAGGGGGGTTTGGGTTAGATTAGGGGTATGTGGGTGGTGGGTTGTAATGTTGGGGGGGGGGTATTGTATGTTTTTTTTTTACAGGCAAAAGAGCTGAACTTCTTGGGGCATGCCCCGCAAAGGGCCCTGTTCAGGGCTGGTAAGGTAAAAGAGCTTTGAACTTTTTTAATTTAGAATAGGGTAGGGCATTTTGTTATTTTGGGGGTCTTTGTTATTTTATTAGGGGGCTTAGAGTAGGTGTAATTAGTTTAAAATTGTTGTAATATTTTTCTTACGTTTGTAAATATTTTTTTATTTTTTGTACTTTAGATAGTTTATTTCATTGTAGTTATTTGTAGGTATTGTTTTTAATTTATTTATTGATAGTGTAGTGTTAGGTTTAATTGTAGATAATTGTAGGTATTTTATTTAATTAATTTATTGATAGTGTAGTGGTAGGTTTAATTGTAGATAATTATAGGTATTTTATTTAATTAATTTATTGATAGTGTAGTGGTAGGTTTAATTGTAACTTAGGTTAGGATTTATTTTACAGGTACATTTGTAATTATTTTAACTATTTTAGCTATTAAATAGTTCTTAACTACTAAATAGCTATTGTACCTGGTTAAAATAATTACAAAGTTGCCTGTAAAATAAATATTAATCCTAAAATAGCTACAATGTAATTATTCGTTATATTGTAGCTATATTAGGGTTTATTTTACAGGTAAGTATTTAGCTTTAAATAGGAATAATTTATTTAATAAGAGTTAATTAATTTCGTTAGATTAAAATTATATTTAATTTAGGGGGGTGTTAGTGTTAGGGTTAGACTTAGCTTTAGGGGTTAATACATTTATTAGAATAGCGGTGAGCTCCGGTCAGCAGATTAGGGGTTAATAATTGAAGTTAGGTGTTGGCGATGTTAGGGAGGGCAGATTAGGGGTTAATACTATTTATTATAGGGTTAGTGAGGCGGATTAGGGGTTAATAACTTTATAATAGTAGCGGTGCGGTCCGCTCGGCAGATTAGGGGTTAATAAGTGTAGGCAGGTGGAGGCGACGTTGTGGGGGGCAGATTAGGGGTTAATAAATATAATACAGGGGTCGGCGGTGTTAGGGGCAGCAGATTAGGGGTACATAAGTATAACGTAGGTGGCGGTCGGCAGATTAGGGGTTAAAAAAATGTAATCGAGTGGCGGCAATGTGGGGGGACCTCGGTTTAGGGGTACATAGGTAGTTTATGGGTGTTAGTGTACTTTAGAGCACAGTAGTTAAGAGCTTTATAAACCGGCGTTAGCCCAGAAAGCTCTTAACTACTGACTTTTTTCCTGCGGCTGGAGTTTTGTCGTTAGATGTCTAACGCTCACTTCAGACATGACTCTAAATACCGGAGTTAGAAAGATCCCATTGAAAAGATAGGATACGCAATTGACGTAAGGGGATATGCGGTATGGAAAAGTCGCGGCTGAAAAGTGAGCGTTAGACCCTATTTTGAGTGACTCCAAATACCGGAGGTAGCCTAAAACCAGCGTTAGGAGCCTCTAATGCTGGTTTTCACTGCTAACGCCAAACTCCAAATCTAGGCCTAAGATTCTTAACAATTACTGTCCGGTCAGTAGACCTCACCTATGTCTTGGGTGAAATAGCGCAGGACTGCTACTGAGGGCTCTGTACACAGCACTGACTTCTCTTACAAGAGAACAGCAACATGATGTCACACACTTGATGAAGTGGGGAGGAAAAATATATGATGCATTATACAGACCAGAAGAGAGGCTCCTGCATAAAAAATGCACTACTATTGTCTTTTTACACCACAATGGAACTAGCTGATGACAACAAAATTCTGAGTTTTCTACTACTAAAGCATACTTAGCAGTCAATATTGTCAATAAGCAGAAAATGACCAGCTCACTTTAAAAAATAAATATTCAGAATAGCAATTAAGTTCACGTAAACAGCCAGTAGAAAGGGAAGGTTTTTCTATAGAAATAAGTGCTTAAAAATCAAAATTAAAAAAGAATCTTATTTTTTTTTCTTTACATTTCAGTACAATGCATTTCATACATACAATGAAAAGTTAAATAAGCATGTTTGCTGCATCCTACAGTCATGGGGTCCTATACTAATCCAGCGTTTTGCTCATTTGATGTTAGTGTAGGGGCTGACTATGTACACCTATATCATTATACATATAGCTAGGGAAATGATGTCACCTCAGTGATCACCTGGCTATAGTGCCCTCTACATTTCAAAGAAGAGCTTATGCTGGTATAAATATGAACCTTTGGTATTGTAATATAACTTTGATCAGCACATATGGGCTTTCATGAGCCTCCATATATGTTTTCTTTACATTATTCAAACATATATAGGGACTTTATTTCAAAGAGTGGCATTTGGGCTTTGAAATAATGGGTTTTTGGGTTATCTGAGCCTTTTTTGGTAACCTGTTATAAGTGCTTAGAGACCTCTAGCCTGCAAAAAAAAAGTTAAGGTCAATTTCGATAAATTATTGCCTGGTTTTTAATAATCCTATTAAAAAAAAGGGCACTTTAATTAACCAAAATTGACATTTCATTTGTTTTCTTAAAAAAATGTACCTTTTAATCTTGACAGCTGCTGCAGCGCTTCCTCCGCCCGTCGCAAGCCCTCTTTGTGGGTCCAAAATGACGAATCCGTCTTCCTCCAATCACGGCGTTGCCTCAGGCCATGATTCCCCCAGGGGGGGGGAGCTGTGATTGGAGGAAGCTGGATTTGTCATTTCTGACGTATGAAGAGGCTTCCAACGGCCTGGGGAATCGCTGAAGCGGCTGTCAGGATTGAAAGGTAAGTTTTTGAAGAAAACTAGTAAAATTTTAATTTTTAAGAATTAAAATGCCCTTGTTTTTAATAGGATTATTAAAAACTGGGTACTAATTCATCAAAATTGACCTTCACTTTAAATGCTTAAACTTTTTACCTCCTAGTCATGCACAATTTGAATGTAGAGGAGGCCTGGATCGGATCCAAAAGCACAGCTCAGCGGAGGATGGTATATAGTAATCTAAAGGCATTATGGAGATGGCAACTATGTGCCATCCTCTACACTAACAGGACAAAAATGTCCATTAAAAAATGCCCTAATGTGTTAGAGCACTTTCTTACTGCACATTGCACTGTTACTTATATATAACGATATGTTTATCCCATGGAAAGGGGTTAAACAAAAAGGTAAAGTCATGAGCAGAGCAGCAATGCACCACTGGGACCTATCTAAATACATAAGGGGAGCTAATGACAAGAGGAATAGGTGTGTAACCACCAATCACCATCTAGTTCCCAGTAGGGCAATGCTGCTCTTGGACCTACCTACTAGAAACATTTTTCAGCACAGGACTCCAAAAGAACAAAGTAAATTTGATACTAGAAGTAAATTCTCTTAAAAGGGCATGAGAGTTTAGTTTTGTGTCTCATGTCCCTTTAAGTCAGCTCAGGAGCAGCAATGCAGTATTGATCCAGAAATGCAAACGGACAGTGATCTCTAGCTACATACATACGCTTCCATGTTCAACTCCAAACCAGTAACTGGTTTTATCTATTTGTTTAAATGCTCTTGTGGGAATAAGTACATAGATATCTGTAAGCAATAGTGCAATAATTAAATACTGTACCTAGAAGACTATTTTTTATTGCTACTTTATGTTTCTATTAATTGCTTTGTTAGAATGAAATGTGTAACTAAATATTGTTCTGAAAAAGTTTGATAAACCAATACATTATGATACATTATGAATTAGATTAATGTAATGTAGAGTCGCAGTCAATCAGCCGCTAGCAGGGGGTGTCAATCAACCCGATCGTACACGATCGGGCGGATTGCAGACCATAGCCTCAGAGGAGGCGTATGTGTTAAGAGGCAGCAATCTTAAGACCACTGCTTCTTAACTCCTGTTTCTGGCAAGCCTGAAGGCTCGTGCAGAAACAGGGCGATTAGGGGCCATACGGCCCTTGTTAAATCGTCCCAAAGTATTTTCCTTGCTTATTTGTAATAACGACCTTTTTTTGGCATATGCAGAATATAGTCATCAAACAAAGTCACGTGTGCTACATGAACAATTAAACTAACATTTATGTGGCAGTAGTTTGACTATTACTATTCACTGTTTGTGTCTGTCCTCTTTACTTTATTTCAAGGGGCTTCTTTTTCTTCCTGTTGTGTTCAACTTTATCTCTCCTCTTTAACTTTTCCTTGTATTTTTCTCTTTATAGCAAAAAGATCATTATTATACTCATTTTACTCTTCTACCTGCAAGTAACCTTAAGGTCAGTTGAAAGCAAATCTTGCATGTTGGTTTTGGAAAGAGAAGTTGGGTGCATTTAATTACTATATATTTTGTTTGCTAATTTAACTATTTGTATCTTTAGGCTTAGCACAATGGCTTTTGTAAGTAAGCAGTTTAATGTTCTTAAATCTCTTTTTCTGCAGTCCTGTTTACGAGGGCATCGACGGGTTAATGGCACACTCTACGGTGGAATCTGTGAGCCATGCCGTTGTTTTGGTCACGCCGACTCATGCAACGATATCACTGGGCACTGTCTTGTAAGTAAATTGCTTATTTCACATCATAGAATCTTGTAATATAACTGCACAACAATATAATGTTCATATAAATATTTTCTCTTTGCCATTCAATATAAAAATATGTTTTTTTGGTCATCATCTTTGAATATGAATTGCCTTGAGTTTCAGAAGTTTTTGTTCAGGAATTATTAAACTTGTTCTGAAATAAAATGAAGCACTTTGAAAAGAGAACTGATTATTTTCTGTGAGCAAACAGAAAATAAGTGCTTACTGACATTAGCCTGAGGTATTGAAGTAAAATCAGCACTGCAGGAACAGATTGATGTTGGAATTTTGTATGAAACCTGCCCTGTATACTACCTATCATTTTTTCCAAATAACCTGATGCCTGCTGATTATACTCGATTTTTATTATAAGTGACATTGTAAATTCTGGCTTAATGTTACAGATTCAGAATAAATGGCATCCATGCCTGTTTATGGCTTGCAATGAACAAGTGTTGTTTGAAATCAACAGAAATTATATTTTCACTTATTATACTATGTGACCTTATTCTAAGAATGAATGATCTGTAATTAACTCTTTACAATTATTCCACAATGTAACATATTAAAGAAAAATACAATTTTTCACTGCTTTAATAAATGAAGCTTTAATTGTATGACTTTTCTTGATTGTATAGATGGCCAATTCTTTTAAGATGATTGTACTTTTACACTCTCACAAGATATAAAGCTTTTCTTTTTTTTAAACTTCTCTTTTTATTACTTTCTCAAAAGCACAAATTGAACTACTGCCAAATGATTACTATTTTGTATTTTATCTTCCCTGCATGTGCTTTATCTAGCATTTGTATTCATGTTTCTGGATTGTTTTGTTCTAAAAGAGAAAAAATCACTAAAAAGAGATCAAAGATAATTTTGTTGATTTCACAATACTCATTTTCATTGTTTTAGTGGGGGGGTTTTAATATATAAATAAATAGAATTCATGGTGTTTTTCTTTATTCAATCAATAATTTGCACATTTTACAATACTAATTATCCTGTGCTAGAAATTATCTGTAGTTGAGAATGAGCTGATAAAGAAAATAACAATACAAACCTTAAAACCATGTGAAGATATTAAATTGGCAAAGAAAAAAAAAATAAACATGCAGATTTAAAGGGACGTAGAAGTCAAATTTGAATTTTCTTGATTCAAATAGAGCATGTAATATGTAGGAAAACATTTTTCCAATTTTCTTCTATTATCAAATTCACATTTTGAAAATGTTAACATTGCTTGCTCTATTTGAATTATAAAAATTTAATTTCAACTTCTTAATCCCCTTAAGATTTCAATGAAATACAAAAAAGAAAGGGAGTAAACTGCTTTAATTATTGTTATTATTATTATTATTGTTATTATTATTATTATTATTATTATTATTATTATTAAATGGAAAGTCAAAAGCAAACTGATATGCTCCCCAAGGACACTACAATGAAGAGCAGCTGGAAAAAGACTATGAACTACATTTATCAAACTGCAGATGGACAAGGCTTTGGAGAGCAGGGCTTGTCAATCATCTCAATACACTCCAACTAGGATGATCTAGTGGGTTAAGTAACAGTGGTCTTAAGACTGCAGCTACTTAACTAGTGTTTCAGGCCTGCTTGAGCAAGCCTAAAACACTCAGACTCCAAAGCTTTAACCTCAGCTTCATAAATGGAGTCCTGTGTGTCAGGGGATTTTTATTTAGGAATAAAAGGGTCAAATATGTTTCCCAGTTGTACAAGATTCTATTTC
Organism: Bombina bombina; assembly: GCF_027579735.1. Classification (NCBI taxonomy): domain Eukaryota; kingdom Metazoa; phylum Chordata; class Amphibia; order Anura; family Bombinatoridae; genus Bombina; species Bombina bombina. The sequence goes on along the minus strand of NC_069502.1, from coordinate 645,851,263 downwards.
AAGCTTCAAGAAGTGTATTGCTGTTCATGGGGTTTCAAGTTCATGGACATCCAAGTCCATTTAAAAGCTATTAGAAATCTTGGATATTTTAACGTCTTCCAGCAGGTTTTGCACTTTTTTTAACTTTGGTATTATCTTGACTATTCCAATGCAATAGAAAACACTTTTCAGTCAACTTTTCACTTGATTTTTTTGTACTTTTCTGATTCATAAACCTTGAAAAGACATTTTGTTTTTTTTTTAATGGTTGTTGCCGTGGTTTTCAATTTCTCATATTAATAAACACAAATATTTAATGGTTTTATTAAAAAATAAGCATATTGGTCAAATAACACATATACATTTTGACAACTAAGATATGACTGTCATAATGTTCATTAATTATACAAGTTAAGTGTTTGGGCATTTAAAAAATGTTACTTATATAAACATATGCATACATGTGAAAAAACTGAAATCATCAGTATTTGGTTAAGTAGTCATCATTTTTTACATTTTGACCACATATTGTTCCCTTATTTTAAAAACACTTGTTTCCTATAGCTACTCACATGTTTAATATAATTAATATGTTATAAATAAACTAAATAAAATGGTGGCTCTTTAAATGGATTGGAATGGCAAAAAAAGAAGATAATAATCACTTGAGGTGCTTACCGTGTTTTTACGCAGCAAACTCATGAATTGAAATGGGGGCCTAAAAGTCATCTGCTTCATTATGCCTTATTAAAAAGGAAAAAGTGTCTACACACCTAAAACTATCATTGTTTGTATGACCTGTTACTTCATCCCATTTTTTTGTTTTACTTCTATAACCAAACCCTTTGCCTCATTTGAAGCACTGCTTCCACTGACCTTTAAACAACTTACTTATTTTCTAGTTGCCTATTTTACCCTCCACATTCTTACTGGTCTTAAAGTATACTCACTAAAGTAATGAACAAGTCATTCTCTTTGGGATCTATACCTCTTTTGAATGTGTGGTCTATACCATTTATTCTGTAAATGTTCAATTGCCTTGGCTTGTAACATAGCTGACATACCCTTATTTGGTACTGCACAGTCTGTTGCATGGTTATTTGTCTACATTTTCACAATTGCAGTATCATTTATAAAATAATATTGTGGCTTGAATAAGGTGGGAGATCATTTAGTCTGTTTCAAGATCTTGCCATACATAGCATCTTTCTGTGAGAATGTTACCATCCTACTATCTTGATGATAGGTGAAGGGCAACATTGTAGTAAGTATGGTTAGATTAAGTGTTACGGCTCTGGTTAGATTTAAAGCTATAGATGGAGTTATGGCTAGAGTTAAAAATAAAGTTAAGCTTTAGGTTATAATAAGGTTAGAGTTAAGGTTAGTGATAGGATTACAGTTAGTGTTAAAGATAGAGTTTAAAACGTAAAGTTAATGTCTAGGATGCAAGAGATGCATCAATATATTATTAACATGGCAATATCAATTCCAGACAAATTGTGGAATCTGTAATAATAGTATAATGCTGTCATCTTAGTAAACGTTATTTTTAGTTTTTTGTAGCTTCCCCTCTAAATATAAATATCTTTGTTTCTTTGCACTTATAACGCCTAAATTTTCTTGACTATTCCCTACTTACTAATTGACTACCTAATCAATATATTTTCTTAAATCAATTTGCAATGAATACATTCTGCATCTTTACTATTGTAACACCCACCTATCTTGACTACACATTAATAATAATTATAATAATAACAATAATAATAATAACCATACATCAGTGTCTCTCATTCTTACGTGAAGAATTTTCATTTCATGGTTTTAAACCCCCATAACACATCTTAGGTTTGGATGCTCTCTGAAGTATTGGCTGTCACCTATCGCTCATCTTCTTTAAAATCAGTCACCAAGGCCTACTCTCCTTAACTGACCTTTTTGAGTTTTTTTCTGATGACTTCTGCTCTGAAATACATGAATCAATCCCCTTACTGTTCCTTTTTTTGCAATTGTTACTCAAATAGTGAATTTGATGAGAGCATAAATCTATATCATTATCTCAGCATATCAATCTACTGAAGACAGCTAAAATTCACGTGTATAAGGTCACATACAAAAATTCTTATTTTAGGATTTAATATGTATTTTCTCTGCAAATGCTGAATGCATGTTTATACATTACGGTAGATATGTTGCCCAAATAAAAGATAATTACACATTTACATAATTATCTTTACATGGCATGACTACATAGGATTTGATAAAAGTAGCTGAGTTATTAAAACACTATGAAACATTGAGAAGGCATAGGGCTCCATGTACTAAGCAGTCAGCGAGCTACCCGCAACAAATCTCACGTCAAAACTCGCAAACTGATATGTACAAAGTCGTTAACTATGTTCAAACTCGCATCTTTAAAATTGCGTGCGTACTTATCCGCCAAACCTCGCTACCTCTCCATTTTTCACTGTAATTAGACACATTTGACCACCAACTCGCCAAAAACGAATGTACTAAAAAATCTATTTGTCCGCTCGCTACAATTTCCTCTCCCACCTCGTTATTTTTGCCTCGCCACCTTTTAGGTGGCGGGCAAGGTACAAAACAATAGGAAAGTCAATCTAGACGCCAGTCTAGACATATATAAAAGGCAGTAATATCAGCATTGTACTTACAGCATAACTGGCATCTAATTTGTCTCTCATTTCCATGTACATAAATTGCGCCCAATTTGTCGACTGTAATTAAAGAGTAATCTATATTTTAAATTTGTATTGTATAGTTGTCAATCTTTATAATTATTTTTATATTAATATTTATATATTATCAGATCCAGATGAAGCCATATCCAAATTGTAAATAAATATTACAAAAATAACGCTCTGTAATCACTCTTCAAAAATTTTGAACAATAATAAAGTTGTTTAGATAAGTTGAACTTTTATAGGAGCAAAATTCTATTCCCGCGACTACTATGATGTTCGTGACACCTTGCATGTCACGTGTTAATAATTGGCCAGACAATTCAACTGAAAGTTAAGTACATCAGCTTAGTCGTGGCGAGTGAGGCGTCAAATTTATCAATAATCCGCCACTGCTCGCGGTGGGCTAGACTTGTCTATTTATTGGGGGATTACTAGTACATAGCGACAGCGGACACCATTTCGCCCGCGGCGAGTAACGGCGAGTTTATCCGCGTCTACAATGACGGATGAAATGACGGCTTAGTACATGGAGCCCATAGTGTACCTTAATCATCAGATAACACAAGACACATCACTACTAATAAAGGGGAATGGGAATATCAAAAATATTTCTTTTGATGAAATGTATTAAATTTTTAGACTTCTTTTTATAGTCAGTGTTTTTCAATCCTGCATAATTTTTGAGCTTATCATTTTATGATGTGAAACCTCCATTATCTTTCCCATCATTTGAAAATGTGATGGAATATGTTTTTGAATGATAATAAAAGCCAAGATTCACCACACCTGCATACACTTTTCATAAAACTAATTTACAATGTGCATCTGCTTATAACTTGAAAAGGTATTTGATCCATAGGTCTGCCTTGCAGGAATAATTTTGTACTAATACCTTACATTAAAACATGGCAGTCGTCTTCCTTTATTAGAGAGGAAAGAGCACCTAGGCTGCTACACATTTAATTGGTTCTTTTTTCTCTCATCATTTTCTATTCAAAAGAAATTCACAAAATTATTTGGACTTTCATTGCCTATAATCAGTAAAGGGGCATTAAAGGGACACTAAATACATTTAATCTCTAATCATGGGTGCTGCCATTATGAAACCTAGGTTACATTGTAAGCAACTGCTGCAAATGTACAAACATGAATGCACTGGAATGTAGTGACTAATTCCAACATGGCGGCGCCCAAGGAATAAGCTTAATACTATGCTCATAAATTGTATTTAGGGCCACATTACGGGTGGCCGCTATTTTTTCCCCCAGCACAAAGTTAAAAAAAAAGTGTGGCAGATTAGAGCGCATATTACAAGTTGAAAGGAAAATGTTAGGGTGTGAGCAAAAGACTCAGGTACACTAACTTTAGCTATCACAATATAGTGTGGGTGTATATTAGGGATGGGCGGCTGCTTCTAAAAATTCGAAATTTAAAACGAATTTTGATACATTCATTCTAATCGAATTTCGAATATTTATATAACATTCTAACATTCTATTTTTGAATTTTCGCTTTCAAATTTTTCAATAAAATTAGAAAATATTTGTTTGAATAATAGAATCTTTAGCTATGTATTCATTCAATTTTGAAATGTAATACTGTATTCAAATTTGAATGTGACATTTGAATTTGAATGTAAGATTCAAACTCAAAATAGTATTTCTAGTCTACAACTGTGTTTAATAAATGTAATATTTATTCGAAAATTCAAAATAGTATTTCTAGTCTAATACTATGTTTTTTAAATGTAATCTTCGAATTTGAATGTGACATTCATAATTTAAATGTCACATTCGAATTCGAAATAGTATTTCTAGTCTAATACTGTGTTTTTTAAATGTAATATTCAAAATAGTATTTCTAGTCTAATACTGTGTTTTTTAAATGTAATATTTGAATGTGACATTTGAAAATTTGAATGTCACATTCGAATTCAAAATAGTATTTCTAGTTTACAACTGTGTTTAATAAATGTAATATTCGACTTTGAATGCTACATTAAAATTTGAATGTAACATTCAAATTCGAAATAGTATTTCTAGTCTAATACTGTGTTTTATAAATGTAATATTCAAATTCGAATGTGACATCCAAATTCAAAATAGTATTTCTAATCTAATACTGTGTTTTATAAATTTAATGTAATGATCAAATTTGAATGTAACATTCGAATTAGAATATGACATTTGAATTCGAAATAGTATTTCTAGTCTAATACTGTGTTTTATAAATGTAATATTCGAATTTGAATGTTACATTTGAATTTGAATGTGACATTAGAATTCAAAATAGTATTTCTGTTCTACAATTGTGTTTTATAAATGTAATATTCGAATTTGAATGTGACATTCGAATGTGACATTCAAATTCGAATGTCACATTCAAATTTGAATGTGACATTCGAAAACTGTAAATAACATTCGATAATAGAATTTTTAAAAATATTCATTCTTATCAACATTCTACTATGTAAATCGAATTTCTACAATAACATTCGTTCTAACTTTTGAATTTGAATATAAACACATTTGCCCATCCCTAGTGTATATGTATATATGCTTGCATGTGTGCGCATACATATTTACACTTAAATACATATGTATAGACACATACACACATAAAGAGACATGAATGCACATACACATACACATATATAGACATGTATACATATATACATATTTATATATTTACACACACACATACATTGGAGCCCTTTCCTGTCAAACAATTTGCCATATACCATACATGTTTTTATCCCTTGTATTACCTTTTTATTAATATTGAAATTATATTTTTTAATAAAAGTGTATATATGAGTGTAATACTTTATTTTCATTCGTTTTTTATATGTTTTGTTAAAAAATTTTAAACCTTACGCTTTCAACTTGTCATATGAGCACTATTTAGTGCAGTCGCACTATCCATTGAAAGTTTAGGTTGTGCTAGAGCTTACCCTTCTCTGGTAAATGTGATTTACCATGGACTTGTAATTTCAAGTTGTTCTAATGGTATTACTTATCGTGTCCAATACTATCATTAGCGCCGCGCTTGTAATCGGGCCCTTAGTGTTTAATATACCTTTAACTTATTTTTTTCTTTGTTGCATGTAAGAGGGTATTTTAAAATTTACTAAAGTTAAAAAAACACTAACAATTTGATTGTATTTACTAAAAAAATTTATTCCTTTCATGTTTCAGAGTCCAACACACATCTATGTTAATGGACAATAAACACCTTGATTTTATTTTTAACAATTTTTTTATTTATGGGTAGCAAAACAACTCTTTCTACTTTCATTGTATATTTTAATTTTACTCTCATTATTATCTAATAAATGTTGGCAAAATTCCCTTGTCTCAGACTATCATGTTATTGCATGTTCAAATAATTCAATATGTGCCAGATTGCAAGTGGTGTGCTAACGATAGCAAGTTACTTGAAAAACAATATTGCTGGACTGTGCTAACATTAGTGCGCAACTTGATATTAGAAGACCATGGAAAATCCAATGTACCAGAGAAAGTTTAGGGAGGCCAACTCCACCATAGTGCAACCTATACTTACAATGAATGATGCTAAATAGAATATTTAGAGCAACTCAAGACCTGAAGTAAAGTGTAAGGGTTAAAGAAAATCACAAAACATATCAAATACATATTAAAATAAAGTATTACACTCGTTTATAAACTTTTTAATAAAAAAATATATACTTTTATTATTGACAGAAAGGCTTTAAAAGGGTTTAAAAAAGAGATTTGGTATAAAAGCCTCCAATGTGTGTGTGCGTGTGTGTGTAAATTTCTCCTTTTGCGGCACGCAATAAATTAGCACTCCATTTGTATACTAGCCCATTATATCTTATTCCTTTTTAAAGTCACAATGATGCCATAAGTAGGCAATACAATTATGTCTGACCTGTCCTTACCAATAGTATACATGTTTTATTGTTGTTACCCTATTATACAATTAAAAAATTTAAATCTGAATTACTGACTGCTATTACAATCTTTTCTCTAACTGTTTGTCTCAACCATATTCAATGTTTTCCATGAAACTGCAGTCTTAGGAACCCAATGTATATGTATTGTCACAAATTTTTAATATAATGCAATTCCAGTCGGTTTAGCACTCATAAGTCTTTTACAGTCCGGGGTGCTCAGCAAAAACATTTGCAGACATCAAAGAAAACAGCAGACACTCTCCATATTATAATCACCAAGTTTTTACTCCATAAAAGTGACGTTTCTGGGTTTTACCCCCATCTTCAGACTTACATACAAGTGATTATAATACGGAGAGTGCCTGCTGTTTTCTTTGATTTTAGAAGTTGTTCAGTATAATCCAAATAATAACTTAAACAACAAACATTACACAGTTTGGAAAACAAATCTATAATGTATTAGACTTTTAAATATAAAAATTATTACTCTATAGGTAATATCAGATAACTGCACCCAATCCCAAGACAAACAGGAATAATTTAGAGACCATCCAGGAGTCATTTGATGATAATAAAACTACTTTAGAAGTTATTTGCATATCATCAGATATCATCAGGCTTGTAAAGTCATCAGCTAAGGGGGAAAACAAATTCTGGGTGATAACTTCAGAATGATTAGCAGATTACCTTACTGATTACTTTACATGAACAGCCAGTTAATGACTCTAAAGTCATTTCATTTAAATATTTTGGCCAGTGGGCATACTTCAGGATGGCTTCTGTTGTCTAGTCTGGAGTCATCGATTACTTCACAATGACTCCAGGAAGATCATCCTTTTTTGACTAGGGATGTCTATATTTCATGAAAAAAACATTCAAAAACAACATAAATGCAAACATTTAAATGACACATCTGTGAAAATAATTTTATTTGCCATTTTTCAGGTATCGATCTGTCTGTTTAACAAAACACTTTTACTATTTCTTTGTAACTTATATTTTATGAAAAAGTAATCTAACAGGCCGTGTAAGCCTATCACTGACTCTTTTCAGAAAGTGAGATATATTTCCTATTTTACAATGTTGAATTAATTCATTGCATTGTCATATTTAAAAAGTCTCCAAAAAAAACATAATTTATGTAAGACCTTACCTGATAAATTAATTTCTTTCATATTGGCAAGAGTCTATGAGCTTGTGACGTATGGGATATACAATCCTACCAGGAGGGGCAAAGTTTCTCAAACCTCAAAATGCCTATAAATATACCCCTCATCACACCCACAATTCAGTTTAATGACTAGCCAAGTAGTGGGGTGACAAGAAAGGAGTAGAAAGCATCAACAAAGGAATTTGAAAATAATTGTGCTTTATACAAAAAAATTATAACCACCATAAAAAAGGGTGGGCCTCATGGACTCTTGCCAATATGAAAGAAATTAATTTATCAGGTAAGTTCTTACATAAATTATGTTTTCTTTCATGTAATTGGCAAGAGTCCATCAGCTAGTGACGTATGTGATAGCAATACCCAAGAAGTGGAACTCCACCCAAGAGTCACTAGAGAGGGACAGCTAAAAATAAAAACAGCCATTTTCCGCTGAAAAAAAATTAATCCACAACCCAAAACATAAGCTTAGTCTCATAATTGAAAATAAAAAACGTAAATCAAAAGCAGAAGAATCAAACTGAAACAGCTGTCTGAAGAACTTTTCTACCAAAAACTGCTTCTGAAGAAGCAAATACATCAAAATTATAGAATTTTGTAAATGTATGCAAAGAAGACCAAGTTGCAGCTTTGCAAATCTGATCAACTGAAGCTTCATTCTTAAAAGCCCAGGAAGTGGAGACTGATCTAGTAGAATGAGCTGTAATTCTCTGAGGCGGGGCTTGACCCGACTCCAAATAAGCTTGATGAATCAAAAGCTTTAACCACGAAGTCAAGGAAATGGCAGAAACCTTCTGACCTTTCCTGGAACCAGAAAAGCTAACAAATAGACTGGAAGTCTTCCTGAAAACTTTAGTAGCTTCAACATAATATTTCAGAGCTCTCACCACATCCAAAGAATGTAAAGATCTCTCCAAAGAATTCTTAGGATTAGGACACAAAGAAGGGACAACAATTTCTCTATTAATGTTGTTAGAATTCACAACCTTAGGTAAGAGTTTAAATGAAGTCCGCAAAACTGCCTTATCCTGATGAAAAATCAGAAAAGGAGATTCACAAGAGAGAGCAGATAATTCAGAAACTCTAGCAGAAGAGCTGGCCAAAAGGAACAACACTTTTCAAGAAAGTAGTTTAATGTCCAAAGAATGCATAGGCTCAAATGGAGGAGCCTGTAAAGCCTTCAAAACCAAATTAAGACTCCAAGGAGGAGAGATTGATTTAATGACAGGCTTGATACGAACCAAAGCCTGTACAAAACAATGAATATCAGGAAGCTTAGCAATTTTTCTGTGGAATAAAACAGAAAGAGCCGAGATTTGTCCTTTCAAGGAACTTGCAGACAAACCTTTATCCAAACCATCCTGAAGAAACTGTAAATTCTAGGAATTCAAAAAGAATGCCAAGAACATTTATGAGAACACCATGAAATGTAAATCTTCCAAACTCGATAATAAATCTTTCTAGAAACAGATTTACGAGCTTGTAACATAGTATTAATCACAGAGTCAGAAAAACCTCTATGACTAAGCACTAAGCGTTCAATTTTCATACCTTCAAATTTAATGATTTGAGATCCTGATGGAAAAAACGGACCTTGAGATAGAAGGTCTGGCCTTAATGGAAGTGGCCAAGGTTGGCAACAGGACATCCGGACAAGATCCGCAAACCAAAACCTGTGAGGCAATGCTGGAGCCATCAGCAGCACAAATGATTGCTCCATGATGATTTTGGAGATCACTCTTGGCAGAAGAACTAGAGGCGGGAAAATATAAACAGGATGATAACACCAAGGAAGTGTCAATGCACCCACTGCTTCCGCCTGAGGATCCCTGGACCTGGACAGGTACCTAAGAAGTTTCTTGTTTAGATGAGATGCCATCAGATCTATTTCTGGAAGACTCCACATTTGAACAACTTGAGAAAACACCTTTGGGTGGAGAGACCACTCCCCTGGGTGTAAAGTCTGACCACTGAGATAATCCGCTTCCCAATTGTCTATACCTGGGATATGAACCACAGAAATTAGACAGGAGCTGGATTCCGCCCTAACAAGTATCCGAGATACTTCTTTCATAGCTTGAGGACTGTGAGTCCCACCCTGATGATTGACATAAGCCACATTTGTGAAATTGTCTGTCTGAAAACAAGAGGCAAAAACTGAAGAGCCCTGAGAATCGCACAGAGTTCCAAAATATTTATTGGTAATCTTGCCTCTTGAGATTTCCAAACCCCTTGTGCTGTCAGAGATCCCCAAACAGCCCCCTAACCTGAAAGACTTGCATCTGTTGTGATTACAGTCCAGGTTGGACGAACGAAAGAGGCCCCTAGAATCATACAATGGTGATATAACCACCAAGTCAGAGAGAGTCGAACATTGGGATTTAAGGATATTAATTGTGATATCCTTGTATAATCCCTGCACCATTGGTTCAGCATACAAAGATGGAGAGGTCTCATATGAAAACAAGCAAAGGGGATCGTGTCCGATGCTGCAGTCATGAGACCTAAAACTTCCATGCACATAGCCACTGAAGGGAATGATTGAGACTGAAGGTTCCGACAAGCTGAAACCAATTTTAATTGTCTCTTGTCTGTTAGGGACATGGACACTGAATCTATCTGGAAACCTAAAAAGGTTACCCTTGTCTGAGGAATCAAAAAAAACGTTGGTAAATTGATCCTCCAACCATGTCTTTGAAGAAACAACACTAGTTGATTCGTGTGAGATTCTTCAGAACGTAAAGACTGAGCAAGTACCAAGATATCGTCCAAATAAGGAAACACTGCAATACCCCGCTCTCTGATTACAGAGAGAAGGGTACCGAGATCCTTTGAAAAGATTATTGGAGCTGTCGCTAGGCCAAAAGGAAGAGCAACAAATTGGTAATGCTTGTCTAGAAAAGAGAATCTCAGGAACTGATAGTGATCTGGATGAATCAGAATATGAAGATATGCATCCTGTAAGTCTATTGTGGACATATAATGCCCTTGCTGAACAAAAGGCAGAATAGCCCTTATAGTCACCATTTTGAAAGTTGGTACTTATATATCGATTCAAAATCTTTAGATCCAAAACTGGTCTGAATGAATTTTTTCTTTGGGAAATGAATAGATTTGAATAAAACCCCAGACCCTGTTCCTGAAACGGAACTGGCATTATTACCCCTGATAACTCCAGGTCTGAAACACACTTCAGGAAAGCCTGAGACTTTACTGGGTTTGCTGGAATGCGTGAGAGAAAAAATCTTCTCACAGTCTTACTCTGAATCCTATTCTGTACCCCTGAGAGACAATACTCTGAATCCATTGATTTTGGACCGAATTGATCCAAACATCTTTAAAAAATCTTTATCTGCCCCCCACCAGCTTAGCTGGAATGAGGGTCGCACCTTCATGGGGACTTGGGGGCTGGCTTTGATCTCTTAAATGGCTTGGACTTATTCCAATTTGAGGAAGGCTTCCAATTGGAAACAGATTCCTTGGGGGAAGAATTAGATTTCTGTTCCCTATTTTGTCGAAAGGAACGAAAATGGTTAGAAGCTTTAGATTTACCCTTAGGTCTTTTATCCTGAGGCAAAAAAACTCCCTTCCCCCCAGTGACAGTTGAAATGGTTGAATCCAACTGAGAACCAAATAACTTATTCCCTTGGAAAGAAAGAGATAGCAATCTGGACTTAGAAGTCATGTCAGCATTCCAAGATTTAAGCCACAAAGCTCTTCTAGCTAAAATAGCTAAAGACGTAGATTTAACATCAGTTTTGATGATATCAAAAATAGCATCACAGATAAAATCATTAGCATGTTGGAGTAAGCGAACAATGCTAAACAAATCAGAATCTAATTCTTCTTGCGCTAAATGTTCCAACCAAAAAGTTGATGCAGCTGCAACATCAGCCAAAGAAATTGCAGGCATGAGAAGATGACCAACATATAATTAGGCTTTCCTTAGATAAGATTCAAGTTTTCTATCTAAAGGAGCTTTAAAAGAAGTACTATCTTCCATAGGAATAGTAGTACGTTTAGAAGAGTAGAGATAGCCCCATCAACTTTAGGGATCTTTTCCCAAAACTCTAAAGAAACTGCTGGCAAAGGGTACAATTTTTTAAACCTTGAAGAAGAAATAAAAGAAGTATCAGGCCTATTACATTCCTTAGAAATCATATCAAAAATAGCATCAGGAACTGGAAAAACCTCTGGAATAACCACAGGAGGTTTATAAACAGAAATTAAACGTTTACTAGTTTTAATGTCAAGAGGACTAGTTTCCTCCACATCCAATGTAATCAACACTTCTCTTAACAAAGAACGAATATACTCCATTTTAAACAAATAAGAAGATTTGTCAGTGTCAATATCTGAGGTAGGATCTTCTGAACCAGATAGATCCTCATCAAAGAAGGATAATTCAGTATGTTGTCTATCATTTGAAATTTCATCAACTTTATGAGAAGTTTTAAAAGACCTTTTACGTTTATTAGAAGGCGGAATGGCAGACAAAGCCTTCTGTATAGAATCAGAAATAAATTATTTTAAATTTACAGGTATATCTTGTGCATTAGATTTTGAGGGAACAGCAACAGGTAATGAACTACTACTGATGGATACATTTTCTGTATGTAAAAGCTTATCATGACAACTATTACAAATCACAGCTGGAGATATAACCTCCACATGTTTTCAACAAATTCACTTAGCTTTGGTAGAACCGTTATCCGGCAGCAGAGTTCCAACAGTGATTTCTGAGACAGTATCATTTTGAGACATCTTGTAAATGTAAGAGAAAAAACAACAACATATAAAGCAAAATTATCAATTTCCTTATATGGCAGTTTCAGGAATGGGAAAAAAATGCAAACAGCATAGCCCTCTGACATAGAGAAAAGGCAAGAGGCATAAAAGAATGGGGTCTTAAATAAAGAAAATATTTGGCGCCAAGTATGACGCACGGCACAAATAGAAAAATATTTTTTGGCGCCAAAAACGTCCGGAAATGACACACTCGCGTCACAGAAGACACAACCTTGTGAAGGACTCGGCGTCAACTAAGACGCCGGAAATGACAAAATTGCGTCAACGAACATAACTTCGCGCCAAAAAAAATCACGCGCCAAGAATGACGCAATAAACTTTAGCATTTTGCACCCTCACAAGCCTAATTCTGCCCGCGAATTTAAACGATAGTCAATTGAAAAAGACTACACCCCAGGTAAGAAATAAATGTTCCTAAAAAAACATTTCCCAGATATGAAACTTACAGTCTGCAAGAGGAAATATACTAAAAACCTGAATCATTGCAAATATAAGTACAATACATATATTTAGAACTTTATAAAATACATAAAGTTCCAAACCATAGCTGAGAGTGTCTTAATTAATGAAAACATACTTACCGAAAGACACCCATCCACATATAGCAGATAGCCAAATCAGTACTGAAACGGTTATCAGTAGAGGTAATGGAATATGAGAGTATATTGTCGATCTGAAAAGGGAGGTAGGTAACAGAGAATCTAAAATATCGATCTCCCGTGAAGAAAACCATTGCATTCAATAGGTGATACTCCCTTCACATCTCTCTGACATTCACTGTACTCTGAGAGTAATCGAGCTTCAAAATGCTGAGAAGCGCATATCAACGTAGAAATCTTAGCACAAACTTACTTCACCACCTCTATAGGAGGCAAAGTTTGTAAAACTGAATTGTGGGTGTGGTGAGGGGTGTATTTATAGGCATTTTGAGGTTTGGGAAACTTTGCCCCTCCTGGTAGGATTGTATATCCCATACGTCACTAGCTCATGGACTCTTGCCAATTACATGAAAGAAATACAATTTAGAGCAGAATTAATCTTGCTCTGCTATCTAGTTTAAATGAAAATTTACTATGACATCTCTATTAGGGATTTATTAACTTTAATGCGTCACTTCCACTAGAAAACAAATGCTGATTTAGCAACAACAAAAAATCATGTTCTGTGATATATATTTGCAAATAAAATATGCAAACTAACTTTCATTCAGTCTCCTAATCCTGTCTCCTATTTATAAGAAACATTTGTATAACATTTGCTTTTTTTTAACTTACATGCCATATAATTACTTTTTGTATTACATAATGTGCCATGTTATTGGTAAACACAGTATGTCTAGCTGCCATATTTGCCCTTTTTTTCAGTCTAACCTGCATAATAAATATATTTTTAGAATTTTCGTTATCATTGTCATTTAATTATTGCTGGTAATTTGGCATGTACATTAAACAAAAAAATGCTGCTAAATAGTAAGTAAACACAATTACATAAAATGCTCATTAGTTCTTGTGTTTTTTTCCGCTCAGGACTGTAAGCACAATACATATGGCAGATACTGTGACTACTGCCTCCCAGGTTTCTATGGAAATCCCACTAATGGCACTTCTGAAGACTGTCTACCATGCGCCTGTCCTCTGAACATTGTTTCTAACAAGTAAGTCCAAATGCAAAACACTTCCCATATTATAAAATATCCATTAAGTATACAAATCTATACTCACATATCCAATTTTAATATTGTATTCCCTTAAAGGGATACTTAACCCAAATATTTTATTTAATGATTCAGATAGAGCTATCTTAATTTTAAAAGCAGGAATGTAAAGCTTAGGAGCCGGCCCATTTTTGGTTTACAACCTGGGTTATGCTTGCTTATTGGTGCTAAATGTAGCCACCAATAAGCAAGTACTATCCAGGGTGCTGAAACAAAAATGGGTTGGCTCCTAAGCTTTACATTCCTGCTTTTTTTTAAATAAAGATAGTAAGAAAATGAAGAAAAATGGATAATAGGATTAAATTAGAAAGTTGCTTAAAATTGCATGATCTGAATCATGAAATAAAAAAATTGGATTTAGTATCCCTAGTTTAGCCTAGCCTAAATATATAGACAGAATGATTATATAGATTATACAATATAAATCAAACATTTTTAAAATTGTAACCTATATAAATCAATGAAGAAACATTTCAATAAATCTCACTATTTTTGAAACACAACAGTAAAATAAACACTTTCATTTCACCTGATCTTTTTTTTTTTTTTTTTAATTTTGAGTAAACAAATATGAGCTAGTTTACAAATCACTGTGTACAATAATTGGCTGGTCTGTAGAATATCCACAATAAAAGAATGAATGCACTGTTTTAATGAATTACTTTAAAGGGACATAATACCCATATGCTAAATTACTGGAAAGTGATGCAGCATAGATGAACAAAAACTGACAAGAAAATAACATCTGAACATCTCTATGTAAAAAGAAAGATATTGTACCTCAAAATTTCTTAATCTCAAAACAGTAGGTGCAGTGTGATCAGTTATCCTTTAGCTACTCTCAGCTGCATGTAAATAAATAAATAAATAAATAAATAAAACAGCCAATCTGCTTCATCAGTTCTGATGTCACATGTTTTGTTTTACTGTGATCTCATGAGATTTCTCTTAAATCTTACGAGATTTGGTAGTAAACTCCATTACACTGAATAAGGGAAATAACATGACTGTGCCTGCACATGCCAGATGCATACTTCCTTGCAAGTCCTAGGACTAGCATCCTGATACAATGGGATGTTGCTACTGAAACAAATTTGAGGTACAAAATATCTTTATTTTGTACATAAAGATGTTCAAGTGATATTTTCACAGTTTACAGTTATCCTGCTGAACTTTCAATTGCTTCAAGATTTGCGTATCATGTCCCTTTAATTAATGGATCATTTATGTAATATAAAAGAAATATGTAATGATCCCACATGTTGTTTTATACATTTTGCCATAATATGGATATTATTATTATGTGCATTTATCTCAGATCTGTGTCTACTGTATATTTTCAAATTAGGAGGAAACACAGGAAACAATACATAGGACACAGCCTTAAATGTTACTACTAGACATGTGCAGACTAGAAATGTTTGTTTTGGATAAAAAATGTATTCCTAATATGCAGGAAAATTTGTTTCTCCAAATATTCGGTGGCTGCACTGTACAGTATTCATTTTGTTTAAAATGAAACAAATACTGAATTGTAGTTAAACCTTTCTAATTCGTCTTCAAAGCACATTAATTTAAGTATTGTAGCTTTTCACTTGTAGCTACAATACTTACCTTAATGGGCTCTGGAGAGAATGGAGAGTGTGCTAAGGAAAGTATTAACCCCTTTTCTGATTTTCGTCAGTTTTTTTTAGGTTTCTTTATTTTTGTTGGTGCATTCACTAAGATTTTTTTGTCACAAATGTGCATTTGTCCGAAAACAGTTCCAGTACCTGCAACTTTCTTTACTGCCATTCTCTTAAAACCTTACAGAAGTCACTTGGTAAAGCTCTGCATCTTTATATACTGAACACCTCCATCTTAATACACACATATTATTGCCTCTTGTTACAGAAACAGTAACATAGTCTCATAGTAACATAGTAGATGAGGTTAAAAAAAGTCAGAAGTCCATCGAGTTCAACCTATACAAATCTAATATACTTACAAAAAACTCCAGTTGAATTTAAATTAATCCCATTAAAAAGGTGACCCATTTAACACAAGCAATTATATCCCTGAATTCTGTTTCTAGACAGAAATGTATCCAATTCATTTTTAACTGTATCTAAGGTATTGGCATTCACTGCCTCCTTTGGTAATGAGTGCCACAATTTTATTATTCTTACAGTGAAAAAATGTTTTTGTTGCAGGAGATTAAATCTTCTTTCCTCCAGCCTTAAATTGTGACCTCTTGTCACAAACAATTTTCTTGGAATAAAAAGAGCTTCTGCCATCTCTATATATAGGCCTTTAATATATTTATATAAACTAATCATGTCATCTCTCAAGTGACTTTTTTTTCTAGTACACTTTTAAAAATCAGTGACTGCTGGCTTTTTGACAACTGTTCCTTGCACTTTGAGTTCGTTTTCACGATAGAAAGCAGAAGAGTTACATATTTTTTACAGTTTAAAGTTACATAAAAATGGTAAAAAGCCCTCAGTAATAATATAGAGCTATGAAGCCACTGCAAACATGTACAGCTCCAACTCTGTATTATGCAGCTAAACTGAAGTGCATGATAGGGCTTGTCGAGAAAACTACAATATCACTGATCTGTGAATGTGCACTGCTTCTTTCACAAGGTGTGAGAATACTTAAATTCCAAGATGGCGGCAACCAGTGTGAAAGTGCAGAACATCACTAACCATATAGTAAAAGAACAGCTCTGAAGAGAGCAGTAGGCACAGGAGAATAAAATAATAGTAAAGTAACCCTGTCATTGTACCCAGCAGTCTAACGTCCCACTAATAAAACATAAAGTCACATAATTTAAACAGTAACTTTTCATGCATTCTTCTTGCACCATATTTCCAGGTAGTTTTCATTATAATCCATTTTTAGCAATGTGTGCAGCTATAATTTAATTTCCATGGGTTATTAAGTATTTTCATAATTATGACAAAAATCTGCATATTAAATATGTTTTATATTTTACCTGGAATTTGTTAATTTATGAGGTACGTTAGTTTCATGATCCTAAGGGGACGATTTATCAAGTGTCTGTCCAACATGATCCGCTCAGGGGATCATGTCCGACAGACATTGCTGAATACCGAAAGCATACGCTGTGGGCATTTATCATTGCACAAGCAGTTCTGTTGAACTGCTTTTGCAATGCGGCCCCCTGCAGATTCATACACGATCGGGTGGATTGATGTCCACAGACTCAGAGAATACAATTTTAAACAACTTTCCAATGTACTACTATTTTTTAATTTGATTCCTTCTCTTGTTATCCTTTGCTGAAAGGTTTATCTAGGTAAACTCAGGAGCAGCAGAGAACCTAGGTTCTAACTACTGATTGGTGGCTGCATATATATACAGATTGTCATTGGCTCACCCATGTGTTCAGTTAGAAACCATTAGTGCAATGCTGCTTCTTCAACAAATGATACCAAGAGAATTAAACAAATTAGATAATAGAAGTGAATTAGAAAGTTGTTTCAAATTGTATTCTCTATCTGAATCACGAAAGAAACATTTTGGGTTTCATGTCCCTTTAAGGAGCAGCGGTCTTAAGACTGCTGCTTCTTAACTGCTGTTTCCGGCGAGCCTGAAGGCTCGCATGGAAACAGCTGCATTGGGGCCAATTGCCAGCTTGTTAAATCGTCCCCTTAGCGTCTATTTCTTAAAATATGTGAGATTCTGAAAAATATTTTTATTTGTATGAGTTTTTATGGTCTCTGAATGATATTGTTTACTACAACCAGCATTATCTCTTCTTAACTAGCTCAACAAATACAGCAGGAAAAAAATGCAACTTTAAAGCTTATGGTACATTCAAATTATGTGGGGAAAAATACAATAAATAAAAAGTAATGTCATGAGATGCAGGACACAGCATAGAAGGTACAACACTATTTTATTGCAGAGCATAGAAGTATACAGCTTGTACAACACATCTAACTTAGTAACTGCGACATAGACTATAATGGATATAAGCCACGCCCCCATCTGGTGACGTCACACTCCTACTCTCATCACATCTTCCCACTTTTAAACGTACAAAGCGTACTTTTTTTCTTTTTTTTTAAGAGTACAAAAATAGTCTTGTTTAGTGTACAACAAATAATAAGTTATAAGAGAATATATATGAACGACAAGAAATACAATCCTGACTGTCCTCTGATACAGAAGAAGGTGATTGAGAGTCTGCTGGAAGCATAGAAGTATACCTGCTATGATCTTGCTGAGGGGAAGGCACCCCTCTTAAAACAGGGGATCCCACCAGCTGTGGCTCTGAGGCATCCAGTTCCAAATTCTCAGGAACTGGCTGAAGATGTCTTCTATTTTGACGTGTGACTGTCCCTCCATCAGTAAGGACTACATAAGACTTTGGTTCTGGAGAGCGTCCAATTACCGATGCAGGCGTCTTCCATTTCTTCTCATCATCTAGTTTAACTCTGACACTTTGGCCCACATTCAGCTCCTGCAAGGGCCTCACAGAGTGTTTTCTGTCGTAGAAGAAATGGTAACCCCTTTTCCTTGTCCCGAAGAACAGAGCTGGTTGGCTGGAAGACACCCACAGAGGGTAAAGTGGTGCAATTATCATGTCCTAGCATCAGCTGTGTCTGGCTAAAACACGTGGCTTGGATGGGAGTCACCCTATAGGCCAAGAGAGCTAGGTACGGCTCAGATTGCTTGAAAATTAACTTTGCTGTTTGAACTGCCCTTTCAGTCATTCAATTGGCCTGCGTGTAATGTGGACTTGATTTAGAATGGACAAAATCATATTCACTGCAGAAAGAACTGAACCCCATGGAGGCAAACTGCATTCCATTATCGCTCACTAACTCCATTGGTATGACCCACCGGGCAAACAAGCTCTTGAGACGAGTGATAAAGGCTTGACTGGTGATCTCATTCAAGGGTGCAATCTCCAAATACCTGGAATAGTAGTCAATCACGACTAGGTACTTCTACCCATGCTGTTTTCACAAATCTGCAACTATTTTCTGCCATTGGCCTGCAGGCAACGGAGTAAAAATCAAGAGCTCCCTTCTCTGAGTAGGCCGGCATTCCCGGCGAAAGGTACATTTTGACACGTGGCTTACAATGTCGGAACTGATCCCAGGCCACCATACTGCTGTAGCTGCTCTTTCTCTGCACTTTGTGATTCCCAAGTGGCCATCATGAATCCTGCTTAAAATCTCCTGCCACATGCTAACAGGAATGACAATGCGGTCTTGGAACTACACTAACCCATCTAGCTCCATGAGCTGCAACCTCTCCGACTGGTTAGAACTTAGACATCTTGGCTGCCCGGCTCTCGGCCAACCTTCTTTTATGTACTTAATAACTTCTTAAAGGTCTGTATCTAAATGTGTCTCCTTTCTTATTTGCTCTAGCTTTCCTGACAAAATGGAGAACTGAATCCACATACACTTTTACATCTGATTTAGTTGAAGATTCTTAAGCAGCAGCCCTCAGGAGCCTGGAAAGTGTATCTGCCACTTCCAGTTGTTTCCCCAGCTCATGCACTGCCTGAACATTGAACCTGAACAGCCTCATCAGAAGTCTCTGGCATCTTAGGGGTGTTTTGTCAATATCATAGGAGTTGATTAGAGGGACTAGCGGTTTATGGTCAGTCTCCAGACTAAATTTCTCTAAACCCACTAGGTAACGCTAGAAGCGCTCACAGGCCCAAACTGTAGTCAGGCACTCTTTCTCAATATGGGCATATTTTGATTCTGCAGCCATCAGTGTACGGGAACAGTAGGCAATAGGCTGTAGTTTGTTCTCATTCAGCTACAGGAGGGCGGCCCCTAGCCCATAACTGCTTGCATCAGCACTAACCACAGTCTTTTTAGAAGGGTCGTAGAACTCTAACACTGGGGCAGACCCCAGCAGGGACTTGATATGTACAAAAGCATTTTCCTGTGAAGGACCCCAGACCCAGGCAACATCTTTCTTCAACAACTCTGTGATAGGGTGTAGTACTGTGCATAAATCTGGAAGGAACCTGCCCACATAATTCAGAAGGTCTAATATTTGTCTCAGCTCGTGTACATCAGAAGGATTTTTCATTTGTTCAGTAACAAGGATTTTCTCAGGGTCCGGCTTGATGCCATCTCCATTGATGATATGCCCAAAGTAACATAGCTCATTTTTTCTAAAATGGCATTTCTCTTTAATTTCAGCCTGGACTCTCTAATGATCTGCAGCACACAGCTAAATCGCTGATTATGTTCTTCCAATGTAGACCCATACACTCAAATGTTGTCCATGACGATTGCCGTGCCCTTGTGGTCCCTTAGGAGGGAAATTATCTCTCTTTGAAAGATTTCAGGACCAGAGGATATCCTGAAGGGGAGTCTGCAGAAGCAAAACTGACCTACTAGTGTGATGAAGGTAGTCCATTTGCGGCACTGTGGCTCTAGAGGTATCTGCCAGAAGCCGCTAGAAACATCCAGTGTAGAGAAGAACTTTGCCCCAGCCAGTTTCGGAGCTATGTCTTCAAGCATCTGCAGCACATATATTTCTCTCTTCACTGCCTTATTCAGCCTTTTCAAATCTACGCAGATGCGTACTTTGACGTTTTTTTTGCAACAGGCACAATGGGGGCACACCAGTCAGTTGCTTCAGCAACCTCTTCAATAACTCCCATATTCTTCATACATAGAAGTTCCTTCTCCACTTGAGGCATGAGTGGGAATGGAATTCTACGAAGAGTGGTAATGCTGTATGGGACTGCATCACTTTTAAGTGATATTCGGACTGGGTTACAATTCAGTAGGCCCAATTCACAAAACATGTCTTCCGAAATCTCATTCACTCTGGCGACAAGCCACAAACCACAGGCTACTTTCCTGCTCAATAGGTTGTTAACACACTGACCTCCACACATGTACCCACATGGTAAATTTCCTCTGCTTGTACTCGCAGCAGGCAAGCAATTTCCCGCACAATCGATGCGGACACCAGGACTATGAACTTTCATTGTAACTTTCACCAGCTGAGGCTGTCAAGGCTGTTTTATAAATGCTGCAAGTGACATTACAGTGATGTCTGCTCCCGTGTCAATCTTGAAAGCAACCTTGGCTCCCATTACAGTAAAGGTAACCCGCCGATCTTTGTCTGAACCAGACCATTCAACAACAGACCCTACAAAGGACACTTCTTGACCCTCCTGGTCACTAGCCTCCTGCATCTCTTTAATGTATTCAGTTTTACATGCGACCTAAAAATGGCCCATTCGATTACACTTTCTACATCTTTTGGGGCCTATCTATCAAGCTCCGAAAGGAGTTTGATGGCCCGTGTTTCTGGTGAGTCTTCAGACTCGCCAGAAACAGCAGTTATGAAGCAGCAGTCACAAAGACCGCTGCTCCATAATCCTGTCCGCCTGCTCTGAGCAGGCGGACAGACATCACCAGAATTCAACCCGATCGAGTAGGATCGGGTTGATTGACTCCTACCTGCTGGCGGCCCATTGGCCGCGAGTCTGCAGGGGGTGGCGTTGCACCAGCAGCTCTTGTGAGCTGCTGGTTCAATGCTGAATACGGAGAGCGTATTGCTCTCCATATTCAGTGAGGTCTGGCGGACCTGATACACACTGTCGGATCAGGTCCGCCAGACTTTGTTAAATAGAGGCCTTTATCTTTAGCGGGGCATTTGACATTTTGATCATGGGTGCGGTTACACTGCGTACAGCAAGCCTGCTGCGCCCATCCGCTTCAGGGCCTATCTGTTGCCCTTGGTCTACCACTCACACTGTGCCTTTCACCTGTAGCTCTCCTGAACTGCAGCACTTCATCCACAATACTCTCAGATCAGCACTTTGCTTTTTCACCAGTTCACTCTGGCGGGCCATCCTAGTAGCCCCATCTAACGTTAATTCAGCCTTCTACTATATATTCAGTGAGACCTGCAATTCTTATGACTATTCTGTCTCTGATTTGCTCTTTTTAGCAAAACCAAACTCACAGAATTCAGCTAGGGCTGCGCACAAATGACTCCACAGATTCTCCCACACGCTGAGCACGTTTGTGAAAACAAGCCCTCTCATAACGATTTCAAAGTCAAATTCTTCAACTTCTTGGAAAGTAAAGGCATTAAACACTGGCTCCACATCTTTCCCCATAGAGTATAAAAGAGAAATAACTCGTATTTTACCACTCTCCTTGTCCAGCTTGAAAGCAATCCTGAAGCATTGAAACCACTGACGCCATGTGGACCAAGCTGCAGACTGAGAGAAATCAAAAGGCTCAGGTGCGGTAAACTTCAACATCATCATTACTCAGGAAACAGAAGAGCAGGCAAGTACTTCTGACATATGTCATGAGATGCAGGACACAGCATAGAATACAACACAATTTTGTTGCAGAGCATAGAAGTATACAGCTTGTACAACACATCTAACTTAGTAACTGCGACATAGACAATAACGGCTTTAAGCCACGTCCCCACCCGGTGACATCACACTCCCACTCTCATTACAAGTTATATATTTAAGTTTACTTAAATTGTTTTACAAAGAAAAAATAAATATAGAAAAAATAGATTAATAAAAACGGATTGGATACCTTAATGGTTTGGTTTTTCTACTGTTTACTTTACAACAGATATAAGAGAGGAAGTGTATTGTGACTAAATACAGAGCTAATAATTTTTCCAAATTCACTTACACAAACAAAATGACTGAACTAGCAGATTATGAATAATAAATGAC